>NW_028292583.1:1803839-2136339 GCF_029948245.1 Actinia tenebrosa
ATGTGGAGTAGTGTTGTTATTCATGATTTTTGTTGTGACCTACAGCATCTCCAAATGCCAAATGGCAGTGTGATCAACAACCCGCATTAGTCTACGCGCAAAAATTAGATGCGATGGGTATGTACCCACCTTGATACAATACTCCATGAATGTTTTGGGTTTTCGTTCGACGCACATCCCATGTTGACTAACTGGTGAAACCGCCGGCCATCTACATTAAGTTCTTTATTGACTGGAACATAGCACCTTCCAGTCCCACGATGAGCGGTTCCTCCGGTCGTATTCGCACCCAGAACCACGAGCAATCGTTTTCAACAAGTTATTTTTATCTAGGAAATCATAAGTTTGTTCGGCACTCGTCGTCCATGACGAAATATCTAATGCGCGACCTGTTCCGGAGCGGATCTCCAGCGGCCAGATCAGTTTCTTCTTCCCATGTGTCCGTAGCCTTTCTGAGGTTTCTTTGGCAAGTATGTAGAAGGTTGCATGTTCGTTCTTATACGGTGGGATTGTGTTAGCCCGCCTCCCATCGCAGATAGTGGTAACAGTCTTGGCAGGACGACAAGATTTGTTGATGTTGTTGGTAAACTTCGTCCAACTCGGCGTGCGAGCTTTAAGCATTCTGTAGAGAGGCCAATAGCCCGCTTTTAGGTGGTTCTGTGATTGGCTAGTGTTGGGTTGCATTGTTTCCCATAGAGGACGGAGAGGAAACACCGCAGCTATTAAGAGAATACAGACAATAAAACAAGACACATCGACAAGCCCTTTTTAGAGTCAGTCTAATCCTTTGCCGTCCAAAGATGACTGAATTACCCCTGCATTTTGATTTAACTCGCAAGTGCTTTGTTGCTGGTCGAGTTGTGCAGCTCCATGCACGATGCCTCCCTGCCTTCACGCATAACCCCATTTTGACACTTATCTTTTCTCTCGATCCCTTTAATCACAGTATCCAGCATTACGCTTGGATGTTTTAGATAAGAGGTACGGAATGTCGAAACCATCATTTACGACGATTCTCGGTTCATCGTTTCTGAAGGTACATATATGTTAAGCTTCCTCACCTTGCTCCTTCTCCGTCTCCTCTTGCTGTTCTGTCCTTCCCTCGACAGTCCGCTTTTCCTTTGAAGCGCAATCTTTACAATTTATTCTTGAAACCAAAGTATTGCAAATGATATCCCGTTGACAAGGAGTTTGACGAAGAGCCGATTGATAATAACCGGATCTTCCGTAAGGGCAGATGCAGTTCCTCACTCCCCACAGAGCGACGCGCCAAAAACTTCAAATACCTGTTAAGTAAAACAAAATTAACCTGGTCAAAGAAAATAATTTTTAATGTACTGAAATAACATCAGGTTGAGCTCCAAAATCTTCCAAGTTTAGACTAAATCTGGATCGTTGCTGACAGATAGTCAACTATAATATGACAAACACCTCAAAAGATGCCCTTTGGTGGCAGGTTTGTCATTCATGGAAATATTTTTGCTATTCTTTTCTTGATTCAAAAGGAAAATGAAATATCGTTTTTGTACAGCTTACATATATATTTTGTCCTCAACATCGATAAAAAACTATGCCATTTAATAGAATAGTCATTATTTCTAGTTTAAACAACTTTTAGTTTTTTTTAATAGCGAAAATCGGCTATTACAACACCAAGGTAATTTTCTACAAAAAAGTTAGTAAACTAAGTGTAAGTGTCATTCCTTGTTTACTTTGCGCTACACTTTTCACAATCTGAACTCCTAATGAATAAGTCTACATCTATCTGGATATTTTTAACAGGAGGAGGGGGGGAGGAGGAAAACCACGCTAAGCAAGTCCACTTGACTCCATATTCATGTGAGTGGAGGTAATAAGGGCTAAAAAGGATGATCCGACGCAAATACATGTCAATAATTCCGATAAAAGTACAAAAGTCACCGAGATTACACTATATACTCATTAGTGTCCTCATGCTTATTAGAGACGCGCGTTGCAATTAAAATCGCACGAAAAAATCGCAAGATCGATTGTTGGTCTGGCAATTTTTCATGAGTCCTGATCCAAAAGCCATATGACCATCGTATGGTAGATCAAAAATCAAGCTACATTGGTTTTCAACCAATCCTCTAACGATTTAAACTGGCAGCTCATTATTTAAAAAATGATAAAGCTACGAAATTTCCAAACTTTTTAATTGTATCAAGATAATGTGTCTGGAGATGAACTAAGCATTACAAATTGAACGCAAGATTTGTAATTGTACGTGATCTGGCGATGCTAACCAAAATAGATTCGATTTGCTATCAAGATAAAACTTCTTGATAACCGTTTGTTTGCCATTTCAGGGCCGTAACCAGGGGGGGGCACAGGGTGCACGTGCACCCCCCCATAAAAGCTTATAATCCGCTCATCTATCTCCTTTTGCTTTAAAATTGCATGTAAATGTTTTTTGATTAAATGAAGACCACTTTCCATCTGCATATTGTAGCATTTTTAAGAATCACTCACCCATTATTCCCTTTTTTTTGGTTCTGCAAATCATTGCCTGTGCACCTCCCCTGCAAGATCCCTGGTTACGCCACTGCATTTATTAAGTCAACACTTCCTTATTTATCAATCTAGATAATCAGAAAATCAAACACTCAGCTCTCTCTTTCTGTCTGATTGCAGTTGGCTTTTCATATACACTTTATTACACTAATATTTTTGTTTGTAACTAGACTGATGTATTCTGAGATGGACTAGTAGGTCAAGAAAGAACACGACCATATTGCTATCTCGCTATGCGTCGATAACCTTAGATATAGATTTTACACATTGCAGATCATTATTACTTCAGTCTTTCTGTTTAAAGATTTCAAAATTTCAAGATTTCAAGTGCTCACTGCGGTTTCTCTGATATGTACACTTCTTTAGTGGGCTAGAATAAGACTTTTAAGTCTGACCTTTCTCTCTTTATTGTTTCCTTGTAGTATCTCTTAGTATCTCATAGATTTACAAAAATATTTTCTAAACGCGTGTTGGTCCTGGGGGTCCTGGGCATGTGCCCGCACTTCGTGCGGTATAAGTATTAGTATTAAGTACAATTAAAGTATTCTGTAGCTATTGTTTCCTTATTTTTACAGATAAACTTCTGTTGATTCTAGCCATGTAAATATTTATTTCCTTTCGTGTAGTTGTTCCAGTTGATAAAGAGTATCAAGGTATAAAAGTGGACCTCACGGTACAGCGGCACAGTACTCATAAGTGCATCTATCATTGATTGAGATTTTTGTATTAAAGCTTGGGCTTGCGACTTTTCTAAATAAAATAGGTTATTTAGCACGTACACACAACATGGTACACGTGTGAGTTGAGCAAATTGCGTAGTTGGAATAGCCGTACATGTCACTAAGTAGGCGTGTAGCCAGTCAGTCGCCATTGACTGGGAAAAACGTTTTTAGTGTTGTGTGGGAATTCAAAAATAGGTTTCAAGTGTGGCACGTTTCGTTTGCAATAACTAAACTAAACGTTTCAACTAAACGTTTCAACTAAACGTTCTGACTGTGTATCTCAATGTCTGATAGCTCTGCTATTGATTTTTTGAAGATTTTACGTGCATATTCGATTGTGTGTTGGTTTTATTAGAAGAAATTAATGGATAAAATTAGAAATTCATATTGATAATATTAGAAGAATACTAATGAGTAATGACTAAAGAATGCTCAATGGGGTCCAAACAGAAATCACGTCCATATAGTGGTCACCTTCAAGACAAGACAAGGTCAAGACATGGAGTCAGAGTGATTACATTCATTACATTAGCAGAATATCATATTGATCCTTGACCACAACTAAATATTGCCCAGGTTCGACAGACAGCACACTCTACTCCGGGGGGGGGGGGGGGGGGGGGGGGGGGGGGGGGGGGTTGCTCTTGCCCGTTTAAGGTAGGTATGTGCCTCTGAGCCCACTGAACCCTGACCCCTGTTCCAGAGTAAAATCGCTGGAATTCATACCCTGTTCCAGAGCAAGATCGCTGAAAACCATACGCAGTTCCTGTATTGTGAAAATAGATACCCTGTTCTAGAGAGGAGATTTCATATACCCTGTCCCAGAGCGAGCGCGATTATATATACCCTGTTTCCAGAGTAAAATCACTGAAAACCATACCCTGTTTGGCGGCACGTACCCGTATAGCGAATATAGGGGAATACACCCACCCCCCCCCCCCCCCCCCCCCCCCGGGACTCTACTACCAGACACTAACCAGTTGCTGATTCACTCGTTCGTGACTCAGCAACTCGTTGAAGAATTCAAAGCATTTCTCGGCAAATCAATGGCGGATGCATTCTCGGGAACCCAACTTTACTGGTCCCTGGGATTCCGAAGCAACCTCGTCCCCAGGGCCCTCTCAAGTTGAAGAGAAAGGGCCCTGGGGACGAGGTTGTTCCCGAGGATGTGGCGGATGCAGGAGATCAAGGAAAACGCATGGTACCGACCGACAAGAAAAAAAACGATATTGAGTCCTTCTTCTTTCGTGACTCCGTACCAATTAGGTATTCATTTGGTCGTACTTAATCCCGACTATTTAAGTACTCTCTTACATAATTTTGTACAATTTTGTTGAATACCGACTCGAACTTGAATGATACTCACAACTAATGAAATAGCTTTTAAGAACATAATTTATGATGACTGTGCTTAATATTACACGAAATTACATCCAATTTTTCATACCACTGAAATATATAATTTATTTCCGTCTGGATTCACATCTTCCACTCTCGCCGAGCAAAGATTTTAGCAGAACTGAAGAAAAAGATAGTTAAGAAAGCGCTATTTTTCTTAAATTGTGAAATTAGCTGGTCAGTTCAATATAAATACTTGCTTGATGACATTTCTAGAAGCTATTAACGGTTTAGTACATCACTTTTCTTCCTGATTACCATAATGATCATATTCAGGTTTTTCATTGTTTGAGTGTTAAGATATACTTAAACTAATCCTTTTGACTAGAATCTGTTAGTCTGTTTGGCACCGTTTTCGAGCCTTTTCTTGTATATAATCGATGGTAGGTAGTGATAGAATTAAAACCTAGCCTAGTTGACACTCTCGAAACGTTTGAGATCAAAAAAGCATGTGCTAAATTGATAATTAGCTGATACAGCGAGAAAGGCTGCGCGGAAAATGATTAGCAGGATTTAAACTGGAATTAAGAGAACGAAAATCGAAGCAGAGAATAATGAGAAATTTAGGAGAAAGAAATCAGGAGGAAAGAGCATGCAAAGCGCGTCCAACAACCAACTAAAAAGACACGGAACTAATGTAATTTAGCAAGAAAGTCAGAAGAAAATAGCTAATACTCTCTTAAACTTACATTATAATTTTTTTTTAAAGATAGTTTGTGAATATGAGGTTTAATGTACTTGGCTTGCAAGTAATCCAAGTAAATGACTCGGTGAATATCTGTTTGCAATCACATGAATCTATCCCTTACATCGTCCAATCAACGTCATATCAAGATGCAAATCTGACAAGCTGGTAATCAATCTGTAAGAATTTTCTTCAATGGGCTAGCTCGTTTTAATGGAACTAAAACGCCAATTGAGAGCCAATAGTCCAGATGATATCGTCTTGCTTGCTCTCACTTTGAGCGTTTGGCCTAATTTAAGTTTTGTACAGATTTGCGCGTTCAGATTGAAATGGTAAATTACGTTAAGCAATTTGGTTTAGAGCCATGAGTGAAATTCGTGCGAGGAAAGAAAGAAAGAAAGTAAGAAAGAATTAAAGGGTAGTTACTTTCTGATAATAATCTAAGCGGCAAGTCTAAATTAAAATCTAAGGAAGGTCTTCCATCGTATCTCCAACCACAATCGTCTGCACTATTAATTTCATTCCAATAATTTGAACTACTTTATATTATCAAATTCCCAAAAAGAAACAATCAAAGCAACGACGAAATCAAGACTAATCGAATGGCATTGAAATTTATAGATGCACATGAGCACTCAAGACTCGACGTGAAAAGTAATCTTCAAAGAGTCTTATAATGAATGAAATCTTCGATATAATAGTTGAACTAAAAACCAAAGCAAATTAATAAAAAAAAAATCCCCCTGTTCAAATAATTTGATGCCAATTATCCTTTTAGTGCAACTAAAAATCGACTACTTCCCACTAAATTAGCAGATTTGTACTTATCTAAATACACATTGTCTTGGCAGTTTTCAAAATGTGGTGATTTTGATTTGGGAATCGAAAACACAGATTTTCTTGAAACACAGCAAACTAAAACTGCAAAAAATACAAAAGAAAACGTACGAGTAAGATTGTTTCGGCTGTGTTGTTGTATATAAAGGCACAAATTAAAATATATATATATATATTTATGAATCTCTTTATGAACTATTTAAGAATTTCGATTTTGAAAAACACAGTTTTTCTTCAAACGAAAGAAGGAAAAAAAGGTAGTGAATAACTAAACTAGTTCAACCTCATGATGTTAAAAGCGCTACCGTAAGCTCGAGCGTCCAAGATGTAAGTACGGCATTTCCAATTCTTCGTGTGTGTGTTCCAGGCAGTTTGCCTCTGACTAATATAAATCAATCCTTTTCCCCCCACTAAGATAGAAGTACTTTATAGATAATAAGGATATATTGAAGACGTCAGGGAAGATTAAGGCAGGACATCAATAAGGCGCTGACGTTTTGTTTTATTGCGAAGGTCGCATGCATGAAAAAGAAATGTCTTACCATTCTTTAATATAAGTTATTGCACTTTTGAGCCGCCAATGAGGGTTTTTATTGCAGGCTAGTTGGGAGAAAAGATATTGCGTATTGGCCGTAGTCGTCGCATTTTTGTTTCATATTGCGCAAGAGAGTTCGATCCGATGTTGATTTCACCCGCTGGAAAAATACTCATGAGAAGTTTTCCATTTTGACGCTGCTTTTTTAAGCGCGTGTAGTAGATAGGAAAGGAATAAAGAGATGGATGTGACGATATTGCGCAACTTGTATACAGAAAAAATTTTTTCATTCCTCTGCGCATGGATACATAAAAGGAAAAGGAATAAAAGGCGGGTATAGTATAGATATTGTGCAACAAGCACGCAGAATACCCACATATGCTCTGTACATACATGCGCGGATATATGGAATGAGTAGCGCATTTAATGTTAAATAAAGATGCGCAACTGCCAAAGCTTTGCGCGAAATTGCATGAAATTATGAATTTCTACCAAAAGTGATGATAATATTACTACAATGAAATAAAGTTCGATAAATTGCGAAAGCTTAAGCACAAAAATATTTAACGCGCGCAATTTATTGTCTTTCGGCAGCACGAATACGATTGATCGTAATTGCGCAACTCATAAAAAGGCAAAAATTGATCTCAAAAATAATGACAACTTTTACAACATATGGTAACTGAAGCGTATTTGTACACAACTGATATTACTTGCGCATCCTGTGAAATAGTAATGAGGATAATCCTGTACAAACCTCTACGATATTTCATTTTTAAATTCTAAGCAGAAAGGCGAACTTCACTCAAATTCAAAGATTTAGCAAAGTACCAAGCTTATCTTTTAAACATTGGCCTTCTAAAATATTTCTCGATAAAGTATTTGAGCTACTTGGCTGAAGGTTTTTTGCATAAACGAACACTCCCATGCGATTTTTCGTATCAACTGCATGAAAAAGAATTAGCATTTGGTTATCAAATATTCTCCTGATTTTTTTTTTTTCTTTTTCTTTTTTTTTGTTGTCAGAAGTCTACAGTTTTTCCGAATTGAATTTACTTTGGGAAAATTATCCTCCCCAACTACAAGTTCCAGGAGAAAATCCAAAGAAATTTTCGGTTAAATCAAAGTAAGTTTTATGGCATGTTTCTACGAATTAGACATATATATTAGAGAGTTAAAATGAAGTGTTGTTATTTTGCTGCCCCCGATGATACAGTGTGTGGGCACAATTAGAACATACAGTAATAAAATTTACCATTCCATACACTTACTTCAGGTCATACTAGGGTGTGATTCAGGCGGGGGCGAAATATAAATCTCGATCTCATTGCCTTGTTTTCAAATCAAGAAGTCTTGTTAAGCGGGATCGATGTTGAGGGTCGGCGAGCACACAAAGCTTGCTCATCCAATTTGGTTATTGGATATTTTATAGACATGCGTGCGCAACTTTTCCCCAAACAAATCGAATAAGAGTGATTTTTTGTTAACTTAAGTGTGATGTCGGAAATTTTTCCATTAAATAAAAACAAAGCCAAGAAGGACACCGGAATGTCGTCATGATTGACGCTTTTCTTATATTTCTTGAAGATCTTCATTAGACTATTATTTCACAAGTTGAGTTTTTCATTAATTTTGACAGCAATGTCTGCTCATTTATTCTTTTACTAACTCTCTCGTATCTCTTTTTTTTTTATTATCTATCACTGGGATATCAATTGACAACTGCGATATTGAGCCCATATAATTGAAAAAACACCTGCTTCATTGGAATAAACTATGATCAAAGTAACATAGACATGGCTGATGAACGTAATAATACAAATATTGAAAATCACTACTTTTGACTTTTACGAGCGAAAATGTCTAAGATTTCTAATATCACCCGTAAATTTAAAAAAATTAACTTCGAAGATGATTGCCTTTTGTTCATAAAAGAAGTAAAAAAATCAACCCTCTTACATAAATATATACTCAAAATCTCTTTAATAGATGCGTATCCTATAGTTTCCCAACTAACAGGCAAAAAACTAATCTCGCCGCAAAAAATAAAAATTTATTCCTATGGAATGAAATTTCAAATCGTTCTCCTATAATTGATCGAAACGTTTAAGATTGATGATTTCAATATTTTCACCTGCGACTTACCGCGGCCAATTTGTCATTTTATAAACGGATGTTTTCTGTGGAAAACAAAGTCATTAAACAGAGAAAATTTCCAATTCAAAACAAGAATTTTGGATTTTTTTCGCCTTTAATAAGCACAGACACTGTTTCGGTGTGGGGTTTGATGTTGAATGTTGAATGTTGACAAAATAAGAAGTCGAGAATTCTGATTAAGCACCGTTTAGCTCGAACAAAAATGTCTTATTTTTCTTAAAGGAATCATAATATTACTAAACTATGCACTTGGGGGCATTGCAATTTAGCTGGTCAGGATAGACTCGTTTTAATATAAAAACTTATATATCAGCGATTTTTCTCCGGCGCTTCGAGCCCCCAGGCTTTTTCTTTCACAGAAAAATCAATATTATAAAAAACAAAGCTTTAGAAATGTACAAAAAAGCTAGCTGTTTTAAACCTCATTGATATGCAAAAGAACGATTTCCACATAAACACCTTGACTACAGGTTCCAATTGAACTATCGATTCATCTATAGATAGTAGTATAACTATTTTATTACAGAATGGCTATGAATTAGTTAAGTTTGATATCAAGCGATTGTATTTCGTTCAAAGGGGCTCAGATTTATCGGTAGCTAGCTGTGGTTTAATTTTATGTCGGCCGGAGACGACTGAGATTGTCAGAACGTCTGCTCAAAGAACCCAACTGCGACACCATGCGGTATTTAGAGTAAAAGTTCTCTTGGGATGAATAAACATTACAATCAAGATAATTTGTATCTTTTTCCGTTGAAAAGTACACTCGATAAAATAATACACATGTAAAGAAAGAAGGAAAGAGAGAAAGAAGGAAAGAAAGAAAGAAAGAAAGAAAGAAAGAAAGAAAGAAAGAAAGAAAGAAAGAAAGAAAGAAAGAAAGAAAGAAAGAAAGAAAGAAAGAAAGAAACGAACAAGCTTTACTCCAGGCAATCAAAAAAATAATTTGACTCTTATTATTTCTTACTTTCTATGTTTACATTTTTACCAGAAATTGCGACTATTATCTATAAATGTTTTTTTTTTTTGCGCCACATTAGTCTTAAAGAATCATAAATAATGGGAATCGACAGGGCGAAGATATAACGTGACTAAAGTATCTCTTAATTGCCCACTTTCAAACACTCACACTTAAAAAAATCTTGAAATACATCTATCAAACAACACGCACCAACATCAAAAAACGATCAAACATGAACCCTTTGAAATTATCTGTGCGTTCGTCTACGCAAGACGTCGCCATATGAAAAATCACCACCTATACCACTGTCTGCAAGCGGTGAATGACGTACGGTCTCAAAGACGCCGAGAAAATTTCAATATTTAATAATGGGATAAAATAACCTTTATGAAGTTTTGGGCTAGTCATTAGTGAGTATTTTATAGCTTGAATTTCATTGTCTGCTGTAAACATGCTCCGCTTCCGTAAGTCAGCCAGATTGCGGCGAATTTTCCATTATGTATTGTCTTAGGCAAGTCATTGTATTACCTTGAAAGAAAATATCGTTCGAGAATTTTCACCTGTTTGTCAATATTGGGTATTTTTTTTCTTCACGAAACGTTACATGCACCGGAAGGAAAGCCGTATTGAGTGAAGTAGGAAATCAATTATGAACTCTTGACGTATGTCTGAAGGGAATTCTTCTTCAAATGACAAAAACAACACGTATATATATATATAAAACAACATACAAAAGCAGGATAAAAAAAAAAAAAAAGGAGTGCAGTTTATTTTCACGCAGAAACGAATCTCATAGAATCTGTTCAAACTGTGTGGTTAAGCATTGGAAATACATTTGCAATTTAAAAAACTATGGTGTAAAGAACTAACCAGCCAAGCTATGTAACCAGTGAAGTTTTACTGTAACATCCATTCCGTGACCGCTTTGTTAAGATTTCGCTTCCTTGATCGAAGCATTATTCTTTGCAATCGATCGTAATTCACTTTGCCATTGATATTTTACATTTTATACTTACTAATAGACGCTCAAAAGCTCGTTAAGATTACTTCAGTTAATCTTGTGGGCTGGAAGATTTGGTTACCATAGAGAATTGAATTTTATGGTATTACATGCTAACTAACGAAGAAAGATTGATTGGTTTTTATAATGATAAAGGCGGAAACGATGACAGAAAAGTTCCGTTCGTCTAGATCAAGATTTACTAGTTTTTACGTATTACTTAATTTTGTAAACATTTTAGGAAAATTTGATCCTGGATTTTGTGTGTGTGTGTGTGTGTGAATATATCTAGCATTTCAATTTTCCAACTTGAATTCTCAATCTTCCACCTTCTGGGCCCCTAAAAATTTTAACTTTCACCTCTGAGCATGTTTAGCCTCCCCCTCCCCCCTCCCCTAGGGCCGAGCTACGCAGGCTAAGTATGTTTGGAGACATTATCCCTATAACCATATACTTGATATAATATGGACCCTTCATTCAAAAATGATTCCTGGGTATTTCTGGTTCACAAATTCACTTAATTGGGATACCAAATTTATGTGATTGTAAATCCCAAATAGGTTTCATGGAAATACTAGGAATTTAAAAAGAGACTCCTCTTTCTTCGGCTGAGTTTTAACATATTTTGCAGTAAATCTAGTGTATTGCTGGTTTTCAATCATTCCCATGAGAATGAAATAACAAGACATGGCAGCCATGTTGGATGATATGACAAAAGAGACTAATGACGAATATTTTGTTAAATTCATTCAAGATGGCGGCTGTGAAAACCATCAACACCAGACTTATTCATTCCCCTGGGCACTGGAACAGAAAAGTATGTTAATGGTTTTTGTTTTGAGGGAGGGAAGGGGAGTGAAGGGGGAGGTAAGGGGAGTGGAGGGGGAGGTAAGGGGAGTGGAGGGGGAGGTAAGGGGAGTGGAGGGGGAGGTAAGGGGAGTGGAGGGGGAGGAAAAACAATAGATATGAACTAGGGAGAAGAGATGGGGAAGGAGATAGATGGTGTACTATAAAAGGAAAAAGAGCATTTTTGAGAAGAAATTCCATGCATAAGGTTAGATAAAATCTTTATTAATTTTTACCCTAAAATTTCTTTGAAAAAATACTTTTTCTCCCTGTTACAATATTGTAGTAACAACTTACAGTATTCTAACAATTACAGTATCTTTACCATGTTTACCATAGCTCAGTGAAGGGAAATACCAATTCTGTTTTCCATTCGTAGATTATCTCTTCTTTTCTGTTATTTTATCTGGGTCCAGAACTTCTTTTCCCTTTCTCTTCCTTTTAGAGTTAATATTCTGCAGCTTTTGCTCAAAACTTTCACACAATGCTCTCTTCTTGAGCTTCTTGTGAGACTTGAATGATTCACCAGGAATCAAAAAATTGGTTTGATTAAATGTTTGTTGCTGTTCGGAGCCTGAACAGTCAACCTCAGTTCTCTCACTCTGTGAGATTACATCATTATTAATGAGATTTATCAATGACTTTGTAATAGTAGTTCTAACACTATGAATAGTCCATATCTGCTGTAGATGCTTGGTTAGAGACTCAGTGATATGTGGTTCATGGACCCATGACAGATCCTCATAGACACAATCATACAGGACCAATGGAAACTCTAATGCCATATTGTACTGTGGACGTTGAGGGCAGAGATCTGTATCAAGAAGCCAATCGATGACTTCAGGTTCTTCAAGCTTCTGACCAATCATTAGGAGCACAGATACCATACAACGAACTTGATGCCAGAGAAATGCTGACCCTAGTATAACAGCCTCGCACATTTCATATCCATCATGTGGGGGCTCTGCCCCTTCTTTCTCTTCCCATATCTCACTATCAGTATCTTCATTGCCAGCAGTGATTTTATTAACAGTAAATGATATTATCGCTCGCTTGAAACTCATGACCCCATTAGCTATATCCATTTTACAAAAATTCCTGAAGTCATGTTCTCCTTCCAGTTTTTTAGCTGCTTCATTCATCCTCGTTAGATTCAAATTTGCTGCTGGAAAATAGTATTTATACTTCCTGTATGTGCAACTGAACCTTGCATCAAAATCACAGCGGACTGGTGCCCAAGACAGAACCCTGATCTCATTTGGCAGAAGGTTATTGAGGATTTGAATATAAGGGAGCTCTTTGGTGTCCTTTGAGTTTTCTACTGTTGAAGATTGGGAAGAAAAAGATTGACAATAAATTATGTAGCTCCGTCATGAACTTCTAAAAGTCAATATTTTAATTTATGCATTCAGTTACAGCCTTAATTGATGTTTTTAAAACAGTCTCTCTCCCCATTCAGAACAGGAAACCCCGATATACAGCAGAGAGGAAGAGACTGACTAGCTATAGCTCCTGCACTAGTTTCATGTCCCCATTTTTTAGGGTGCTTCACAGTCTATGTTATAACTTTGTATACAATTACATGTAAAGCAGCCCTATGGATACTAATGTGTCAGTCATTTCAATTATCCAGCACCTCCCCCCTCAGATTTGGGTGTACTGAAGTACAGTACTGTACCTCACCACAGGGATACCAAATCACACAAATGTACACACTGTACCTTGTTTATCAGCACAGTCTTTTGTTTGTATGACACCAATTCCCTCCGATAGGTTCGATCTGACATCCAATGATACAACCTGCCTGAATGCACTCACGCCTTTATCTGTTCGCCCACAGCGTGAATAGTTTGCGCCTTCCCTTGTCTGAACGAGTCTTCCCTTCATCAAGGCATCAAAGAGATAAGCTTCAACCGTACTATCGATGTTTTCTTGGGCAGCAAATCCATGCATATCCCACCCAAGATACGCAACCATAAGAGCTACGTGTCTTTTGTTGTAGCGTGTAAAATCAAACGGTTTGTTCTGAGATTTTTTCTGTTTTGACTTTTTGTTGGCTTCTCCAAGTTGTCCTGCCGAAGATGGAGACGCCGAAAAATCCTTCTTTTCTTCGGTAATTTCCTTCTCAGACAACTTCAATACTGCCTCTTCTTTCTCTTTTTGTATTTGCATAACTTTCAACACTAATTTGTCTTTAGAAAGACTCTCCAAATACTCTTTATCGAAACCACACACTTCGTCCGCCATCTTGATTTTGTCCCTTCCCAGGTAGTCCTTGCGGGGAATGTTTGTGATACGTAACATCATTATATTGTAACCGCTGACTGGATTAGGAGCCAGCAATCAACAACATGGCGGCTGTTCTGTTCAGGTCAAGACTACTTCAGACAGGATCGTCTAAAATACTCCTAAAAGCAGGACTCAGGTCCTCGTCCTGTGCACTTAGGAAGGTAGATAAATCTCTTTTTTATTTGTTTATTTTTTATGGTTCATGTAGCTATGAAATTTAAAGAAATAACAGGGCACAGTGTGCTGGCGTTTAGGTGTTCTTTAGTAATACAGTGTATTTCATATGTTTCTGTTTATACAGTAGCTTTTCTGCGATTTATATTATTTAAGTACTCTTTGCGACTGGAAATGGAGTTTAATTACTTTACCGTAAGTTATTTATTAATAGAAACAAAGGAATAAGGCAGGAAAACAAAAATGAAATAAAGAGAGAATGAATGAATGAAAGAAAAATTCTCAGTGCTTAGCAAAGGATATGGATACATTCAATACACAGGAGGTATGAATGAGAAAATGCTAGGAATGAAATAAATATAAGAGTTTCACAGGGCATTGCCGAGCTAGTGCAATTCATTATGTACAATAGCTTGAAGTGTCAAAGCAACCTCTAGTTACTTTATAAATTTGATATATGCAGACTATATATTGCATTGAAGGGCTATAGGACTATATTACATGTATAGCTATATTTTACTACTTGAACTCAGGGGTTTATTTTATTTTATTTTATTGAAGTGATAGGAGAAAGTCATAAACTAGCTGGAGGCTAGTCTTAGTAAACATTCTATGAATTACTAAGCTATGAATGGTAGTTTAAGCCAGAAAATTTTGCTTATACACAAGAGCATTCTCCAATCCCTGACCGTTAGACGAGTAAAACCCCTGGTACTTATATCTATGTTTTGATTTCTACCCAAGTCCCAGAGTGCAGCCTATCATCCACATGACCATCACCCAAGACAACATATTCCACCACTTGCCAAATATGGTGGTCGCAACACAGTGACCCTTATACCTGGTGATGGCATTGGGCCGGAGATGGTTATTGCTGTCAAAGATATTTTCAGGTCAGTGTATGCTAGCCCAAACGTGACAAAACTTCAAGTTGCATTTTTTCATGATCAAGCAGTACTTTTTATACATCAAGTTGATTTTCATTACACCAAGACCCTTGTGTTCTATGTCTAGTCATTTGTTTCGCTTGTCTAGTCATTTGTTTTTGATATCAAGCGCAATGTTTAAGTTGACAAGCAGCCATCACAATCAAAAGTCATTTAGGTCTTTGCGATTTGCATACAAAGGGGAACGCTAGAAGCACTCAGGAGAAGATTGATTTCGAGGGAGGATTTTGGAAATTGTAGTTACAGTTCTTAAATTTTAATCTTGACAAAGTTTTCATTCCCATTTCACCAGTATCTCGAAGATGATGGATTATTATTATTTATTTTTAAAGTGTTTTTCTTTTAAGTTTGGGTTTGACAGGATTCTAAAGCTTTTAGATTTATCCCTAATTCCAGTTCCCCCACCCCATCTAGGTTTTGTATTTGGGGCGGGGGGGGGGGGGGGGGGGGGGGGGATCCATCTCTGGAGTTCTCTGAGTTCTCCCTAGCACCGAGGTGCAATGATTATAATTATATAATAATGATTTATAATTATAATTACAGTGCTTTAAAATATTTATCAAGGGTTTACAAGTTTGAAGTACTGTAGAGCAGTCTTAGATAAAGTTGTTTAAGACTAATTACAGATAAAATTATATTTTTTGATATTAATTTTTTTTCAGACATGTGGGTGTGCCAGTGGATTTTGAAGAGCTTAATGTTAGGTATATACAGAGCAATGAACAATATCCCCATTTTAAATATGTACATATAAGCAATGGGAAATGTCAGCAAAAATTGTTAAGTTGTGCATTTATTCCACCTCATATACATGTAATGTGTGGTTGAGGAAAACATTAATTGTTTCTCAGAATTTATATTTATGATTCATGGTGGTGGTAGTGGGGTGCAGGGACTTTAGGAGGGTAGCACCAACCTATCACCCTTGTTCTGTGATCAAATTGGAATTTAGGAGTTGATTTTTGTGGAGGGGAGAATCCGAAGAAAAACCCTTGAAACACAGGAGAGAAGCAACTACAGTAGAAACTCTACTAACACACAACACTAAAGCAGGTGGGACTCGGAGGGTTGCGTTGGTGAGAGGTCAGCGCTGTCACCGCTACACTACCTGTGCTTCCCAATAAGAGATGTTTACATCATTTAGAAGTCATCCAGTATAAATCTATATTAATAAAAGATGTCTTGGTTTTGACTCTAGTGGTTTAGATATTGTGGATATGGAATCTCACGAAGATGCCATGGATCATGCAGTGACGTCAATACGACGTAATGGTGTTGCAATCAAAGGTACAGTATTACATATAGATATCTGTCTTCCTTGGAGCTAATAATGTCTATTTTGAATTCTTTCTTGAGTGTTTTTTTTTTACACATGACATGAATGAACAGCTAAATAAAATTACAGTACAGCCAGATTTATTTTTGTTTTGTATTTGCAGGAAACATTTTCACACCACTCGACACACATCCAGATTTTCGATCTCTTAATTTGGAACTGAGGTACTGTAAATGTTTGTATGTATACATGCGTGAAGTGTCTACTGTATGTACCCCTTTTCCTTGTTATAATTCCTTTTTGTGTCTACTCACATGTACAGTTTTTTGTTTTATCACATGTATCTCATTTTTTTCTCTACAGCTATACTTGTATGCACATCACATGTGAATAGATTTTGTTGGGTCAAATTTTTTTACAGGTTCTGCAGTTTTCTTTTCTTTACAAAACCCCAACACACTATATTATTCTAAGTAATTCAATGTGTGAGTCCGCTCCCCTGAATTAAGTTATAGATCAGCACAAAAGTCATTTTGTTGTGTAATAAAATCATTTTGCAATAAAATATATTAAAATGTTTGATATAATTTTTCACAGACTGCGTTTAGATCTGTTTGCTAATGTTGTGAGATGCAAATCAATCCCTACTATAAAAACCAGGTAAAGCTATTCATGACTAAATAATCAATTCAAATATCCCAGTTCAGTTGCATTTTAGAGCTTTAAAACTAGTGGTAGAAAATCAGTGTGCTTTAATTGGCCAACCAACTACATGTATTTGGAGGTTGTAATGTTAATTAGTAAAAATATGCAGGTGATTATAGAAAATCTTTCTGGCCGCTCGAAGACTCATGTCTCTGTAAATATTCCCCGATAATCACTTCGCCTTCGGCGAATAATTGTTAACTATCAGTATGATCAGGGAAATAAAGTAAAGAATGTGACCCCTAAATCATTGTTAGTAAGGCATCAGTAGGTTCTTTGTAGGCTGTTAGTAGGTTGTTGGTAGATTTTTGGTGGGATGGTTACATGTACTGTATAGTTAGCCATGGGAAGCCATATGAAGCATGGGCAGTGAGAGTACTCCCCTCTCACCAATGCGACCGGGTTCGATTCTTATGCTCTTTGTATGTGAGTAGAGTTGTTTGTTGGTTCTCTCCTGCGCTTCAAGGGTTTTTCTCTGGTTTTCCACCTGCAAAAATCAACTTCTAAATTATAATTCAATCTAGAAGGGGTCTAGATGAAAATTACTCTGTGCAAATCTAGTTACCCTAGCAAATTGTGTAGTTTTTTTATATTGGTAGGATATCATAATCCTTTACTATTACCTAGATTATAAGTAAGTACTGTTTATACTGTAAATGCTACTTCTTTTTATATCATATTTTAGACACACTGATATAGATCTAGTGATTATCAGACAAAATACTGAAGGAGAGTACAGCCAACTTGAACATCAGGTTTGTATTGTGTGCTTATTGACAGAGTACAGTGTAGGTCAAGGGGTGGATCTAGGAGAGAGATGAGATCTAGATGATCTACTGCATTATTGGTGCTTGCGCTTGCAGACATCTTGTCCATAAGGATGCAACACCTCCTAAGACAAAAATCCTGGATGGTGCAGCCCACGTAAAAAAATTCCTGGATCCACTACTGAGGCCATTCTACCGAAACTGATTGTTGAAAGATTGACCAACCATGGTTGATTATTGTCGTCAATCGTTGTTGTCAATCATCCACAACCTTAGTTTCCAATCATGGTTGACTGCTGTCAGTCATGTTGATCTATTGTTTGATTGACCGTGGTTGATCAATTGATTTGAACAACAAAAGCTAATTGACAGCTCAGAATCAGTTCTTAGGATATGAACTTTGTAATATACATGACTGTACACTGATGGGTGTTTGCTGGGTCAATCAATCAGTTTGATACTCAGCACCTGGAATGGACTACATGTACATGTACTCTGCACCACACTGTCTTGCTCATAATGCAACTACTGTAAGCAACAAAATTATTTTAAAGTATCAGGAGGGGATTCAGTTACATTTTCTGAAAGGTGAATAAACATAGTTTTCGAAAATCTATTTAGCAATTGTCTGTTTTTATTTGGAACACAAAAAAAGTTGGGTTTCTCTGAACTTTTTGAGTGACAAAAATAGCTTCTTTAAAACAATCTAGCTCATTCGGATTGCATCAAATCGAACTGAATCTTTGGATAATAATAAGTCTACACTACAAATCTAAAAACACTCTCTCAGTTTAAAAAAAATAATTTTTTCATTCAAAAGATATTGTTTATCTTACAATCACAACTACCGAAAACTCAAACTTCCAGATTTTACGTGTGATTGCACTCAATTTAGATATGATATCAAAAAATCTAAGACACCTTTAGAAGTTTATTATCTACAGAGTATTCCTAATGTATATAAGATTGACATAGTGGAAATTCTGATTCTGTGGAAACCTGTCAAATGAAGTGCTGCAAATTTTCACTTCAAACCCAAACACGTTTTTTATTTTGCAAAACAGATAATTCTAAATAAATATGTAAAAACTGCATTTATTTAGCTTTCAGAAAATGTATACTTTTATGGCAAAAATATTGTAAAGTCAGTGCACAATTTGAGGTAACGTATGGTGGTCAAAATCCCCTCCTTACATTGTATACCTTAAGCTGAAAGCTATTTTTATTTAAAAAAAGAATATTCCAGGTGTGGTTGAGAACTTTAAAATAACTACAGAAGAAAAGTGTGTTCAGATTGCCGAGTATGCCTTTGAATTTGCCAAGAAACACGGCCGCAAGAAAATCACTGCAGTTCATAAGGCAAACATAATGTAAGTAAGAAAATGAAAAGAAATGTCCTTGTGTATTATACAAATTGTACCCTTTCCCTTGCCAAGGAAATGATTGGCCCCTTAATTCCTTAATCAGACATGTGGGATCCTCCCTCTTTAGCCCTTGGCAAGAGACGGGAGGGACCTTCCCAATGACATACAGTAGGAGGGGCAATTTCCCCCTTGGCTAAAATAACAACAAACCCTCTCCTTAATTTATTGGCAAGAAATATAATAGGGAGAACCCCTTGCCTCTACATCCCAGTTTGTTAACTTTGTGAGAGTGGTTTGTCTAAGCCCCCCCCCCCCCCCCCCCCCCACTATGGCCTCTGGTACCCAGGGTATTCTAAGCTAATATTGTTCCACAAACAATTTGGTAGGAAAATGGGTGATGGATTGTTTCTTCACTGTTGCAACGAGGAGGCCAAGAAACACCCAAATATTGAGTACGATAGTATGATTATTGACAACTGCTGTATGCAAGTGAGTGTCTATATAACTGCAAAATGTATTAACTGAAGTAAATTAAAAAGTAGTACAGTATATTTCCTATTATATTTATATAATATACATTTTTGATTCAACATAAACAATCTGATATCAATTTATTGCTTGATTTTACTTGAGGTTATTTCCCAACTTGTGTCTCAAATATTTTTTTTATAATTCTTCTAACAGCTGGTAAGCAATCCTAACCAATTTGATGTAATGCTCTTGCCAAACCTCTATGGTAATATTGTCAGTAATATTGGAGCTTCTCTGGTTGGGGGACCAGGAGTAGTGCCGGGAGAAAACTATGGTCCTGATTATGCTGTATTTGAATCAGTAAGTTGCTTTTGTCTGTCCTACTGTATGACTATCCCTCTTTCCATCAATCTCTCTGTCTTTCTGTCCATCTCTCTGTCCGTCTGTCCGTCCATCTGTCTCTGACTGTCTGCCTGTGTGTGTGTGTCTGTCTGTCTGTGTATCTGTCTTTGTGTCTGTGTGTGTGTGTCTGTCTGTCTGTCCGTCCATCTGTCTCTGTCTGTCTGCCTGTGTGTGTGTGTGTGTCTGTCTGTCTGTGTATCTGTCTTTGTGTCTGTGTCTGTCTGTCTGTCTGCCTATCTGTCTGTCTGTCTGTGTATCTGTCTTTGTGTCTGCGTGTGTCTGTCTGTCTGTCTGCCTGTGTGTGTGTCTGTCTGTCCTTCTATCTGTCTGTCTGACTGTATGTATATATGTCTGTATTTTATTTGACTTTAAAGTAATCTTTTGTAATGCACAGTGTTTTTTCCCATGATGTACCTTCAGTCCTTCCCTTCACACTGCATTACAGCAGTTTTAGTGGCATTGGTGACCAATAAGTCACACTTTTGAACCCTTGCGACCATAAGGTCATCCCCTTGAACACTTTTAACCCATCCCTACTTTTCCTTTCCCCTTGTGCTACTAGACACTCCCAGCATGACCAAGTTAGTGAAAAACTCAAATCGACTGAGTTAGGCGGGGAAAAAGAGACTGTTAACAGTCTAGCTAATCTTCTGTTTATGTGTATTGTCTAGGGGTCCAGACACACTGGTCTAGATATCAAGGGAAAAGGTATCTCTAACCCTATCAGTATGTTGTTTGCAAGCACCTTGATGTTGCAACACCTTGAGTAAGTAATTAGACTATGCATCATGATGGCCATGTTGATGATAATGATGGTGATAATGGTCATTGATGTTGACTTTGATGATGATAATAATGGGTGTGATAATGATGGTGGTGAAGATGATGGGTGTGATGATAATGACGTTGATGATGATGACAATGTCAATGATGGTGAATATACATTATGCCCAAGCTAAATAGGTTCTATTGATTTTCACATTTCAGACCACTTGTCATTCCTTTAGGAATAAGATCCTTTGTTTGAAGTCTATTCACATTCATGTGTCTTCTTCAAAGAAATGATACTCTATGGAAAGACACGTGGTCTGAAATGGGAAAACGTTACACCCAAGGTGAATGGGTCTGTTATATTTATACCTACATTCATTGAATATGCTATATTAGGTACATGTTTGTGTTTCAGGTTTACAGCATACGCCGATCTCATAAACAAAGCCATCTTGGACGTCGTAAACAAAAGAATAGTAAGCTCTTAACTTGTCTCTCGAGAATCTTCCAATTAGTTGATCAGGTTAAGGTTTGGTGGTCAGAGTTTCGGTTTAATACTCCAGTTTCAAATTCTCTGTTCTACGAGGTTGGCCTACATTTCGTATGAAATTACTTTGAATATTCTTGCATTCCAGTGAAGGAAAAAAGATGCCGAATGGACCAAATCCTTTTGGGCATAATGTTTTGCCCATTTTCACTCTTATTGCCCATTTGAGACCATGTGTCATTCCCTTGAGAATAATATTCTTTGTTTGAGTTGTATCCATAGTCATGTGTCTTCTCATGCGCAACCATTAAACAAAGAAATGATACTCTGGGGAATGACACGTGATCTGAAATGGGAAAACAGTGGATTAGGTGTATTTTACAACAGTATTTCTTCATATATCTATACATTTTGATTTATCAGTCATTTTCTCTCCTCAGCTTACAGCTGATGTAGGTGGAACGGCTTCTACTACAGAATTCCTTGCGGCCCTGAAACAAGAACTCGACACGTCACCAAGAGTGAAGCGGATTTACTGATTCCCAGATCTCAGTATTTCGATCCCGGGTTCCTTTCGATCTTCCCCACCACAATGCGTTTTATTATAATAACCGCTTGATATAAATCAATTGAACATAAATAAATTCAATTGTAGACTTAGAATTGAGTTAACATATTCAAATTTTAAAATGGTTTTTCTAATGACACTCTGTAAATCTAAGTGATCGAGTGGTAAGAGCCTCCTTGGGTTCTTAGGGCCTGTCACGTAACGTCGCGTGACAGCGTCGCGTGACAGACCCTTAGAACGTCTGCGTCGGAGGCTAGTGGTAAATGTATGCAGGGCTGTGTTGTGATTCTCGTTCTACAAGCTAGTGGATGGGTAAATCAGCTTTAAATGATTGTAAATACAACATATAAACTATAGGTAATCAATAAAATATCGTTTATCCAAGCTACCTTTCCTGACACGAGCAGCTAATTAGCCTGCGTCACATCCGAAGAAAATTCCGAATGTGACGCAGGCTAGCAGATGATTAACTTTCAATCAACTCAATAACCAATGCATCGATGAGATATGATTTCAATCAATCGAAAGTTTGATTATCTGTGTAAAATTTATTAGATCGCAGCTCTTGCATTGTCCGAAATTCAAATATAAAATGATTGGTCAAAATCGTTTTCGTGTTTTCGCTGTGCCTGGCGACATTACACTGACTTTGTATTATAACGCATAAAAAGCGTGCGTTAGTGATATGACAGCACGACTGAGCACTGCTGTACTAAGGATGGCATTGGCTTCTCTTAATTAGATATGGTGAGTGACTAGGAAAAAATAAACATTGCTTATAAATCAATATTTTTAAAACTGGGTCGAGTCGACATGCAGTGCATTTTGGGGACGAAATAGACGCCATCTTGGATAAAACAGTCCCATAATGCAATGCGAACTCGACCAAGTTCTTACTCTTGAAAGTACACGTAGGGGAGCTGCTCTATCCACACTTTCCCTATATTTACTTCTCATTTCAAATAGCTCCTCTTCACTCTTCATTTTGTGCGTAATATTTACACAATCCACGTGTCATTCCCTTGGTTATTAATTCTTTGTTTAACGATTGCGCAGAAGAAGACAATTTTCCTTTTTTTTTTTTTTATTTGTTTTTTATTTTAAATTTTTATTCAGTTTTTAAAAAACGTTGCTCCCCAGAATTTCCAAAAATATATACGATAATTAATGTGTATACGTTTCTGAGTATGGATCGGAATAGGAAACGTCCTCAAGATTTTTCTTGGTAGACAGAAAAAACCTCTGCTCGTAGGGTGTTATATTGTAGCCAGTGAAACCTTGAAAAATTATTTTTGAATTCTGTTAATGTTTTCACGTAGAGCCGCCGCAATGTTTAATCGTCCGAGCTGCCAATAACCCTTCTGAATATCCTCAGGGGTAAAGTGAGTATCTGCTCCGCGGTCAAGTCGATGACTGAACCAAGGCAAGCAGAGCAACATCACACTGGTAGTAAAACAACAATAACCAAGGTAAGATTAACCTATAAAGTTTTAAATTACTCAAGAGGTACCATTGACTTGCAGAATAATTAATTCTTTCACCGTACTCGACATCAACAGCTGGGAATTATGCAACTGCTGACCAAACAATCGCGGGCAGCATCTGATAGTTGAACGCGGGAAGATTGAATTCGTCGACATGAGAAATAATATAGAGGTCTTTAAACATCCTCTTTGCTTATAGATGTCTCTGCAAGTTTGAAGTTTAATTCATGTTGCTTTAAAGGCTTACTACTTAAAATCTTTTTTTGCATTCTTGAAGGGCACTCCAATTCCAAAAAATGTTTTTCCCATTATGCCAGCAGCGCTGCTAGCCTCCTTCGCAGCCGTTCTTAGCGTCGTCACGCAACGTTTGTGGGGAAGGAAACGTTGCGTGACGACCCTAAGAACGGCTGCGAAGGAGGCCAGCAGCGCTCCTTTTGAGTATTTGTTAAGATGCAGCTGCGTTTTATTTCCCTAGCTCCAGTTCTTTATTCATGAGTTACAGTTTATGCTAATTTGAGTCATTCTTACCAGTCTCACTTTCCCCTGGATCTCGACTTTAACCAAACCTGTCTTTTTCTCGATAAATTCTTTAAACTAAGTACTAATACTTCTGGTTTAGCTACCCTTATTACATGTAATTTTCGCGATTTTCAATCGGGAAGGTAAAGTGACTCTCGCGACTAAGTAGGAAACATGTTTCCAGGAACATGTTTCCAGAAACATGTTTCCCTAAATGTTTCCTAAGGTGGCAAAACTGTCAGGAAACATCGGGAAACAATGTTTCCATGCGTCTTGAAAATATGAAATGTTTCTGCTGCACAGCAAAAACATTTTTTGCTTCTTGGAAGCAAAATTTGTTGCTCGCAACAATGTTTCGCATGTGGCTAAACTGGGAAACATCGAAGAAACATGCGCGCGGTAAACATGTTTCCTTGTTTAGCCAGGGCCTTATTGGGGAAATAAAAAATAATTAACGACCATGAAAAAGCAGGGATAAAAAACTTTGAGAACAAAATGTCAAAACCAAGGAACTAACGTAACATTTTTATATTATTTATTTGTTATTATTAGGCAGTAAGCCGTCATCTTCTTCAAGGAATATACGTCCTGTATTTGGACAGAATAATTTATTCAATGAAATCGCGAAACTAATTAAAACAACTTGGAACAAGATTTTAGCGCAATATCAATTGAAGTCTCATGAAAAAAAATCTTTCAGGTTTTAAAATTAGTGTGAAAAGAGTTTGAGATCGTGTGAGTTGTGCTAATGATAATTGGTATTGGTATATCGTATCGAGAAATGATAGTGGTAAGGCTGTTTAAGATATCCTTACTGGTAGGATCTATTTTTTGTGTGGTGGCAGATGTTTGAGCTCAAAGTCACAAATGCTCTCTGCTCGAGATTTTTTTTCTTTTCATTTTCTTGCTATCACATTAGATGTTTGTTTATTTGGATCACTGTATACCACCACCTTGCCGTGTGTGTTTATATATTAAAATATGTTTCTAAAATGGTAAATTTAGTGTGTGAATGAATAAAGCGTAAAGAGTTTTAAGTGCTTCAAGCGATGAAAAGTGCACTACTGTTCTAGTAAGACCTACACTTTTTAAATTTGCTATCATTGTCGTTAACCATGGACAATATTGACTACTAATTATTTGCAGATATTTACACCCTAAAAATATCTAAGTGGCAATACGATAAACAACTTCGCAATTTCGTATTGATTGGGTAAGGAATTAGTTCATTAATATTTTATTGAGTTAAAGGAACACTGCCAGGCAGCTGCCGATTTCAAACAACGATACTCGTTGAGCTTGATACAAGAATTTCAGTAATGGAAAAAAGAAAGTGGACTAGTGTAGTATTTGAGTTTGTTTTGAGCACCATCTTGCTATCAGTGAATGCTGAATTCAAAGCAGTATCCAGGGACCAGCTTGGATTCAAGTTCATGAACTTCTTCCACAAACCTGGTATAGTTCTCACCGATAGTTCCATAACAGTGCACTCCAGTGTGACCGATGTCTCGTCCTGTCAACTGATGTGTTTAGATCACACATCCTGTTTGTCCATCAACGTCGGCAAGAAACCAAACCAAAAGACTTTGGACTGTGAACTGAACAACTCGACGTCTTTGTTAAAACCACTCAGTTTGAAAAAACGAGAAGGTTTCGACTTCTATGGACTGGCTGTGAGTACTCTTAGAGCTTTGTTCGATAAAACATTGATAAGTATTCATAAGTATAAAGAATAACTGGTATTTCGCATTTAAGTTTACCGTCGTAGGTCAAAAAGAGGATGCCTATCTTTCCAGTTAGGAAGCGAGTTAGGAAGCGAGTTAGGAAGCGAGTTAGGAAGCGAGTTAGGAAGCGAGTTAGGAAGCGAGTTAGGAAGCGAGTTAGGAAGCGAGTTAGGAAGCGAATTAGGAAGCGAATTAGGAAGCGAGTTAGGAAGCGAATGATATTTTATTACAGAATATTTACAGAATATTTAATATATATTTAAAAAAAGAAATCGCAAGTAAAACGTCTGCATCAGCCGGTAATTATTAATTCTATGGGTGTAACGCGACTGTTTCTCGTTCGCTGACAACATGTTTGCTGGCTCAACAACGGATCTGTCTGCTTCTCAACACGATGTCGGAAGAGGAAAGCTGGTAAGTAATACATTATTCATAATCCTTCATTTATCATGCTAAATTATTCCATCCTTGAAAGATCAACATAGCATGTCGAAGTAAGACAATTCCTGGTTACATTCGAACACGACAGCCATGGCAATCGTCGCATTTCCACCGAAGGAAACCGTTATTACCACTGTCAGTGGGAATGCTTGCGGGCAAGGCATGGTTACATAACGTCTTCTTTAATTAAGCAGGACCCTGGCTTAATTTTAGATGACTTCCAGATCGGTAGCTTACGGCAGCTGTTAAACATCGACATCTAAGTTACCTTTTGCTCTGATTAGGATAAGGACAGTGCCTACTATTTCTAAGGTGTGTTTTGTTTTTCAAATTGTATTGGGTCATCATGCATATAAGACGTCGAACTTTTGCCGCGTCCATTGTGCTTGCCTGTTTACCTTGAACCTAGTAGAAGTATGTATGCCAAACTTATTACATTCCGTCTCCTGCCGCCAAGCAAAGGAGCTGATGTCTTATGTAGTAGTTCTTGGCGTTTTCTTAGCCATTGGACTCAAAGACAATTAGATGCGATGCGGAATTAGTAGTCCTTAAAGCTTCATATCACTGAAATCTTGCAACCTAGACAGTTCTGCTAGTGTTAAATTTATTTCGGTTCTGATAAAAAGTGCAATTCTTAAGTGCTTGTACTTTATTAAGGATATTTTATTACTTTAAACCTTATTATTACGATGTTGATATTGTTATTATTTAAATTTTAATAAACGTTTTATTGTTACCGTTCATTCAATTGGTATCCACGAAGGTAATTCTGGCTACTCGAACATCAAGTTCCCAAGAAATTGAAATTCAAAATAAATTGAAAAGCTGGTGTTTCGTGTGTGATGATGTTTAGCACGGAGCATACGCACACACGGACATAGCTTTACTTAAATCAAAAGAATCAAGGACAGATGCAGGATGAAGTAAAATAATAAACTACTCGTACTATGAGTCAAATGCTCATTTGAAGTAAGTGAGCCGAAATCGTAAACAAGTTCAACTTTGCAATTCTTAGAGTGGTCGCACTAAACCATGAAACAAATACTTACTCTTAGTACCAAATATTACTAAATAGTAAGATATAACTAGCTAAAAACTAGTGTGAGCTGCGTCGGTGTTTCTAATGAAACGGTAATGATAAAAAGGTAAATTATACACCGTGAAAAAGATGAAAAAACTTACTGACGTTTGGGACGCTAGTCCTTCGTCGGAGTAAAAAGGAAAAAGGTAAAAAGGCTTTTTACTCCGACGAAGGACTAGCGTCCGAAACGTCAGTAAGTTTTTTCATCTTTTTCACTGTGTATAATTTACCTTTTTAGTAATGGTTATAGTGGTTATTAGACAATGGGATCCTGGGGGGTTGTAGTCGACCCGGTTCTGGATAGAGATGTGCCGCCAGAGGTTACAAAAACCTGTGCCTATTCTTAAAAGACACTAGAGAGTAAAAAATTCATACCCTATTCAAAGCAAGTCGGAAAAAGAATGGAAAAAAAAGCGTTTTAATGTCCTCATTTGATTGCGATTTTGGTTCATCTAGCTAACAACATGCTGGAATTTGAGCTTATTTTTGAACTTTCAGATATTTTTAGTTAGTTCTTAGAAAATAGTGTTTAAAGTAGATGTAGAGTTTTTAATTTGTGAGTTATGAATTGTTTTGTGAAAAGGTTGATTTCCGCAGGCAATTTTCTTTTCAAAACCTGTCAAGATAGCCGTATTCAAAATTCATTATCTTGAAAACAAGCTCAGGACAGCCAATTTTTCTTTTCATTTTTGAAATCAGCGTTAAACTCTCTATAAAATATCTTTCTAAGAAAATTTTGTAATGATTTCTTGATAAAGTAGCTAGTCACCTTAAGACAATCTTGGCTAGAATGTATGATTTCCTAATTCGCTTCCTAACTCGCTTCCTAACTCGCTTCCTAACTCGCTTCCTAACTCGCTTCCTAACTCGCTTCCTGACTTGCTAGTTAGTTTGTCTCGGTCAAAAATAATCGAAAACAGAAATTTCGTCAAAAGCCATTTACCATCCCGCCTGGAGCTCAGAATGTATTCTTTCACCGAGGAAAATAAATTGCTTGATGAAACACAATTCACATCTATTTTTAAAAGCTATTCCTTTGTATATGATTTTGAAGTCCAGGTTTACTTGTAGTTGCCTGATCTACAAACCTCTTTCGAATTAAGGTGGCTCGATGGGGTTTTCTCAGCGCGCTACCGTGCAACTTCAAATCGCAAATACGCTACTGTAACAATGGTAAATCGATTTGGAGTAATGGCTAAAAATTGGGAAAAAACCGTTTGATATTGAGAAATATTGGGTCGACTAAAGTTCGCTGTGAGCGGTATTTTCGGTCTATTTCTGTTATGATGACTAACATGTGCGTAAATTCAAAACTAGTCGATTTTTTTTTTACATTTACTTCGATAGATACTGAGGCAACATGAGTTTTATTTTCATTGAAACATTCAAATCCTTTCAATTTCGAGCCTGAAATGAGGAACGTCCTTCTTGTCAACCTGACTCTGCTTTAGTTTGTGTACTGGTTAGATCACTCGAACAAGTTTGTATAGATTGAATATTTACTCATTTTTTCCATTAGGAACCGTGTTTCTCGAGTCCTTGTTTGAATGGAGGAACTTGTGTCCCTGACATGAATGAAGGCACGTATCATTGTAACTGCTCGATACAGATCCCATATCTTCCGTATCTTAATGACCACTGCGCTGTGGGTAAGTAGATATGGATAAAAAGTATTTCAATACCAAACGTGAGGAAAATCTTTGATAAGGAAATAAGAATAAATAACTAGAAATATTATTGAACATTCCCCAGATCATTCTGCGATAGCAACAAGTGGGATGTTTCGCAACGTTTTCCACGTCGCAACCATTAAAACGCACTACAACATGAACTATTACGAAGCAGAACGAGCTTGTGCTATTTTCGGTGCTCAGATGTCAAGCTTGACGCAGTTGGATGATGCATGGAAAGCTGGTTTTGATTCCTGCAGGTGAAAAAAATATTATGAAAAGAATTTTACCTGCAAATACATCCATTCCATTAAAGTACTGCATTTTATTTCGTTATGCAGGTACGGTTGGCTGATAGATGGTACTGTAAGATTCCCCATTATATATCCATACCCTAGCTGCTCCTCATCTCCACCCAGTATTCGGGGAAGTACCACCCCGCAAGATAAATGGAACTCAAGGCATGATGTGTACTGTTACAGAGAAACAGGTAAGGGACAACAACCTTTGAATATTTACGATATCATAGAGGATATTGGTAGCAAACTCATACCATGAAAATGAAGTTCAAATTAGATAAACTAATTGGTGTTATATACTTTTAATTCCGTTTGCTAAATTGCCCGGCTTTAGCCTCGTTTTTTAAATACAATATATGAATATATATATACAGACCTCTTTACCTCGGGCGTTTTTTCCCCCATTTCAGACCACTTGTCATTTGCAAGAGTATAATTTCTTTGTTTAACAGTTGTTACTTAACTAAGTCAAATTGAATATGGATACAACTTAAAAAAAGAATTCTCAAGACCATCCTGTCTTGTACACTAGACAATAATATAATATCATGTTATTATGGACATGGTATATCATTTTTACAAAACATGTTGCATTGCTTTCGTTGTTTCGTTGCTGACTTTCTCATAAACAGACTTTGTTATTTGACTCATACATTGTTCTTGTCCCAGATAATTGCAATGATGGTAAAGACTGGCACCAAAATGGGCAAGCTTGTTACAAGTTTTTTCTTGACACCAAGGCTCGTCAGACGCCTGCTGCTCAGACATGCGCTCTCGAAGGTGGGATTCTCGGAGTGTTTAACTCAAAGGCTAAGCTAATCTTCCTCCAAGACTACCTGCGAAGAAGAAGCATCGCAGACCAACAAGTTCTGGTGGGATTGAGTCAGGTAAGATCAGATAGAAAAAATGATTTTGTTAAAATTTCATCTTGAAACTTTCGGTAGAGGAATCCGAGAGGTAAAGAAAGTGGCGGGAAAAAAAAAAAAAAAAAAAAAAAAAAATCGAAAAAAAGTTAAAATTCGTCGACATCGGGATTTCAATTATCATGGCATTTTTCTTAGCTTTTCTCCAATGAATTCCTTGTTATTTCGTACAGGATAATGGTGGTGCATGGAAGTGGACAAATGGAGAAGCAGTTCGATCCTCTCTCTGGAGTGTCACCCAGCCAACTGGACCAATAGGAACAGTTAATACTGCCATGAAGGCTCTTGACAACGTGCCAGACAGTGACGAGTGGAAACTACCATTTGTCTGTCAGAAACCTGTTCCTTAATCTTGCACACACACACACAAAAAAACACAAAGGTCCGCACAGTTGATCCAAGGATTTGAGTAGTGGATCTTTGAGCTAGTTCAGCGATCGAAAAATATCAGTATATATACATTAGTAATAGCACACGAACTACCACTTTAGTTTAAAGGCTCTTTTTGTAAAAGTAACAGAGTGCGAATAATAAAAATGAAAACTACGTTTAATTAGTGCGTTATTTTTAGTTCTGTCAACTCATGAAATGGCGGAGACCTTTTCTGTAATATCAAATTCTTGGCCATGGTTTCAAACCACCCATTGCTTTACGTCATTCTCACTTTACAAACCAGCAGGAGTCTTTAGCTACTTTTCGACTGAAATTGTGACGGTCACACATAAACAGGACAAAATATGAGCTATTTTAGCGGGAATTCGGGCATTTTTACACCAACGGTAAATTGAATTAAATATTAACCTCCGCATACATTTATATAAAGTAATATCTAATAAACGCGTTGGTAAAATTGAAGGCAATTTAATGAACCAATCACCGTTGCATCAGTTTTCTCAGTGGAATTGAAATCTTGTCCAACAAACAACTACTAATTATCTTCTGTAAAGGGTACTACAAGGATTACGAGGCAATTTTCAATTCTTTTCGCAGGACCGCTGAGTAAATGATTGAACAACTATAATCAATTATCCTCCAGAGTTGAATATTTAAATAGATGTCGCCCATAATGATATAAACATATAGGTAGGAGTGTTCGGTATGGCAAATTTCTCCTAATTCTTTAGTTTTCACGTCGTTTGTGCGCGCCAGGGTTTAAAGGATTTCATGAATTCATTTTGGATCTGGAACTACTCTAAATTCTCTCACGGTTCAGTCTATCTTTTGACCCAAAATATCAAAAAGTATGTTAAGCGGAAAAATGTTTGGCTACAATATAATTGTGCATGGGTTTGTTTTATAGGTCTTAATAACAATCGCCCTTATTTAATTCATACTTTAATTGGTACTTTTTTCGGCGTTAATTTGACTCTCGATGAGTCAAGAATGAGTTGTCGGAAGAGAGCTCTCGAGGAGGGAAGGACGGTTCTGGAAATCTACTAGTTATTTATGACGAAAATCTACAAGATGCTAAGATAATCTTGAATTCCAGAGTAATGATAAACAGCCGCATTATATCAACAACATGTCAACATATTGTGGAAGCTTTTGAAGAAGTTTTTGTACATCGGTCACTAATTAAGAGTAAATGTCCTAAAATGTATGGGATAAAGTGCGAAATAATTGTGCTTTAGCTATAACATTACTAACTCGTGTGTGTCTTTACTTGTCGATTTTTGCATTTCTCAAGGACACTCGAAATCCAAATATTTTCTTTTCTTTTCTTCGTTATTATTATATAGCAGCGCTCCTGTTGTGTATTTGTTAAGATGCACCTGTGCCATATAGTTCCCTAGAACATTATCTCATCAAATTCTCTATGCATCACCCGTGAAATAAAAAATACTAGTGAACGTGTAAAAGTCGAGTCAAATAGATACAAAAGAAAACAATGGAATTAGGGTCTACTTAAGGGTATTAGTCTAATATCTCTTCCACTGGTTTTCATGGAATATTTAAGGTATATCCCACTGTTCGCCTTTATTACGTGGTTGTTTACTACATCGAATGGTTGCTTTCTTAAGGGACATTCTAAATGCAAGCATTTTAATCGTTCCTTTTCCTTTGCAGCTCCCCTGTTGTGTATTTGTTAGATTTGAAGACAAAAATCCTTTTTTTCCCTTCAAGACAATAAAGAAGTCGGTTTGATGAGATCATGTGAGTTGAAATGATAGTGGTTAACGTTAGTTTGAGCTACAATTCACAACTGCTCTCTGCCTGAGATTTTCGTCATGTTCTTGCCATCACATGATAAATATCATATATCACGTGTGTTTATATATGAATTTACTTCTAAAGTGTTAATAGTGTATGAATGAATAAAGTCTAAGGACTTTAAAGTGGATACTACCACTATATACCACCACCTTGCCGTGTGCGTTTATACACCTATTTCAGAAATCGTTGTCGCAGAGAACGCCGGTACTTTTAGCTGTAATTAGTTAATCATGGTGCATTTTCATTTATTGACTTCATAAATTGCTCCAAGCAAGGCTGCTTGAGATGATAATTAGTGGAGAGCTATAGCCACTTGCATGAACCATGATAAATCAATTATAAAGTACCGACGTTCTCTGAAGTCTTGGCTTGTTACTTGAGGCTCTTGGTGCGATAACGATTTTCGAAATAGGTGTATATTAATATACACTTATTTCAATAAAGTTAGTCACCTGAAAAGCTATAAAGCTGAGGCCGACAAGGATCATGGGTAGATTCATTTTACACGTTCAACCGCTTGATAACTATTCATGGACTTGCGAATCTTTTGACGGTTACAGTCTCACCTCTTCTGAGCATCATCGAGCTGCAGTTTGTATTAAAAAAGCTTTGTATATATATGCTTCCTTGATATGAAAAGTTTCCTATGATGCTCAGTGATCTCAGCTTTCTAGGTTTTTGTTGACTAACTTTATTGAAATAAGTGTATATCTAAAATGGTAAATTTAGTGTATGAATGTATAAAGTCTAAAGAGCTTAAAGTGCTTCAAAAGGATGAAAAGTGCGCTACTGTTCTAGTAAGAACCATCCATTTTCAGTTTGCTATCATTGTTGTTAACCATGGTCAATATTGGGTCCTAAGTATTTGCAGATATTCATTCCTTTAATAAGTGGCAATACAATAAACAAGTTCGCGATTTTGTATTGATTGGGTAAGGAATTAGTTCATTAATATTTTATTGTGTTTAGAAGAACACTAGTGCTTGTAGTTGCCGATGTCAAACGACGGTACTCAATGAACTTGATACTTGTAAACTTGATTGACTTTCGGAAAAGTGAAAAAATCCAACATTTCGCAAGTGTAAATATGTAGTATAGCGTTTATTACATAATTACAGCAGAAGAATTTCAGTAATGGAAAAAAGAAAGTGGACTAGTGTAGTATTTGGGTTTGTTTTGAGCACCATCTTTCTATCAGTGAATGCTGAATTCAAAGCAGTATCCAGGGACCAGCTTGGATTCAAGTTCATGAACTTCTTCCACAAACCTGGTACAGTTCTCACCGATAGTTCCATAACAGTGCACTCCAGTGTGACCGATGTCTCGTCCTGTCAACTGATGTGTTTAGATCACACATCCTGTTTGTCCATCAACGTCGGCAAGAAACCAAACCAAACGACTTTGGACTGTGAACTGAACAACTCGACGTCTTTGTTAAAACCACTCAGTTTGAAAAAACGAGAAGGTTTCGACTTCTATGGACTGGCTGTGAGTACTCTTAGAACTTTGATAAAACATCGATAAGTAATTTTTCCTGTCGTTTTTCACCTATAGACATCAAAAGTAACGACTAGTAATCCGCGTCGCATTTTAATTTTCCGTCTTAAGTCTAACATAATCGAAAGTATCGTCAAAAGACATCTATCCCGCCTTGAGCTCCTTGATTTTCCACAATCTTTCACAATTTTCCACAATTTACATATTTAGTTTTACTTTTACTTTTTAACGCGTCCATTAATTGATTGATTTATTTTTATTTTTGTATTTATTTATGATTATATTTATTTTTTAGTAGCTTGTAACCATGTATCTGTGAAAATTTTAATTAACAAAATTGTACAAATTATTGCAAAGTCACTTACTTACTTACCTACCAATTGGTGCAATTTTTTACAAAGGTTTTCTGAACATTTGAGGCAAATGTTAGTGCATATACTTGCAGTTGGCAACCAATCTAATAACTCCGGGATATATATAAAAATCTGATATCATAAAATTACACTAGAATCTGGTAAAAAAAGTGATTGAATTCCTGGGTTTAAATTTCTTTGTCCCTATTAAAACCATTAATGGCCTAAACCCCTAATTATTGAATCCAGACTAGACAAAGGCAGGTGGATTGTATCTCCGCAGTTAAGGTTATTTCAATGAAACACGTGACAAGCGGTTAATTTGTCAAGTACTGGTAGCATCACTTGAACAAGTTGATAACATTGAATTTTTACGTATTTCTCCAATAGGAACCGTGTTTCTCGAGTCCTTGTTTGAATGGAGGAACTTGTGTCCCTAACATGAATGAAGGCACGTATCATTGTAACTGCTCGATACAGATCCCAGGCCTGCCATATCTTGACCAACACTGCGCTGTGGGTAAGGAAGCTTAGCATCTATTCTGTCTCGAAGGGGCCACATTCAGCATGGGGTATAAATAATAAAAAATCATAAATTCTCATTAATTAATTAAACTTTGGATGAAATCGATTCAGTCAGGAAGGAATATGATAGGATGAAAGACATACATTCAGTAGCGCACACTGATAAAGTCGAACGCCGCTAAATGAATGAACGAACAAACAAACAAACGAACGAACGAACGAACAAACGAACAAATGAACAAACAAGAAAACAAACAAACAAACTCAAACAAAAAAACGAATGAATGAATGGATTGAATAATTAATTAGTTAATTAATTAATTAAATTTAATTGATCAATTAATTACCAGTTATAGACCTGATAGTAGCCAATTTATAACCATCGTTTTTTATATTGTTCGATATATAATCATCAATTGATAAAAGCACGTGACTGTATGATGTATATATACGTGTGTTTGATTTTTTTCGCGCAAATGAATATCATTTTATATTGATGTGTAATTGAAAGTATTTTAGCGGTACTATTGGTACCGGACGTCAACTGCTCACTCAAACCATGCTCTCTTGCTCAAACGTAAGGATATTTTCTGCAAATTAGTAAACAGAAAAAGAAGAGTCTGGGTCCAGATGTCAGTTACATTTCAGGCTTTTTGCAAGTTAAATTTCCGGGGTTTTAATTTTTTGATAGTTAAATTTCAGACTTTTTGTCAGTTTTTAGTTAAACTCCATCCACATTTTCCAAAAGGTGGGAGATTAACGTATGATTTTTTTTGCTTTTTGTTCCATTTTCACAGATCATTCCTTGCTGGTTAAATCTGGGACATTTCGTAGTGTTTTCCATTTGAGAATCAAGCTTATACGTTATGCTCTGAACTATTACGAAGCAGAACGAGCTTGTGCTATTTTCGGTGCTCAGATATCAAGCTTAAAGCAGTTGGAAGATAGTTGGAGAGCTGGCTTTGATTCCTGCAGGTATGTTTTATTAGTTTTTTTCTTTTCTTATCAACTAGGATAGCTTTTCCCTCGCTGGCTTGTGGGATTTGTGGATAGCAAGTCACCAGGCAATGTGACTAGTTCCTCTTCATTTTTAAAAAAAAATAATTTTTTTGTTATAAATGTCGCTACGTGGAGCCGTTGCCAGGACTCCCTAGTCCCTAGCCAGAGGGTAATGTTTACAGCTATTTCAAAGGTTGAATGTCTGGGCGAACGGCGGATGGAGATCGAAAAACAAGCATAATCGAGGTCGACTACAAACAAAATTCAATATACTATATCTCAACAATCTCCTACTACCACTACCACTGCTATACCACTACCACTGCTATGACACTACGATTGCCACCACCACTACCACTACCACTACCACTACCACCACTACCACTACCACACTACCACTACACACTACCACTACCACTACCACTACCACTACCACTACCAACTACCACTCTAAACCCACTACCTACTACCAGCGTACCACTAACCAACTAAACACTACCACGACCACTACCACTACCACTACCAACTACCACTACCACTTCACTCCCACTACCACTTACCGAACTACCACTACCACTACCACTAACCACTACCTACCACTACCACTATCCACTACCACTACCACTACCACTCTACCACTACCACTAACCACTACCACTACCAACTACACTACCACACTACCACTACAACACTACCACTACCACTACACTACCACTACGACTACCACTAACACTACCACTACCCACCTACCGCGACTACCCACTACCCACTACCACTACCACTATCACTACATTTGATATTAACCATTGTATTCCCTCGTTCTATAGTTATGGGTTGGATGATAGATGGGACATCAAGATATCCTATCTACAATCAGCGTTCTTATACAGGTTGTGCAGGAACTGGCCCTCCCAGTATACGGGGGAGCACTGTCTTAAAAAACAAAGCCACAAACAGATACAACGTCTACTGCTACAGAGTAACAGGTATTGAAATTACATTTAATGTGTTTGGTCATTTATAAACCTGACAGTATCCTGGGGATCTCTGGACTGCCAACTCGATTTTTTTGGTTTTTGTGCATTGTATCATATTATTATCCAAAACTGAGGCAGCGCAATGCAGTGCTAAGCTGTAAAATACTTATTATAACTTTTTATAGCTGCTATATATGAATGATTGAAACAGTATTGCCATCTTTCCATTCAGATGACTGTAAAGATAAAGATTGGATCCAAAATGATAATAATTGCTACAAGTTCTTTCTTAACACCACAGCACCTTGGAGTGCCGCTACTGACGCATGCGCACTTGAAGGGGCAGTTCTGGGAGTCTTCAACTCGATAAATAAAATCGGTTTCATACAGGATTTTTTTGCAACGAAGGAACTTTATGGGTCACATAATCGTTGGTCTTCGCCAGGTTAGAATTGATTTAGCGCTTAAGTAATGATAGAATAAACTACAATAAAACCTCTATAAAGGGGCGGGGGCTGACTACGGCTGATAAAGGCGGGCTCTTAACGGAGGTATAAAGTACTGCAAAACCAATCCTTGAGACTTTAGCAACTAGATATTACATAACGGTTGGTCACTTAATAGAGGTTTTCCACCACCACGTGACGGCAGCCATGTCAGATGGCAAAAGCAACACAATCGTTTTACATGAAAAAGAACTCAATTCCCAAAAGCAAAGGGATTTTATTGTTTTGCCATCTAACCACAGGCAATCCAAGCTGTATTATGGACGTGGGCACGTGATGGTGCAAAACCTCTATAGAGATTCTATTGTGTGTGTAAATGAAAAATGCTCGAAAATTAAAATATATTCCTCTGAATTCTTTTTGATAAGAGAAGCAATTTTATGATGCTTTTAAGCTACTAAAAAAAATTTAATGAACAAAAAATTTCACCCACAATGTCAGTACATCTTTCACCTTTTCTTCGTGAAAATTCGACTAAAAAAATACTTACTGAAGTATATTTTCTTGATCAAGGATGCTGCTGGTGCATGGAAGTGGACGAACGGAGAAGCAGTTAAATCCTCTCTTTGGGATGTCACCCAGCCAACTGGACCAATAGGAACAGTTAATACTGCCATGAAGGCTCTTGACAACGTGCCAGACAGTGACGAGTGGAAACTGCCATTTGTCTGTCAGAAATCTGTTCCTTAATCTTGCCCACGAAAAAAAACACTGAAAGGCAAGCACTATATAATGAGCCAGGATTTGGCTGTGTCTTACCCTCTGCTAGCAGAGTCTCCTTTTACTTTAGATTTTTGTTTTTTCCAATATTTGATGACTTGGTGTCGCTTCAGTGATTGACACACATTAAAACGCAGTAGGCTAGTTTACCTATTTTTGGTCATAAACATCGGCAGAACGCAAAACAGCATTTCTGGAAACCACATTTTGAGAGTTCGCTCCCAGGCCTCATCTGTTTGGTATTTTGCATAGTGAAATTCGTCTAGCGCCGAATCATCTGTCCCCTTTCTCAGATTCCTTTACTTTAAATCACACTAGTGGCAACGAACGCACCGCGTTGAAAAGCCGTAGTCTGAGGCTCAGTTTTCTCTGGATCAAAGTTTCACTGGAATCTTGTCTATATGTCAGCAAGGTGTTACTCTAAAGTTAATTATAAGATGCTATATAATCCGTGAAAATCTAATGAAAATATAGTACACTGAAAAACAAAACTGGGAGCAGTAAACAATGAACATAGCAACTAGTCCTAGCTCATGCATGCAATTGGCCGCGGAATGGCAAATATGAAAAGTTGACCGAAAATTACATAAACCATTTCTTTCTTTCTTCAGAATCCAGCAGAGAAAATAATTTAACACTTTAACAGTTTACCCAAACTCTTCTTTGTGATTTGAAAATCATTTCAATAAAAGTAAAAATACAAAATTAACAGCTGCAGGTTCTTTGTTTAAACTTGAACACCATTGACTTTTTTCTCTCAATTATCATTGACTCACCATTCATTTCGGGAAACTTTAAGCAGATCAATGTTGAAATATTAATAAAGCTACCTATTGGACGAAAAGGTTTTTCTTTCTTTTCTTGACTCAATTGGTGGTTAGTAGCAAATTTGGCAGTTGTGTCGCACAGAGATCAGTTTATTACAGTGAGGTATAGCCAAAAGAAGAAAAATCAGAAAAAATTAGTTTGACGAAAACTGCAACCCAACTAGTATCATCAGCAATGATGAGGCAACAAATTCCAAATTTTGTTTGGTGTGTTTCCACCATCATCTTGCTGCCCACAAATGCGTATGCTGAATTCAAAGCAGTATCCAGGGACCAGCTTGGGTTCAAGTTCATGAACTTCTTCCACAAACCTGGTACAGTTCTCACCGATAGTTCCATAACAGTGCACTCCAGTATGACCGATGTCTCGTCCTGTCAACTGATGTGTTTAGATCACACATCCTGTTTGTCCATCAACGTCGGCAAGAAACCAAACCAAACGACTTTGGACTGTGAACTGAACAACTCGACGTCTTTATTAAAACCACTCAGTTTGAAAAAACGAGAAGGTTTCGACTTCTATGGACTGGCTGTAAGTACTCTTAGAACTTTGCTTGATAACCGAAAAATGATTAATATAAGCGAAATGATATAAATATCGATCTATAGAAAGGCTCTGAAAAGGGTTTTTAAGGGAAGCTATGAGAAAGATATGTATCTTTTAACTGAGAGCTTGTTTTGCACCTGCTTCATTCTCGATGTCAAATATAACTGGATGAAAATACTATATTGTGAGAAATTGTTATTGTATAAGTGAGAAAAATGCAAAGAACTTCCTCGGTATCACAAAGTCTGCTATACATAACGATTTTAATTTTCTAATCTTTTTCTTTTCCTTTTTTCCTTTTTTTTTTTTTTTTTTTTTTTTTTTTTTTTTTTCAATTTTTTAAATAATTTTTAAATGTTTTCAATCTTTTCCATTAGTAACTAACTGAAACAACCTCAGGGCTGTTCTAGCTTGTTTTAAGCATTCGTTCCGCTCCATTAACTATGTTCTTAGTCCTTGCACGGATAACTCCCATATCGAACTCTGAAACAACTTCTGGGCTGTTCTAAGCCAGGGCACGTCTAACTCACAGATCGAATTGGAATTTAACGTGTCAGGTTTTGGAGAGAGAGAAAAACTGGAGAACCCGAAGAAAATATATCGAATCCAGAGAGGGACCTTGCAAACTCTACTCACACATACATGACGGACACTGAGCTCTTCAGAAAACGAATCTGAGACCCATGAGAGGTGAAAGGCGAGTGCACCATTGCTACGCAAACACCATTGATTTCTATCATTTCATTTCACTAGCCATAATTCGTATGACTGTGAAAAATATATCACGTCACCTTGTCTGTATATTATGATTCATAAAATGATCAAAAGTCTCGTTCAGATTGGCTCGAAGCAAATTGACATTATTCGTCCTCCTCCGTATGGTAATCTTTTTGTCCAAATAGAGTTAACTTCATTTATTTATTCATTATTATTTTGTTTATTTATTCATTCATTTATTGATTCGAAGGAACCTTGTTTCTCGAATCCTTGTTTGAATGGAGGAAGTTGTGTCCCTAACATGAATGAAGGCACGTATCATTGTAACTGCTCGATACAGATCCCAAGCCTGCCGTATCTTGACCAACACTGCGCTGTGGGTAAGTAAATTATGGACAACAAGTGTTTCAATACCAAACGTGAGGAAAACCTTTGATAAGGAAAAAATAATAAAGAAGTAGAAATACTATATTACTGCCGGTTTAAACATTAGATCATTTTGCGATAACAATGAGTGGGATGTTTCACAAGGTTTGTCACTTGGAATGAGACTAAAACTATCATTATTACCCTTAAATAATAATAATAATAATAATAATAACAATAATAATAATAATAACAATAATAACAATAATAACAATAATAATAATAATAATAATAATAATAATAATAATAATAATAACAATAATAATAATAATAACTTTATTTATCCTGCAGAAATGAGTCAGCGTACATAAATATTTCGATGTGCAGCAATAAAAAAATATCATGAAAATATGTCAGATATATATTCATATAAAATATATAAGAATTTTTTTTTGTTTGGGGGGGGGGGGGGGGGGGTTATTTTTTAAATTTCCCGAAGATCATGATCATCATTTTATCGAAATAATTATATGAACATTTATATATACAAAATATATATATATACGTATGACGTGTATGTGTGGAATATGTGAATATAGATATTATGCACATACATAAACATACGTATATATTCGTAACTTATTTGGAACTAAGTTGATGTGCAACTTTGTACAAAACGCCAAATAAAATATGTCTGTCTCTCTGTCTGTCATCCCCATCTTTCTACATATGGCAATTAATGGCAATAGCAATTAAAAAAGGTGTGACGTCACTCTATAAATTTCTGCTTTTATTTTGTTACATTGTCACAGATCATTCCTTGATGAAAAAATCTGGGACATTTCGTAATGTTTTCAATTTGACAATCAAGCTTCTACGTTATGCTCTGAACTATTACGAAGCAGAGCGAGCTTGTGCTATTTTCGGTGCTCAGATCTCAAGCTTGACGCAGTTGGATGATGCCTGGAAAGCTGGTTTTGATTCCTGCAGGTGAAAAAAAAAAAAGTTTTCAAAACAAAAAACAATTTTCGGCCTGCAATGCATCCATTTTATTAAAGTATTGCATTTTATTTCGTTATGCAGGTACGGTTGGTTGGTAGATGGCACTGTAAGATTCCCCATTATATATCCGCGACAAGGATGCTCCTCATCTCCACCCAGTATTCGGGGAAGTACCACCCCGCAAGATAAATGGAACTCAAGGCATGATGTGTACTGTTACAGAGAAACAGGTAGGTTTCAAAGGTTCCAAAGGTTTTTATTTTTCCACACACAAAAAGCAAAGAATTACAAATAGAACTTAAGAAAGAAGTGGAAAGGTGCAGGAGGAACAACCCAAAAGGGGTTAACTAAGAAAGATCCTGCACAAATGTAAACAATTTTAAAGAAATAGTGAATGGCGGAATATTATACTTACAATAAAATAGTAAAATAGAAATCAAGCATTTTTAAGGTGAAAACAGTTACGGTAAAGATTTACATCTACGAGTTAAATATAAGAACTTGTAGTTTACTGAGATATGAGGTATTTTTTGAAATTTGTACGGAAACTTTTAAGCGATAAACTATTTTTGATTTCAAGAGGAACTTCGTTCCAGTTTGCAACGGCTGCGTACTTTACACCAAACTGGCCATAATTTAAGTTTTGGTGAGGCAAATATAAATTCCTTTTCGTTTTAGAGCGCGTGTTGTAATCATGAATTAAATGAATTAAATTAAGAGACAACAAGCTTTGAATATTTACGATATCAAAGAGGATATTGGTAGCGAACTCATACCATGAAAATGAAGTTCAAATTTGATAAAGTAATTGGTGTTGTGTACTTAGGCTGCGCTCATGGTGTATGGCGGGGGGGGGGGGGGGGGGGGGGAGGGGGGGCAGGTGAAATTGAGGGGGGATGGGCAAATTTTTATCTGAAAAATGGGGGGATGCACAATTTTTGGAAGAAGCTACAACCCTTGCTTAGGGGGGATCGTATTTTTTGCATGACTTTAAGGGGGGGTGTTAAGAATTATTCTGGACATTTCAAATTTCCACCTGCCCTCCCCCCCCCCTTGCCATACATTATGAACGCCTCGATTTGAAAAAATAGAATATGACACGTATAGACCCATTTACAGACTAGGGGTTACTTAGCTGGAACATGACCCAGAAACATGTAGCAGCGACACAATCACGTTCTGTACACACTCGAGTGGACGTGTAGCTGGGACATGTTGGAGAGACATGTATCAGTAGCATAATTACAACAGACGCATGCTTAAGAAAATGTATCAGGGACGTGTTCCAGCGATATGTAGCCTTAACACATTTACAACATGTACGCACTCACGGATAAGTAGGGGGATGGTGTCCCGCAAGGACACGTAGCAGCGGCACAATTGAAACGTAAACACGAGGGGAGGTGTAGCAGGGACGATTAGCACGCCTGCAATAAAATCACAACTTGTACACACGCTGGAAAATTTAGCAGGGACATGTCCCATCGTCACGTAAAAGCGCACTATTGTATTCAAAGCCGCGTGAAGCTCGAGATTTTTGTTCCCTAGACACATTCCATTAAGTTCAACATTCTGATAAACAGACTCTGTTATTTGACTCATACATTGTTCTTGTCACAGATAATTGTAATGATGGTAAAGACTGGCACCAGAATCGTCAAGCTTGTTACAAGTTTTTTCTTGACACCAAGGCTCGTCAGACGCCAGCTGCTCAGACATGCGCTCTCGAAGGTGGGATTCTCGGAGTGTTTAACTCAAAGGCTAAGCTAATCTTCCTCCAAGACTATCTGCAGAGAAGAAGCATCGCAGACCAACAAATTCTGGTGGGTTTGAGTCAGGTAAGATCAGATAGAAAAAATGTTTCACAACGAGTGTTTAAAATAATAATCTTGAATCTTTCGGAGAGGGAAATCGAGAGACTTGAGAATGTAAAAATTAACGAAAAAAAGTAAAACAATTTCTCGACATCGGGATTTAAATGATCAGCCTTACCCAACGAATTCTTTGTTATTTCGTACAGGATGCTGGTGGTGCATGGAAGTGGACGAACGGAGAAGCAGTTAGATCCTCTCTCTGGAATTTCACCCAGCCAACTGGACCAATAGGAACAGTTAATACTGCCAAGAAGGCTCTTGACAACGTGCCAGACAGTGACGAGTGGAAACTACCATTTGTCTGTCAGAAACCTGTTCCTTAATTTTGCACAAGAAATACAAAAGCGGTCACACGTAGCTTTATGTCTATTAGGTTTCCCTGTACGCTGAATCTGCGGGCTAGTTTATTCTAATATCAGGTTACTCGGCAAAGGACTCGGTATACATCATGTGTCTATAGCTGACTCTGTGGATCGTTACAGATTTTTATGACTAATTTTTCTCTATTAAGATGCTTTTGAGATACATTGGATGTTACTTGGATGTGACTGGAATGGATTGCTTTTGACTGAAATGGATTGCAACTGGATCTTGAATTAATTTTTTTTTAAATTTTCACCTTTTGAAAGGCCATGAATAATCTTTATGTATAGCAAAAACATGCCCAACTTCTAAAACTTGTTTTCCTTTTCTAAATGCCCGGATTTTGAGTGTTTTTTAATTTTGGAAAATCAGGAACCGTACATAGATGGAATGGACTGGACTTCGGCTAGCTGGACCGTCCGGATCGTAGACGTTTTTTTTTTTTTTTTTTTTTTAACGCCTAATTTGCAGCTTTTATCCTATCCTTTTTATTTTATTATTCATAACTAGTGATTCTGTTCCGAAATTTTGGAAGAAAAAAAAAATGAAAAAAAATTTTTTGTTTAGGATTGTGGCACTGGTTGAAGTCCATTGAAGCCGGCCGGTCAGCTACAAAGGTTCTTCAAAAAGGACTGTATACATCATGTGTCTTGATGTGACTTACCACTACTACAATTACTAAATAGATATCTGTCAAAGGGTTTGAAGAAATAAAAAACGCGTGCGTGTGTTGCCGAAGCAGTCATAAAGCGCGCAGGCATAGAATTTTTCGGACAGTGCCGTGACATTGGCGTGACCGTGTCCGCGCCGTGCTCCGAGCTGTGTTTCGGACATTATGGGTTTATTCAGAGAGTGCAATACAAAATCATAGCTTACATAGCTTTGGTATATTGAAGACTGTAATAAATATTATAATTATTTATATTAGTAGGGTTTATACCATACGGTTTTCCATATTCTGCGATCTAGAGACATTTCATCGGCTGTGAAATTGATTTTTCAGTGAAGAACATAAAAGGTACCGACTGATTATTTTTGATTGACGGCAGCGAAAACCAAGTTTCACCAGCGTGCAGCCAAGTAACTACCGAGATGGCAGAATATTTAAAATCGCAGTAATTACATAATTCGTAGACGTGGCTCAACCATTTGATCTTCAAGATCATCTGTAAAGTACTTGTATTCGCAATAAACACAGTATATATAGTATATATAGTCATATTTGTTTGTCCATACCACAAGCCTCTATCTTGGGCGTAATGAGGTTTTCCCATAATTTCAGAAATGCCGATCACGTGTTGTTCCATAAGGTTTCATTTCTTTGTTTAACAGTTGTGCACGAAAAGAAATATAGATATGGATGCAGGGACGGCGGAGCAGTTTTTTGACTGGGGGGGCTCGATAGTGACATTGTAAGGCAAGGTGGGGGGGCTAAGTTTAGTGAAAATGTATCAAAATGTATCAAAATGTATCAAAATTTTCGGTTCCGCCTTCGCTGGGATAATACTCAAATAAAGAATCTTATTTTCATGGGAGTGAGTGCCACATGGTCTAAAATGGGAAAACATTATTCCCAATAGATTTACACAGGGATCCAGATAACCCTCATTTGTTCCAACGTTGTCAGCGGTGTTCCAAATAAGTCCAATATGGCGGCCTAGTTACACGTGCAGAAGTGCCTTCCCAGAAGTGTTTGTTAAAATTCTCGTCATAAAATGCTCAAATCCAAAACATATGTAAAGAAAACTCGAAAGGGTAATGTACTAAAAGTTGTCCGTGAACATTACTTGCGAGACGACGTTTGGTGCGGTGCAAGTCACTGTACAAATTGTGGAGAAAGTCAGAACAATGTTTTGGGAAGTGTACCCCAGTCCTTGTCTTCTCAGCTCTGTGATTATCCTCATTACATTATACCCGATACAAATGTAGTTTTACATCAGGTAAGAGTATAGGATAGCCCACTCTTGCATTGGAGGGATTTTACTTAGCCAATGAAACAAATTAACTACTTATTAATGTGTAATCAAACTTTAAATTTGATTTTCTAAATACTAGTAAAAGGTTTGGTATTCATTGGTATTTTAGAGGCCATACTTTTATAGACCATAGTTATTTTATTTAAGATCTCTTATCTGGAGACCTTAGAATAAGAAATTTTAAGAGCAATAATATCGTCAAATAGATACGAAAGAACATAATTATATCACCATCATAATGCAAAACAATTTGAATATTTTTATTCACTAGATCGATGTCCTAGAAGATCCAGTCTTTAAAAATGTAATTTTGCTACAAACAGTTCTTGAAGAGGTATAGTATACAACTTCTCATGACGTTAATCATCAATTTTGAGCCAAATTGGCCAGAATGGTACATTTAACAGTGTATAAAAAAATTAATGGTATATGTACACAAGGGACAGTATACATATTTGCTTGTTTTCATTGCTACGGGCTGATTGAGATAACAGTCACAACAGGGAAATCCGGTAATACACTGCCGTCAATCAAATAAATAGTTTGGTATATTTATATACTCTGCTTGATGGCAGTTTATTGCCTGATTTTCCTGTTGTGACTGTTGCAATGAAAACAGTGGTTACTGACCCTTTAGGAATTAGTCCTTTGTTAGAGTAGAAAAAGACTTGCCTAAATAATGTCTGAAACATCAGTTAATATAAGTATACCTGTATTTACACGATGCTCAATTTACTCATATTGTTTCCATCACTTCATTCACTGATACAGCTCAAGCTAGTTTACTTCATTAAAATCTGAAGAGCTGGCATCATGAAATTAAACTGCCTTTATATTTCAGGTTAAGAATCTCAACCTTGGAGTATATAAGAGAGTTAGGGCTATCATATCAGATCCAGAACGAAAATTTTATGTCTTCTCAAATGAACACCACAGGTACGTACTATATGCATATATGTATGCTGATAAAAATTTGATATTACTACCAAAGTTATCGTAGTTTGATGTGCCATTCGCTGACTTTCATAGTATTAATTTTTTTTCTTTTTCATTTGGTGCACTTTATGTTTGTCATATATCTCTTTATCATTGATAACTCTTATTTAAATTGTGTAATTTTAGACAAACATATGTTGAGAGAGCAAAAGATGAATCAAGTAATGACAGGAATGATAGAGCTATACGAACAGCAGCAAGGTGAATATGTACATGTATTATTAAGTATGAATAAAGATTGCCTATCATGCACCCTTATAGCATGCAAGTGTATTTAAATAGGTGATTTATACCCTTTGTATCTCTTTAATGTGTATATAATTAAAGATACTTTAAATTTATTTACTGTACATCCCTCCAATATTTGTTAGTGATGTTGAAGAGTGGTGATCGAGAGAGTTGTACGAAGGGTGGATAGAGCTATCCGACAGATAAATCCTTATCCAGCGTATAAGATGATTTTTGTTATCTAATAAATTTATCTGTGGGATAAGGTGTTGCTATTATTACATCTTTTTCTATTTATTTTTTATATATTTTTTTCTTAGCTGGTATAATGATCACTTGACAGAGTGTGAAGGTGGTAAAGATGAAGACCTCAGAATACAAATAGTATTGATTACCAATGATAGAGCAAATAAAGAGAAAGCAATCAAAGAAGGAATCAAGGCATTTAAAAGTAAGTTATAAATCAACTGTTATAACTCTTGTATTCTGATTGGTTGGGAGTACGTGCTTTATTAGAGTACACAGCACGCACTCATTTGCATTCATCCATAATAAATGCTATTGTTTTGTTTTTAGTTAAGGAGTATGTTAGCAGTTTAGATGGCTGTGGTGATCTGGTGGATCGGTTGGCTAATCTTGAACATGAAGATCATGAAGAGGTAACTGAACAATATTGTAGAGTTTAAATATTGGATTTAGGATACCATTAGAAGATTTGATAAAAACATGACGTTTCAGCTATATATAACTAGTGATAGCTTTCATCAGATGAAGGCTATATACAGGTATACGCATGTTATATGAACTCCTACATCTAATATCATGTCTAAACGCCAATTACAATATGCATTTAATCTCTGTTTAATGAATTATTTTTTTGATAAAAGATTTTACTCAATCGTTAGAACTATTACAGTTGAAATAATACCCACTCAGGTGTATTTCATTCTAGTAATTAACAAATGCATATTGATTATAAAATTGTTTGTAAAGTCCACAGATGGGAAAAGAAGCCAGTTTATATTTTCAGAGCATCTACCTTTGACAAAAATCCAGGCAGGAATAAAGTCTGGAAAATATAAACAGGTAAACTGGATCACCAGTCAGCTACATGTACAGTATATACTCCAAGAGGACAGTTTGATATTGCACAGTTATACCAATACTCTTACAACACCCTACCTATGCTGATTTTAGGGTCACATTTTGTACATCTCTACAGCTTATTGAGCAAAAGGACAGCGGTTAAGCACATTTACTAGTAATGTATTTGCATACTTGCAAAATGAGATATTTTACACAACTTATTTATCGAGACCTGCCAGCTTTACATTGAAATTTGCCGGTTTAAAATACAAAATCCCTAGCATAAAAGTATGCAAATCGCCGGTCATACTTTTGCACTTCGCGCTGCTGTATTTATTAATGTGACCCACACACACCCACTCTACGTAAATATAGCCAGATAAACTGGGCATCCTTTTCACTTGTTACTTAATTTGTATCTTTTTGACATTGCTTTAGGGAGTACTTCATGGAAGCAGGTGAGGTTGACATAAATAGCATCATGCATTTGATAGATGTACATTATTCGAGTATTTAGGGTATTGTAGTGGTAGTGTGCTGACCTCTGAGGTCTCAGGTTGGGGTTTGGGTTCAAACCATTAATTTTGATGTTTGTTTGATTTAAGAGAGAATTATCTAGAGGCTGTTGTGTACGTCAGAGATAGTGAAGATGAGGTAATGTCACGTGCAATTTCACTCATTTATTCCTTCATTCAATTATTCACTTGCTTATTCATTAAGTTATTGATCCATCCTTTTCATCATTCAATTCCATCCATTTATCCATCTCTCATTCTTGTTTTCATTCATTTTTTCATTCATGCATTCCTTCTTTTATTTCATACCTTCCCTCACTCACATTAATCCATCCATCCATTTATATTTCCATTCCATTCCATTTATCCATTCATTCCTTGATTCATTCATTTATGCGTTCGTTCATTCATTCATCTGTTAGTTCATTCATTCATTCATTCACTCATTCATTCATTCACTCATTCATTCATCCATCCATCCATTCATTCATTCATTAGTTCGTTCGTTCATTTATTCATTCATAAATTCGTTTATTTATTCCATTTATTTGTTTGTTCATTCGTTTGTTTATATGTTTGTTCATTTGTTTGTTCATTCTTTCGTTTGTTCATTTATTCATTCAATCATTTTTTATTTCTCTTGAAGATATTTATCCAAGGGTTAGAGAACTTGAATCGTGCAGTCCATGGTGATGTAGTTGCCATAGAAATATTGCCTAAAGATCACTGGAAATGTCCATCATCTGTTGTGCTGGAGGATGTGTCTCAAGATGGGGCTGAGGAAAACATAGACAATATCAAGGTCAGTTTTCAGCTGTGTATATACTTTTTATAGCATATGTATAGTACTTTTTTAGTCTTTGTTATGGTCCAGTCTATAGTGATGAGTTGGATTGATTTTTTCCAGATTTCTTCCTTCCTCTTAATAATTATCCGCCCCCCCCCCCTTCCTTTTCCCTTCCTTTCTTTCCCTCTTTCAATGCAGCAAACAAAATTACACATTTTTACTTTCTGTAGATTAATAATAACAAAAAAGAAATATCAAACTTCAAGAAAACGGGAAAGGTATGGAACTTCTCTTAATTTTCTTTCTTTTCATTTTATTTTTATCAATGCACATGACACTGCTGTACCTTTCAGGTTGTAGGTATTATCAAGCGTAACTGGAGGCCATATTGTGGGGTCATCAGCCCATCAGGGAATCCTCAGGTACTGTCCATGCTTTACACAGTTGCCCAAAATATTTCATACATTTTTACATTTTTTTAGTAAAAAGTTAGGTTTGATGTGTCATGGGTATGTGAAGTGCTGAGAGCAGCTTTGCTTGTGAGTGTTATTTGCGTCGTCATGTCCAATACACTTGCTCAATTTAGGGTTGGTGCTGTATGCCCTGTGGCAATTGTGGCTTTAATACTGTTGTGTATTGTGCCTTTTTCATGGCAAGTTTCATAGTAGGAAATCTAAGAAGAAACTTTGAATTAAACCATAACTTTTTACTTGTCTATACACAGAGTTCCCATCACCTGTTTATCGCAGCTGAACGTAGAATACCAAGGATCAAGATTGTGACCAGGCAAGCAGAAACATTGACAACCCAGCGAATTGTGGTCAGCATTGACTCGTGGCCTAGAACCTCTCGATACCCTCAGGTAAACTAGTACGTCATAGGCTTTGCATGTTTGCTAACCACCTTCCCTCCCCTACTCTCTGCTACCCTGCCCTGCTCTACACCCTTCACACGTCATCCTACACCCTACACCCTACCCTACACTACCCTGCCTTACCCTATGCTACCATCACTTACTCTGCCTTACCTTACCATACTCTACATGACCCCACCATACACACTACCCTACCCTACCCTACCCTACCCCATCCCATCCTACCCCATCAGTCCTCAACCCATCCAACCCTTTAAAAAACTCCTCCTTTTGGACCCACCAGTATTGTTTTATTTTGGTTCATTCCTTTACTCACTGGCTTCATCATCATTGCGTTCCTTCAATATTTCTAGGGTCATTTTGTTCGTAAGCTGGGTGATATTGGTGACAAGGACACAGAAAATGAGCTTCTACTACTGGAGCATGATGTACCACACCTGGCATTCTCTGCAGCTGTCCAGAAAGACTTGCCATCTATGCCTTGGGCAATCACACAGGAGGTTAGACAGTTTCCACTAATCACCAGTCAAATTTCAAATTGGAATTTCCTTGGAATTTCCTCATCTTGTTTGAATTAAATCTTCAATTTTAGTGTGTTTACAGTACGTATCCATTATTACTGCTTACATATGTACATGTGTTTTCAACAGGATTTAGACACACGCTTGGATCTGCGAGACCTGTCAATTTGCAGTGTAGACCCCGCTGGATGTACTGACATTGATGATGCGCTGCACTGGAAAAAACTTGACAACGGAAATTATGAGGTAACCTTCTCGGTATGAAACCTCTCCAAATGAGCTGGGTGACCTTTATTGATATCCAAGGTCAACAGTTGAGGTTTGAAGATTTTTCTTCAGATATTTTTATTAATATCATTTATATGAGATTCCAGCTCCCTAATAGGCAGTTTGCACGATAAACTCCTAGATCCCTTCAAATTGTTTCTTTGGTACTTTCTTGTTAACCTTGCATCCAAGATTTCTTTTTGAAAATATCGACTAAGCCTTTTGTAGGTAGGGGGTTTTTGTGAGGCAGATGGTTTGAGAGAGAAATGAGAAGGAGGCCTGATTTGGTACGTTTGTCATTCCAGGTTGGTGTTCACATAGCAGATGTGACCCACTTCATCCATCCTGGCACAGCAATGGATGACGAGGCTGCTAATCGAGGAACCACTGTGTACCTTACAGATCAGGTGACTCAGTTGAACATCCTTGCTTCTGGTTATGGCCCGGTTCTTTGAAGGGTGGGGTAGCACTATCCAGTGGATAAGTCAATGCTGTTATCCAATAAATTTATCCATTGGATAAAATTTATCATTCCGATAGCACTATTCACCCTTCGTACAGCCAGGCCCAGATGTTTATCTGTTTATGTCAACTGTTTGTGTGGTCTTATCAACAATCAAAATAGACCGTACACTGGAGCAATGATAACAAATTATTGAGTTATTGCAAATGAAAAGGTCAAAAATAAATTTGGTCAAAATATGTAAATGAGACACAGGATGATATGGCCACACATTGATAGTAGGACTTTCTTAGTTTCTGGTTTTGTTTCTTTCTTTCAGCGTATAGACATGGTTCCTACTCTCCTGAGTTCTAACCTTTGTTCCCTTCACTCGAACGTTGACAGGTATATAAAATATATGATAGCAGGTCTTGATAATAATTATATTAAGTTGTGTATGTAGAACAAAGGTGATGTAGTGTTAAATACAGTAATGCACTTTCCTCTAATTTCTGGGATCTTAGATTTGATTGCTTGACTTTGCTCCACATGTAAGTAGAGTTTGTGAGGTCTTTTTCTTGATTAGAGGATTTTCTCTAGATTTCCTCCTTTCGCAAAAACCTAACGAGCTAAATTTTAATTTGAAATGTACAGTAAGTTAAGTAACTGTGCCCTGTCTTATAGATCAGTTGTTTCAGGGTTTGATCAGTGAGTAAGCAATGCCCTGACTTGAATCAGCCCAGAGGTTGTTGCAGGGTTCAATCTGTGAGTAAGCCATGCCCTGACTTAGATCAGCCCAGAGGTTGTTGCAGGGTTCAATCTGTGAGTAAGCAATGCCCTGACTTAGTCAGCCCAGAGGTTATTGCAGGGTTCAATCTGTGAATTAGCCGTGCCCTAACTTAGATTGGCTCAGAGCCTGTTACAGGATGTTGATAAAAAGATTTGAGGGTTTAGTTGTACTTGGATGGCTTGATTAACTATTATTTTTTTCATTCTGTTTGTAACCAGACTTGCTTTCTCGTGTATCTGGGAGCTCACACCAAATGCAGAAATCATCCAAACAAAGTTTACAAAGAGTGTCATTTGTTCAAAGGTTAGTACATGTTGATAGACCTTGATATTTTGTTGTTTTTCAATTTCACATACAGTACATATTCAGTACACTACGTGCTGTTTAATAAATAATAATAAAACATGAGCTGCAGCTGAGTGGCTTTAGATCCGTTAGAAAACTCATTAATAATTCATGAAGAAAACACAATAGAAATCATGACCATGAAGGTGATTTTATATCTGATAAAGATTCGTCTTCATTTGCATAAACTTTAACTTGGATTTTCTCTATCAAACTTGGTTCATTTCGTAAAAAAATCGGTACACAATGAGAACAAACATCATAAGTTTTCTAAGCCGTTCAATAATCTCGCAGATCGTGTTTTATCGGGTCTAAAACCACTCGGCTGCGCCTCGTGTTTTATACCCGATAAAACACTCCTGCTCGTTTATTAAACATTACATAAAATATGATCTATGAGTTTATTTAGCGGCTTAAAAAACTCATGATGTATGTTCTCATATTGTACCGAATTCTTTACGAAATGAAATTTGATAGAGTTTATGCAAATGAAGACGAATCTATATCAGATATAAAACCTCCTTCATGGTCATGATTTCTATTGTGTTTCCTTCATGAATTATTAATGAGTTTTAAAGTAAGGATTAGAGACTTTTTAGTTCCCAAATATCGATCACACTCCCACGTTTTTACATCTAATATAAACTTCGAACATTATTCTTGTTATTACTAGGCATCCTTAACTTACGCTGAGGCTCAGCTTCGTATCGATGATTCCACACAGAATGATGACATCACCATTAGTCTTAGACATCTAAACCAGTTGGCCAAGATCTTGAAGAGAGGACGTATAGAAAATGGGTAAATAGGACCTTTCAACGTTTACAGATTTAGCGTAACCTGTTATGTACGTCTACAGTAACAAAACCATCTTTTTCCTGATAAGTATAGCAGACTCTTTTCAGTAATGCAGAGAGGAAGTCAATCTTGGTAGAGGAGGGAGGGGGAGATCATGTGGTGTCATGTTCACGGGTCCATACAGGGTCATGATCATCACCATCAAAATTATCACTTTTTTTCCTTCTGTGCATTCTTTTCTCGCCACCCTCTTTTCTTCTTCTTGTGGATTCAACTAGTATACTAGCTTACATGTTTGAGCAGTTTCTATAGTCATTTATGATTGTCTTTGTTTTTGCAGGGCTTTAACTCTTGCTTCTACTGAAGTACGCTTCCATATCGACAGTGAAACACATGACCCAATTGATGTAGAAACGAAGCAACTCAGGTAGTTTTCATTCATTGATAAACATGACCATATTTAAGAGTATTCTTTTTTTCAAATTTCCATATTTAAGAGTATCTTTTTTCAAATGACCAACCATACTTTGAGCATATTTAGGGGTGTCCTGATCGTATTTATTTTTTATTTTATTTATGCTTGAACGCATATTTAAGAGAATCTTTTTTTAGATGACCGTATTTAGAGTGGTTTTCAATAACCCGTGAAACAAAATGTACTAATGAGTGTACAAGTAAAAAGACAATAGAAAACATTGACATTGTTGGAATACTCAAAGTTTTCAAGTGCACGCGCGTATGGAATGTCATGGAGACGCCTTGAATGGCGTCCACTAAACTGATATACTTCGCCGCGACGACGATTCGCTATAATTTAGTTCAATCGTTCGCAGAAGTCAGTTTGGTCTCCTTCGCAGCCTTTATTAGTATCGATCCCAGATCCTAACGGGCTAGGGCCTGTGTTCCTTGTTTGAAATTGATGGTTTTCACTGCCGCCATGTTGGATGAATTTAACAAAAGATTCGTCACATTAGTCTCTTTTGTTATATCCTCCAACATGGCCGCCGTGTTGAAAACCAGCAATAGCATTATTTCGTGGAACGCTGAAATAAAGGCAGTTTGTTGCATTCCTAGAGATACAAACTCCTTGGTGGAAGAGTTCATGCTGTTGGCTAACATTTCCGTTGCAAAGAAGATACATCAACGTTTTCCTGAGTTTGCTGTTCTCAGAAGACATCCTTCCCCTCCGCTCTCCAACTATGACATCCTAGTGAAGGCAGCACGCTCCAAGGTACATCTTATATTCTCTTGCGCGAATTTATTATTTGGTAAAAAAAATTCACATTTTGGATTTGCCTTTCCGTGCCTAGTCTCCTTTGCAGCCGTTCTTAGCGTCGGTCCAAACTCTTCCCTCCCCACTTACGTCTGCTCAATCGAGCACTAAATTCCTTTCCCATATTATTGGCTAAAAGATTATCGACAGAACAATGGGAAAGGAATGTAGTGCTCCATTGAGCAGACGATAGTGGGAAAGGATTTTCGGACCGGTGCTAAGAACAGCTGCAAAGGAGACTATTTCGTGCCGTGATGAGATCCAAATGGTGACTTTTTTCTAGCGTTTTAATTGGTCACAAATACTGTACTCTAAGTGTGATTGGTTTATTTTAAAAATTAGGATTTCAAAAGCAAGTGCGTTAAGACACGTTGGTTGTTAAATTGCATCAGCTATGGGATTTCATTTGTAGTCGTGGAATTAGCGCTAAACCCAATGACTAATCCAAAGGTCCAAGGCATTGCCCCTCTCTGGGCCACGTCTTTTCGACCGTTTCGCACCTACCTGGGACCAAGATCCCAGCGGATAGTCTTCTATGAGTCATGGACAGCTCCTTAGCTTTACCACCATGACAAAGTGTGAGAGCAAGGGTGAAGAGAGGTTGAAGTTTTCTTTTTCTTCTTGATAGGGTCTGGAAATCAAAGTAGACACAGCAAAAGACTTGGCCGTCTCCTTGGACGCCGCGGTTATCGAAGATGAGCCCTACTTCAATACCATGCTACGTATCCTGACAACACGATGCATGATGGAAGCGGTGTACTTTTGTTCGGGCATGCTCCCTGAGGATCAGTATCACCATTATGGTCTAGCTACACCTATTTATACTCACTTCACGTCACCTATCAGACGGTAAGGAATCTCAATACTCATTGTACTTGATCTGTAAATACCTTGTTCTATACCATGCTGTATTCTATTACTTGGTATCAATCAGCGGATTGAATCTCATGAATCTCACAATCAGCCTACTTTATGGCAGGCAAAACTGCCCGTCATGTGCTATCAGCTAGAGAATATTCTATTACTTAATCAGCTGGATGAATCTCATTATCAGCCCTCATTGAAGGGTAAACACTGCTTTCAACCAGAGAGCAATTCTATTGATTGGTATCAACCAGTAAATGAATCTCATTACCAGCATACGATAACAGGCAAATACTGCCCGTCATGTGCTATCAGCCAGAGATTATTCGCGACTTGGTATCAATCAGCTGAGTAAATCTCACGAATCTCATTACCAGGTTATAATGACAGGCAAACACTGCTGTTTGGTATCAATCAGCTGAATGAATCTCATGAATCTCATCAGCCTTCAGTGAAGGCCAAACACTACCCTCCATCATCCAGGTTACAGATTTTTTTCGAAAACGTGCCATTCAGATGGTAAAAATTCCACACGAGACAGGAAATGACGTCTAATGACAGCAGCTTGTCGTTGATCATTCATTTTGTGATGCTTTAGATATTCTGATGTCTTGGTCCATCGTCTTTTAGCTGTTGCAATCGGAGCCATGAAGTCTTACCCCGATTTGCTGCATAAGGAAAAAGTTCAGGTACGTCTGAGGATGATAATATTTTTTGTTATCGTATGGAGTCCTCAAAAAAATTCCTTCATTTCTGTACAGAAACAATGTAACCATCTCAACTTCCGACACAAGATGGCTCAATACGCAGGGCGTGGCTCTGTGGATCTTCATACACAGGTGAGTCTGTTGATATTACGTAACCAAAGGAAGCCCAATTGAGATGAAAATGGTAGACGAAAATCAAAATACATATTTTTCGCGCGCTTTTTTGGGACGCCACATGTTTGAAAACAAATGTGCTCAAATGAAATATCGTATGGTATTCTTTGGTTGATTTTCCTATTTTCTTGTATTATTTATTTATTTATGATACTTTCTTGACCTCGGGTACACTAAATACAGAACAAGACATGTTTTTGTAATTTTCTTTTTGTGTTTTACTTTTATCTAAATTGGGTTCCCTGTGATATAGCTCTGTATGAATGTCAAAAAAGTCTAAACGAGTTTTTTTATTTATTTTTATTTCAGTTGTTTTTCAAAGACAACCCGAAGACTGAAGACGCATTTGTAATGTTTATTCGTAAAAACGCCTTACAAGTCCTCATCCCAAAGTTTGGCCTACAAGGAACAGTGTATATGAATAGACACGGGATTACAGACAGCCATATGGTGTTTAATGAAGAGGTATGAAACGAAGGCCACATAGATAGGTACAGGAAAACTAGGTACAGGTCTCAGTGTACAGGTCGTTTTCGAAACGCTTCGAGTTTTCGTTTGACCGAAAACGCATCGAAAGCTTCGCTTCAATATTGTCTCCACTCTGGAGAGCGTTTTTGCCAAATGCATGCGTTTCCGATCGTTTTAGTGGGAGTGGAGTGGAGTGGAGTGGAGTGGAGTGGAGTGGAGTGGAGTGGAGTGGAGTGGAGTGGAGTGGAGTGGAGTGGAGTGGAGTGGAGTGGAGTGGAGTGGAGTGGAGTGGGGTTACGCAAAGCCACCACGCATCGAAGAGTATGCGACTGATTCAGTTCAAACTAAAGTCCATAAGTGTGGACCTGACCTAAAGTACCGTCTGCAAGGAACAGGAGTTGCTTGTGGGGTTGCAAGCATTCCGAACAGAGTCACAAGACAAAAACATGTCGGCCATTTTGGTGCCGTTTACAATGGATGCTAAAGAGGAATCTTTTGTAAATGGCACCAACGCTCCCCCGAGAGGTCGTGATGACGTAACGTACAATGGAAGACTAGCAAGAAAGCAAAGATATCTAGATGTGTATCAAAGTAGCTAATGGTTTTTTTCTTCATTTTCCCTCTAGGAACCTTCCCTTACTGTAGGGAATGTAAAGTTCAGTATGTTTGATAAAGTAACCCTGGAGATCAAGGTGGAGAAGACGGTGACGCACAATTCTTTTCTTCAGTTTACTCTGCTCTCTCCCAAGGTACGTTAATACACTCGTGAATCCTGAAATAACCTCTGGGCTGGTCTAAAGCAATGCCAACTTACAGATCGAAGTTGAATTTAGTGTGTTGAGTTTTTTGGAGGGTTCTCTGCTCTTTCTCTCCCTTCTTTTAGGCGGGGAGGAGGGAGACTCTGCCGATGTAGAGCGTTTCCTTTGATACACCAACGAAACTAGTTTTAAAACCGGTTTTTAACCAAGTATATGTAGTGCGCATGAGCAAATGTAACACACCGTGGCGCCAAGAGCGGCTGTCAAAATCATGACTGCGTTGCTAAGTTACGCCACGCAGCCGCGACAAGTATAACGTCCTACATCAGCAGAGTCGATTTTCTCACCACCAAAACAAAAGGAAAATAGGCTCTGCTAGCAGGGAATACGGAGGGAGAAAAAGCGGAGAACCCGGAGAAAAACCCTTGATCTCACATATGGTGCCGAGTCTAGGAATTAAACACAAGAACCCAGAGGTGAAAGGTGAAAGGCGAGTGTACTATAGCCGTGTGGTGCGCAGTTTGTCTCCATCTCAGTGTCTCTCTCTATCACTGCTGAGTATTGAAAGCTAAAACTAACACGGATGCGACCTACTTAGCCGTGAAAACCACTCGCTATCTTCAGCTTGATACAGGGCCTATTTAGCTAATTCAAAACACGGACTCCGCAATTGTATTCCGAGACTTTGCGGAACTAAGAAGAGTAGCAGGTTCTTGATGTTAGATTTTTGTTTTGTTTGATCAGCCCTGTATAGATTGGGAAGTCAGCGAGCCAAGCCCCAAGAAAGCAAGACTGAAGTAAAGCCCATCCAATGCATGAAAAAAGATAGGTATTGAGATATCAGGCAATAACCAATGAATAAGCTGCTCGTTGTAAGAGCTGCTGCAGATGAGTTGCAAAGCATGACAAAAATATCTTCACTGCAATTCATTTTTCTAACTGACAGAGAACCCTTTTAATATTTTATTTAAAACTTTTACTTTAATATGACTGATTTTTAATAGTATTGTGTTGGATTCTTTCTTTCTTCCTTCCTTCCTTCCTTCCTTCCTTCCTTCCTTCCTTCCTTCCTTCCTTCCTTCCTTCCTTCCTTCCTTCTTTCTTTCTTTCTTTCTTTCTTTCTTTCTTTCTTTCTTTCTTTCTTTCTTTCTTTCTTTCTTTCTTTCTTTCTTTCTTCTTTCATTTTTTCAAACTCGCTCACTCTATCTCAAACACGACAGAACAACTGACACTTCAAGGAAAATGTTTCCAAATATTTCATACACTAAAAACTAAAAACCGTGTCAGTGGCTTTTAATTTCTCGTTGGAGTCCTGAATAACGTAGTAGTAGGTGTAGGATAAAAGGCTGTCCTAAAGGAAGAACATAACGACTTTTAACTTTTAACTTAAAAGTTCCTGTTGAATGCAGACTTTCTTGAGCACCCTGGGATTAGTAAAAGTAATATAGCAATACTAGTGATATATTTAGATGATTTTATCTCCCCCCTCCCCTCCATTTTGCTTCTTCTAGACAACATAATCCCTTTAATTCAAGTGTATTTTTAAGTACTTTGATATTAATACCAGTATTACATAGCATATAGCGCTTACAAGGTATCCAAAGTTTACCAAATATCTCGTCCACAGGATGACCTACCATGAAGTCAATGAATTCCTATAGTCTTTACTTTGATATTGTTAGAATAGCGACCTCTTTATCTTGGGTGTAATGTTTTCCCATTTCAGACCACGTGTCATTCTCTTGAGAATTAGATTTTTCGTTTTTGTTGTGTCCATATTCATGTGTCTTCTTATGGACAACCGTTAAACATAGAAATGATGCAATAGAGAATGTAACATGGTCAGAAATGGGAATACATTACACCCAAGGTACTGAAGAGGTCTATTGTCTCCTTACGTTTACATCTACTATATGCGGTTTATGCCATGCGTATCATATGGTCACGTCCATACACTTCCCCAACCCCCAGGGAGAGGAATACCGGGGAGAGGATTACCTTCTCACTTCTCTCCCCTGGGTCGCATTCCCTGGAAGAAAAATTGCCTTGCCCAACATTTTTACGTTAAATACACAGGTCAATATACTAATGCACTTTTAGCTCAGCTAAGAATATTACCCGGCTTAAGTTTCGACTAGACTTTTTAGTTCATACGAATATTTCGTGCAAACCACTCCTGTTTGAATTCCAAGGTTACAGGGCTGAGAGGGGTATCTTTAGAATTCAATTAATGACCCCATACTATGCCGGTGGGGGGGGGGGGGGGGATTTTGTAACCTTTTCATTACTCAATACCCGGGGCTGTGACATATTACTAAAAGAGTGTACAGTGTGAAAAATCTCCGGTATTAACATCACCCTTATGCTTCACTAATACCCAGCAAACTCTAGGTGACAGTCTCTATAAAATCTCAGGTACTATCATACACCAACTTGGGCCGATATCCCCGGTACCCGACAGTGACCAAAATCGGCTATATGCAGTCATTTGGGAACTCTAGTGTATGATCGGAAATAACACACTTTCCACACTACCATCACCAATTTGGTCCCCAATATCGGGTACTCCCCGGTACCCTGCAGTACCCGGTACCCAGCAGTCCCCTGTACCAGCCGGTCCGTGTACTTATTAAGGAAGAAAGCGACTCCACACTTTAGATTTGCTCCTTATTTCCACAGTGAATAGCGTGCGCCTTTTTGCTTCATTGTAGCTGCTGAAAAGGTTAAATTCTTGTATTCGATGTCATAGTACTCTTTGTCAGTACTTGTCAGTACTTTGTCGTGGGCGTTACATCACACGAGCCCTTGCATCGTTCAGACGCCAATTCGTGCTCTTCTGTGTTTTTCTATCAATAAGGATATCTCATCACCGCTAATCAACTTGAAATTTCTCGATATCATTTCAATGAAATTATTGCAGTTGTTGATTTTTTTTACTATAAATATCGTTATATCCATCGAGATCAAGAGTTAGAACTATTATAGATAAGTAGATCAGTACCGTGCAAAAAGCGTTTGGAACTAAGCTGACATTTCAGACGTTAGCCCTTTGTAGGGATGAAAGTAAATGTATCCTAGAGGGCCATTAGTATAAAATCGATGCCCTGGATTTGAAATACTTTGTCTAGAATTAAGCTTAGCTTTTGGGACTATAAGAACTGAGAGCAGAGATGACAAGGTCTTTCACCCAGAAACTTCCATCCACCGCCTTACCCTTGAGGCCAGGGTATCCAATTACGTACTACCGCACCCCACCCACAGAGGTCAGGGTTAAATTATTAAACCGTTAGGAAAGTATTTCCGAAGTGGGGTTATTTTTGGAGATTTGATTGAGGCCAAGGTTAAGGTTGTTTCTAGTGATAATAATACTATATAATAATAATTTATTCAAATAATGCATTGAAAAATACATGACTAATATTTGAAAAAGTGGACCTTGAGTTGTACAAGTCCCCTGATGTTGGATTCATCGAAGGAAGGAAAGAAGACTGATTTATACCTTTGCTTTAAAGTTACGTTCTTCTATTTGTAAGTCGTATGTTTTTAGTATAAGTCACTTTTCGCTTTAGCTTGAATTTCATCATCTTTTGTGTTTGTGATTATACTTTTACCGAGCTGCAAGCAAAATACAGATATTTACTCGCAAAAATTTGAGGATGTTTTTGTCGGAGTAAGTCGTGAAAAGTGCACCCATCCCATCCCCCATCCTGGCATCATTCATCCTTCCTTTACTCAGAGGCAGGGAAGTTGAGTTGTTAATGGCTTAATGTGTGATGAGGATAAGATAGACTGAAGATTTTAATCTTGAGTATTCGAAATGAATGTGTTCTCGGTAATCATTACAGTTCACCTTGGAGCATCGGTACTTCAGTAATACACGATAAAAATGTATTGCGTAACCTCGTTTTTTGTTTTTTTTTTTTTACACACACGAGATTGGAAATGAAATGTGTCCGTATAACTAACTCTCTACCTGATGCGTGAATAGTTACGGAAGTTGATTCATACTCAGTTACAAAAATAATCAAAAATAACCGTTTAGTGAACACGTCTGTAACCGCTTGGTGCTGGCCTGGTGCCAGAACAAAACTACCTGTTTTAGTGCAGGAAACGTTTGGTCCACACCTATTAAATTATATCACAAGCATAGCTATAAAAATACCTTGACACTATCACAGTTTATGTCTTCCTCTTTATCTTTCGCCGTCTACTTGCGCAAAACGATGGCGAAGAGGGTAGGGAGGGAGGGGGCAAAAATGGGCCAATGACTACTTTTCCTAGAATGGAATTCAGAATCCATTTTTTTCTTCGTTACTCTTGAAAAGTTTGAAGCAATGGTTTGTAAAATTGGAAGCAATAGGCCGTTCGCATGATGACCTAATTTGAATACCAAAATGATCCATGAATTTTCTTTCTTATTCAAAATTTTAAAACAACTTATCGTAGTTGTAGTGTAGTTACCAGGCCCTCGCTGTAAAAACAGGCAGAAGGGGTTGGTAAGGAGTAGAACGTTCTGGCATATGCCTGATTCGATTTTCGGACGACGTGGAAGTGAATGTCTAATACAGAAAGAAAACAGGATGTAACAACGACCTTGTAACCCCATCTGCTCGAGGCGGGCTAGTGAATGTGGCTAGTACTTGATAGCGGACGTTGGTGATCAAGTTAGATTAACTTGCTGATCCATGGATTAGAGATTAAAACGGATCCCCTTGTTTTTAGCTTTCCTTTTTGGCCCCAACTAGTCAAAGGTGTTGAAGAGTATTTTGGTTTTTACACGGTAGCTGAACACGAAAACATAAATAATAAATAAATAAATAAATAGATAAAAAAGAAAAAAATAAGTATGTAATTTATATCATTATTATTATTATTGTTATTATTATGCAGTACTAAAACGTATAGATGCAAAAAAATATTATTATCATTCTTATTATTATCATTATTATTGTTATTGTTATCATTATTATTATTATTATTGTTATCATTATTATTATTATCATTATTATCATTATTATTATTATCATTATTATTATTATCATTATTATTATTATCATTATTATTATTATTGTTATTATTGCTATTATTATTATCATTATTATTATTATTATCATTATTATTATTATTATCATTATTATTATTATCATTATTATTATTATTGTTATTATTGCTATTATTATTATTATCATTATTATTATTATTATTATTATTAAATCGTGATTAATGACTTATGCATGAAATGACATATATCTGTTTCGTTGCCGTAACAATTCTCTCTGATAAAAAAAAGATTTGCTCATTTGCCGAAAGTATACTTGGTTAAGTATGTTTGGTTGTTGCCTCAGTTTTTCTATATTGGATCAGTATCTTTATTGAAAAGGAATAGTATGAAGTTACTCAAACAGTTTCCAGGTTTACTGAGATTAACTTAAGAGATAAATGGATATGGAAAGAGATGTCAGTTTGATGTTGGTGGAAAATAGTCGTTAATCTCAATATCGTATCCTTATTATTTCTCTTTTTCCTTTTCCTTTCAATTTCTCCTCCTCCTACGTCTTCTCTTCGTTATGCTCCCACGCCTATTTCTCTTTCTTTCTATTGTATAAATCGTTAAGAGCCCTTTCATTTGGTTTTATTCAGAGCATTAAAACGTTAATCAAAATAAGTCAAACTTAATTAAGGATGCAATAAGCTTATTAAGTCGGAAGGGAGCGGAATCAACCAAAACTTTGATTCCAGAAAAGTCCTGATTCATTTTGCTGGCAAATCTAAAGTAGATTAATGCCAGAAAATACTGGACAAATTGCTGGACATTTTTTTGCTACGTTATCTCAATAGATCATGTCATGCAATGTTCTATCAGATCTACAGTGGATCTCGTTAGACAGAAGCTGTCGTGGTCTTTTGCAAGACACGCGTAGGCATGGTTTCTAGTATATTGTAGGCTATTGTAAACGGCATGAGATGTACTTGTAATCTTTTCTAAGGGTGTGCTTTATTCTTTTACAGGGGATATTACCTTTTTCATTCCACTTTCCACTTTTTTTCTCGTAAGTTTGGATTACTTTTTACAACATGACTGCGAGCTTACAGTCCAAACACTTATCCCGCCCGTTTTGATCAAAATATTGTCATCAGCTGTCATTTGCTTCAGATCATATGCGCAGTTGTTCGTCTTCAAAAAGAAAACTAGACTAGGATCCAAACCAGAAAGAGTGCTATAACGACTGCACAGATTCCGACCAACAAACCCACACAAAACACAATGATTCGAGGAATATTCATTCCATAAGCCTTTCTTATTTCAGTATAATCACTTTTTGTCGTTGTGTACCAGAAATCTTTTTTTCCAAGAATGGAATGACCGACCCGCAAGTAAGTTGGTTAACGTAACGGCGACGGCAGGGGAAAACGTTTGCGCATGCGTGCACTTCAGCACGTTTTCCAAGAATTTCGAAGAGTTTTGAGTGAGAAAATAAATGTTTGTTTTCTCCAAGTACATAAAAAAATTCGCGGGTATACTTTTGTCAGACCAAGATACTGTATTAGCAAACACAATATGAAAGAATTACCCTTACGTTTCAAGCATGGACACTAAGTTTTAGCATTTTGTGAAGTCCAATTTATCAGGCATGTCAAATTTACATATGTTTTGAGTAATTTGCATACGAATTCAGAGCATGCGCAGACGTTTTTCACTCGTGTCGGTATCGGCTGAACCTGTGCTGTATGGCCTAAAATGGATGTATTCAAACTTAGAAGTGGGTCACACGCAACCTGAAATAGGCTGCTAGTATGCACGCATATCAAAACGAGTAGTTATGAGTTTGCTGCTGTTTGTGGCTTCCTTTAAAAAAGGAAGTTTATATCTAACATTCTTGAAAACCGTTTTTTCGTGCAAATATCGTATTGAATTACTCTAGTTGTATTGAGGAGAAATGTGAAGCTATTTTTGCTGGTTTTTTATTTTTTTTCTTGTGGTTTCCAAAAAAGAGGAAGTTTATAAATCTGACATTCTTGATAACTGTTTTCCTCTTTACGTCGGGTGATAAATTTTGTGAAATTGCGGCTCTTAATTACTCTCGGTTTGGCTGAGTTCTAGAATGTGAATTAATCATAAGTACAATCCGAGGGAAATTCTTTGTAGTTCTTTGGTATAAAGGTCAAATTGCGCGCGCATTTGCTATACCTTATAGGTGGGGAGAAAGGAATCCCATCTATAGCACAAATATTGGAATGAGCAGAAACTCGGTATATCTAGTTCAAGCATATTCAGTTATAGGTATTACTTGTGTAATAACCCAGAACAGGGATTCCATCTAGAGTATCATAGTAAATATTGGAAGCAGAAGCTCGGTATAACTAGTTCAAGTGTATCCAGTTAGATATGGTCGTGATTGATTATTAAGAAACACCAAAGATTTCCGTTAATATCATCGTCATTTAATGGCTGTGTGACGTACTTCGAGTAGAAAACTTGAAAATCTAGGTAACAAACAACATGAACTGAACCTGCGTCATCAAAGGTCATGGTTTAGTACGAGAACCAATAGCCACACAAGGTATCGTATCTTTAACTCGGTTGAGCTTAGCGCATCCACTTGAAGCCTTGCTATTTCGGTGGACGTGTGATTCTGCGCCTTAGAGGGCGTGTTTCCTGATTGATTTCAAAACGAGTAGAATAAAGAAGAAGCAGAGAGTGAGGTCTCGTTAGTTTAAAGAGGAAAGCATCGAACGTTTATCGAACTATCTGCGCGACTACGACAGGACATCGATTACCAAAGATCGTCGAATACCGAATAATCTATCACAGTAAAGCGACGAAGAGGTAAGAAAATCTACGTTGATTATCATAACCAAACTAAAATCAAGTGTTCTCATCAAGCTGCAGAAGACGAGGTTAAAGTTATATATATAGCTTTCATGAGATCTGAATTCCAAGGGATACAGCATTAGATACTGCTACTGCCTTTGAATGACCCAGAGTGAAATATTTGCAAATAACTGACATTTGGTAGTGTATGTTCATCATTGCTCGAAAGTCCCCGCAAGTTGCAGTGACAAATAACTTTGATTACACGATAAAAATCTTACTGTAGCTGTTTCTAGGGTTTTGGCTGGACGGCCTATAATGGGCTTAGCTGCTTATTGCTGTTTCCGAGCGTCAAATAGCTAGTTTCTTTGGCTCCACTGAGGATTTCTAATCGCATAGATGGATCCGATCGTACCAATCCTATCATTAAGTAAGTTATCTTATCTTTGATCTCGTATATCTATTAAAATACCATCAACAACTTGAAATATTCAGCGGTAAAACACATCTGTACTTGATATGCGACGTGCTAATTTTAAAAAAATTAGGCGATGATTGTTCCTGAGAAATTCTGCAAAAAAAAAAAAAAAAAAAAAAAACCTTTGTTCAAATAAGTGTCAATCGTAACAAGATATTCACAGAAGGCTGCACTTCTTCAGTAGAGCCGGAATGATGTACTCATCGTCGTCTATTTGGCGCACTTTTCATGGTCGATTTTTTTAAACTAAATTAGGTCCAATGCTCGATCTCTGAGGCACGCCATAGCAGTTAGTAATGTTCATCAAAGCCAGTTAAAAATCAGTATGAGTATAAAATTTGCTATTCATTATTGTTTCTCTCGCTAGCTTCGGCGTTCGCTAGCTTCGGCGCTTAGTGCTTGAGTTAAAATAAGGTTTATTAAGAGAGGTGGTGTTCTTTGCTTATCAAGATGGTTGTCGAGTAATCCGATTATGACCTAAGGAGCTTTGCATTCTGACCTTAAGGATTCTCTTTGATGAGTTCAATTTTGGTCTTCTTTAGCTCCTTCTAATTTTTAAGGATTTATACGGCTCAGAACTAACCGTATTTAGCCAGAAAATGTATACCGATGAAGTGGACGATGAAGAGTACAGAAGGTGGTCTTCATAGCAGAGGTGGACTGTCGTTTTTTTTGTTCAAGTCTCACTTGACCTTTATACACAAAGCGCATACACTTGTTTAAAAGCGGTGTCTATAGTGAAGTGAAGCATAAGAAATAATAGAATTACATTTGATTGAGGTCTGCATTTTTAAAGATTGAATAAAATATACCTGAAGAGTTCAATTTTTAATGCTTAAAATAGCTCTACGTCATAGTAACGGATGAAAAGTTACACTCCACTTTCGTTTTTAGCCAATATTTTTTAAACACATTCTTTTGTATCCTCCTCCTAAGCCTGTGCACCCCTCGTGGGGTGTAGGCCATCAACAACGTCTGAACGCCACAGAGCCCTGTCCTTCACCTTGTCCTCTAGCTGTTTCCAGGTATGATTTTTTTTATATGGAAAAAGAATATGATACACCTAATTGCAAAAACGTTGTCAAATAACAATATAAAAATAACGGAAAACCTTTTTCTTAGTTTTCTATTTTATTTATTTTTATATGATAGTAATTAGAAACAACTGAAACTACCGACTGAGAAATAAGATGTAACGCCTATCCGTCGTATCAACACAAGATTCAACTCAAATTCATTCAAAAATCATCGATCTCTGTGTACATGCCGCGCAATGAAAGAATAATCGAAAAAGACTATTAATTTAATGAGGCTCTAAATACTCAATCTACAGCACGCAATGAATATTTCAAATCGATAAAACATTTACCCCGGCGGACGCACTTGGTGAATCATCTGCACTGAAAAATGAGAGAAATTCTTTTATTCGTACGAAAAATACCCCAATCTTTTTACGGGGAAGACGTTCATCAAAGTCGCACTTAGAGAAGAATGCCGAGCACTATAGATCGTAGAAAACATTTTAATCTCGATAAGAAAATCAACAAAAACTCGCGCGCACGCAACGAGTCAAAAATGATGTTACGTATCTTGATATCAACCGAGGTTTTTCTTGAAACGCCGGTGTGGAGATTCCGCGCAATGAAAAGATAAAAGACAAACGACTCTCTTATAAATGATTTGTTAAACGGATTTTCAGAACAAATGCAACCCAGAGATAGAGAATCTTACGTGAGTGCTTATCGTGTATGTCTGCTAGTTGATAATGTTTTATCTCTCTCCTGCAGAAGCTAAGTAAGTGGATGTGTTTACGTATTTTCTGAGAAAGAAAACAAGTTAAATCCTCTAATTAAGGAGTTATTGCAAATACTTTATGGAATGATGGCAACACCCTAGAAAGTGGACGTTCTCGATGCTATATCCTTGGCTAGGGAATGGGACTATTTGCCGTCTTTGATATTTTTGGTATAGCATGCGTAAAAATATACCCTGCACGGCAAACGCCATAACAATAGAAAGAGAGCCGTAAAATACTGTTCGTGCAACACTTGTTTTGTTAATAAGATTAATAGACAATTGAAAAAACACTTGGAGAAAAAACGTATATTTTGCGACCATTTCACCCCATAAGGGGCTCTTCTGTGAGGTTCGCTATAATGACATAGGTACTTTATTCAGTGAACAGAGTAGAATGGGCGTGTCCGGAGCGGAGAGCATATAAATGCATAAACCGAGTTTTATCCCATTAACAATGGTCTAGCCAAGACGCGCGCATGTTTTTTTTATCAATCGCAGTAATCAGACGAGTTGGCTTTACTTCGCCTAGTAGCGACCTGGCACCATAGACCATAGCAGAGTCAAGGTCTTGCAAGACAAAGACCCACGGGTATATATTCACCCTCCAGCTACAAACGGATAGATGAGGACTTGATACACATGGGGGGAGGGGTGGGAGTATATAGTCAAAAATGAACTTCGGCTGAAATAGGAGATCGATTAGATTACCAAGTGTCATTAGTACTGTTTCAGTAAAATAACAAAACTGGGTGATTAGAATAAATGTTGCAACAACAGTCCTGGCCCAAAAATGCCAACACTTCCTTTCCCTGTCGTCTTATGACAGTCCATTTTATCGCTTTATTTATGTACAATTGTATTTCATTAATTCCGCATTATTTCCTGGCTTAACCAAATATTTTGTACCCCAACGTTGACTAATATGTTGACTAATCCAGTAAAGACGTAGTCTATTAATGGTTTAATTGAATGGTATTAGTGGACATAGAAGCGATTTGATGTCGGTAGTGTTTATCACCCGGCTACATGAGTATTGTTCGTCAGTTAACGAGTGTTTGAAATAGTCTGTGTATAGTTGTACTACTGGAGGTATTTGCTCTCACGGAACACGAGCCCGTCTGTCTTCACTATTTAGTACGGCGGACGTAAAAGACCCATTGCAGACACTGGCGATGACCGTCTTCAGTTCCTATATTTACTACAGAGTCGACATTAATTGGCGAAACTGTTGTAATACACGTGTCTCTTTCCTCGAGGGAAAAGTTAATGAAATGAAATAAAAATACTGTGATAGCAATGAAGACAGCACAACATCGATGATGACGACAAGAACAAACCAAACAGAAGTATGACAATATCTACAATATAAGTTGCCATGTCCTAGCTTTTTTGTTAAGTTTTTTTTTCTTTTTTTCTTTCTTTCTTTCTTTTTTTTTTTTTTTTTTTTTTTTTTTTTTTTTTTTTTTTTTTTGCCGAAATATGGAATAAGTAGATCTTCGCTAATCCTAGAATAAAATGCGACGGGGAAAAAGACACAAAGCATCTAAGACCACCGTGATGAAACTACATACACACTTAGCTTTATATCAATAATATTAGTATCGACTGTTGAGTGGTATGACAAATGGGCCAATGAAATGTTAGATCGTACGGAATTCAAGACGAATTCCTGGATGGATTATGATCTGTCAGTAAGTAAAGGCAGGCATGTCCAGGCAGATATTGCCAGAAAAAGAACATAGTCAATTATAGTTCAGGGTGTATCAGCTCGGTTCCATTTATGGAATTAATGCCCATAAGTGCTGTATCGTTTTGCTCCCCCACCCCCCAACCCCCCTCCCCATGGTTCCATGAAATGCTCCGGCGATGCTGGTTGTCCATAGTGACTTTTTGTCTATCCAAATACACAATAGCACACCTTGAAGCAGACAGTACGTGCATTATTGCAATTTGAATTCTAGTAGATAGTTAATTTAGCGTTTTCGGTCCAAAATATTCCAGTATTACATTCCCAGAGTTGGCGTGAACTGTGTATACCCGTGACAAACGCTTGACATCATCCTTTATTAATTTGTTTAGCAAATGTTGAAGTTCAATAATCTCGTCATATGGAATACCAATCTAAAACGGTGACTCGGAGCTGCTTACTAATTTGCGGACAGTCAGTAGGAAGAGATAATCTTCATGTCAGATAAACACAAGAAACATGAATTAAGGAGGGGAATGGTTAGGAAACCTATTGTTATAGGTCTTTGTTCGCTTTTGATGTTGAACCGGTCTTGACCGTGCACAATGTTTGATTTATGCTCATCCGAAATTGCAAAATAAGTAAACATAAACTTTGTCTATGGGATTGTTGTAAGGAATATTCAAATATCTCTTATAAATCTTTAAGTATTTTGAACTACCAGCCAAAAGAAAAATTTTGGTCTGTTCACTCAACCATTGCCAACAACGGTAAAACAAAGGATTGTGCAGGGTCACGCTTGAAAAAAGTGAACAAAGACCTATAACAATACGTTTCATAACCATTCTCCTCTATTAACTATGAATAGAGTAAGAGATCGATGAACAGAAAATACCATGTGTTTGTGTTGATGAGTGGTGTACGTGATGTTCGTGACTCGTTTGTTAGGAGCGTTATTGTTGATACCAACCTTTCGGCTGCTTAAAAAAGGGACAAAAAATTACGAGGTATGGAAGATCAGAAATCAAAAATATGGGAGCTTTAGGAATAAAGAATCAAAGGCTTGTGTAAAAATAAGGAGTAAATAGATCTCTTCAGTATCTTGGGCGTTATGTTTTCCCATTTCAGACCACGTGTCAATCAATCTCTAGAGCATCTTTACTTTGTTTAACGGCTGCGTATAAGAAGACGCATGAATATGGAACACAACTCAATCAAAGAATCATACTCAAGAAAATGACACGTGGTCTGTAACGAGGAAAATCATTACACCCAAGCTTATCGAGGAAAACTGTGTGAATCAAATGTTTTCGATGGTGTTTACTGGACTATCTCGGTGTAATATTATAGTACACACCAGATCAATTCGATATTGAAGTTTAACGTATATTGATTAAGGGGGAGGGGGAGAGGTCGGTAGTTCAAGTTGATTTAACGGTCCGGCATAAGGAAGACAGACTTTGAGACATAGCAAATATAAAAGTGGTTCATCAGATGAGCTTTGTAGTTTTTTGACATGATGGTTTAACAGAATAAAGAATCAGTTGTAGCAAGTTTATCAACATTGTACGAACAAACAATAGACATTCATTTCTTCAAAAAACTGATTTTTTGGCAGACTTAGAGACGTGCATGTTCTGTTTTTTATTTCATCAATCTGCGGAAAGCCAGCCAGAGATTCCATCACCGGTCTTAAAGATTTCTTTCCGCGGTTTGCGCTTTTATTATTATTAGATCGTCATGTAGCGAACCAACATATCTGAGCGAGCGACAACCGGCCAAGAGCTAATTCTGGATGGAAGTTTTTAACAGACTTTTGTCATCACAGAATTGTACTGTCCTCGCCTCATTGTTGTATTTGTTATTATTGTTTGAATCTTCTGAGTATTTTAGGTTAAAACAGCGTTTATCTTGTTGGTCTTATACGGTCTTTTAAAAGTTTCGTTGTTAAATTTATAACTGTTCCTCTACTGTCCAGTGAATGAAGCGCGAGTCACGAACGCCGTTTCAGTGACGTAATTTTCTACTAACCAAGGCTTCTGTTATATTTCAGAAACTTCTTCGCATTTCCGTAACCCGCAACCAAATTTGTATTGCGTGTGGTGTTGCGATCTTCGAATCGCAACCTTTACAATGTAATTTTCTGGATTAGTTATATCATCTTCTGCAGTGAGTTCTCACGACATTTCTAAAGACCTAGACATTGGGCTTCGTTACTTGAATAACAAATACTGACATTAACGTGCCACATCTATGTCACCTGTGGCCACCCACTCATTCAAAAATTCAAGGATCCTAAATTAAATTTGATAAAGAAGATCCCGTTACGATTTGCTGTGTTCAAACTATTTTCTTCCTGGATTTGTGGGAATCACCAGGAAAGGGCGCGTTGAAGTATTTCCTTGTACGTCGCGAATTTCCAGTTAAATATTAATGTTTCATTCCTTTTTTAATTTTGGAATCGTGTTTAAAGCTATCGTCAGTTCTGTGGCTTTCAAATATGAATCAAAAACTACTTACTTGGCTGAATGTTGTTTATTTTTTGTTAAACGAGTCATGAGAGCTCGTAAACGGTAAAGAACGAGATGTAATGACCTTTGAGGTTCGGTAAGTTTACCTTGGTAAAGCAAACCGCCGCGACCACGAGCCTCTAAGCTCCATTCTTTCTTGTTTAGATAGTTTATTTAAACAACGGGACGATACTCCAAGTATGCGCAACTCGTGAACTATTTGGATTCGTCTTCTGTAGTGATGTTTTAGTTCAAAACTGTACCAGATGTACTTGCGTCTAAGACAAGGCTAATGCTTGCTGACCTCTGTAAAATAACATGATTGTAAACTATGATATTGATTTAATCGATATGAAAAGATTGCATTTGCGAGAATAGAGAGAATATAATTGCTCTTCAAGCAAATATCATAGTCTTGTGTTCAGAACTTTTTGGAAAAAACAATACAAATGATGGGCACCAACCCATGGAAAAAAGGTCTTTCATTTCAGAACTGAAAACGCTAACAAAAATAGAAGTCATACAAAGTGGAGTGCGTTCGTTCGGGAAATGGGACAAATTTCTGTTCCCTTTCTCCCGCCCTAAGTCGGTCGTTAGAATCTTTGCGCAAGATCTAGATGATAATAGTTGAACTTCGTCTGATGCTGAGACGATTATTCTATAGTTGTAATCATTTGTAATAGTTGAAAAAAGGCTGATAACTGTGACACGAATTTTTGCGCGACTTGTTGTTCAGTGGGGTATTTGACACGTCTGTGCCAAAGTGTTGAAGCAACATTGACCTGGAGAATGACCTTTGCTTTGAAACAGATCACCGACAGCGAGGGGGATTGGGCATTTAACTTTCATCAAACCAACAAGCAGTCCATTATCCAAAGACCTGTCATTATAATCCACTCACTTTTTGGGTGTACTATAGTTATCTGATCCAGGAGCAAGAAGGCTGATTCTAGGTAGTAGCGTATGGTAATGATAGGTAGGTAGGTTTATGCCTATTGCTCATGTCCTCTGTGGGTGATAACTTGCCGAACGCTACGTCCCGACTTCCGTGTAATGAGTGAAACAACCCACATCCGTTCTCCTAATCAATTAACGCTCAGCATATTTTTCGATCTACAGGTCTACACGGTTGATTTTCACTTTACTTCGCATCGACATTTCATCGCAGTAGTTAACTGCTTTCGTTGAGCTCGTTTGAAGCTCGGAGGTCTAGCTGACTTACGTGGAGAAACACATGATCCGAGAAGCGAGGCACTGACCCCAGCGAGTGAGTTCTCTTCTTACTATATCATCAGTACGAGTACATCCGTTTGACAAATCAACCATCCAATAGCGGTAAAGTGATCACAAGGGTCTTGAACCACGGTTATTACTTTACTATACTAGCTGTAGAAGGTTTAAGCTCGCCCTTCGGCCTGAAAAGTGATTACAATAAAGTTCAAATCTCAAGCTCAGATCGGACCTGAAAAACTACCAATAATTCTTCGTCAAAACACTACTCTGAATATCATATTTACTGCTACAAGAACAAGGATATCTCTCAAGTACGGCAAACACAATCAAGCATCTATATTGGTAAGCGAGTAGTTATTTTAGACCACAATTTGTCGATCTAATGATCTTATGCGAATATTCTTTTACATAATCTAAGTTTGTATTTTCCGTTTAGCTTAGGTTTTAAAACAAGCAAACGAAGCTTTGGTTAATGTCGATTATTACAGCGTAAAATTCGAAAGACGGAATGTTGATCAGATATCGAAAGGTGAAGAGTATAACACTGTCTCAGCTCACTCACTACGATCTTCAGTTATCATCTATTTTTATGAAACAGCTATTTTATAGTCATGCATTATCAGTCTGTAAATTAAGCGCAGAGGTCGAAGGATGTTGAAGTAGCCAGCGATTACTCTGAAGTTCTAAATGAACTTACACAATCTTCCACGGGTAAACCGGAACTTTGAATTAGTAAAGAATGTGAGCTTAGTTTACACTGTTTGAATAAAGATTTCTGTTGATTTGCAGACGCGATTGGCTTTAATTCCACAGCAAAACAAAAATATTTACCCACTCCACTGAAAACCTGACTCGCAAACAGTTCTAAATTTTGCTACGAGTTTGTTGTTGTTTCTACGCGTTTGACATTGACATTTAACGAATTGTGGGATCAAATATCCTAGGTGGTCAGTTCCCCATTCATTGGCTCGTGTTCTTGTAGATTAGAGTCACCGTTTAGCGCGCTGTGTATACATATAGTTCATCGCGACTGTCGAGAAAACAGGTGATGTATATATCCATGTTAGAAGCCAACATATAACTGTTCTTCACTTGGGTAAATACTGCGCGCAAAATCTTTGCTAAGCCAAAAAGACCTGTACAAGTAGGACTAAACAAAAACCACTAAGTGACCTTGATATCGTAAAATATTTAATGACAGAAATCTTAACATAATCTTGATAATAACTTGAAAACAGAAACGCTTAAGACCGGTGGAATTCAACTTGGAGTTTTGAGTGAAAATTGCGCGCAGGTTTGGGGATTTTTGTTGTTGTTGCATTGATGGTAATGAGTGTGTCTCAGCAGAAATCGTAATCCTTGCGCGGATCAGATGTCATCAGAAAAGGAGCGCATGCAGCGAGAGTGTCCACGAGTTGTGTTTCTTGTGACTGTCTTATCGCGGCGTTGGATTAACGTATACCCTTGTTTCCCAATCCAGGTTCACAATCTGTTGATCGCGAGTGGATTAGAGCAACAACTATAGAATAAGGCAAGACTCGACAAGAGCACGTCCCCTTTTGGGATCGCAAGACAAGAGATTCACTGAGTACTTAGGTATACTTGATTATTATTAAATCAAGTCAGTCCATTTATACTGTGGTTCTGACATCTTCAAGGAGGACATATCGCATTATGAAATTCCAGAGATTGTCTTTGGTTTTGTGGACTGTGACACTAGCTTTCTGCCTTGGTAAAGGCAAAGCGAGACGAAATCGCCTGCCGATTCCAACATCCCTCCTCGTGCCTGATGCTAATGGCATCGACGTGATTCTAGAAGCTGAGGAGTTACTCGAGAAAACCAAGATTTTCAGCGATGATCATGACATGATCAAACGAATAGCCATAGTGGAAGCTTCGTTTAACAGGACATCCAACGATGGTGGCTTGTGGCAAGTCGAGAAGTGCATCTTTCGGGGGGTGACGCAAAACCGGAGGAAATACAAGCAACTGGCCGCACTACAGAAACTAGTGCGTCGAAGATTGGGAATAACGTGGTCGAGAGTGCGGCATTACGATTTACGGCGACCGCTTTATTCGATTGTTGCTGCCAGATTGTTTTTGGAAGTGGCGGTCGATTCGTATCCGAAAAGTTTGAAAAATCAAGCGCATTTGTGGAGTGAGAAGTACCACAAATGTACTGAAAGTGGAAAGAACACACGGTCGCCTCCGCCAGACAGAAAAAGAAGAAGCGAAGACGTTTACATAAAAGGTAAGTTCGTCTCTTTTAATTTTAAAAAGCTTAATTGATTTGGTTGATTAGATTCTTTGGGAGATATTTTAAATAGTGGATGTCCCTCGGGCTATCCCCAGAAATCTGGTTATACTATTGTAAAGTAGCCCTAGGGTATCGTACTTTATCGGCCGGCCACAAAGGCCACAAAATCATTGGCCGGGAATAATCTTACCAAGGAAGGTTGGCCAAAATATTTTGAAAACGCAAAGTTTTATTTCTTATCTTCGTGGAGGCGAAATTGTTTTAAATACGAGGGATTGTTTTGGAATATGATTGGACATTTGGTGGTCTTCCTATCATGTAATCAAAGAGGTCGGCTTTCCTTACCTAAAACGGTCTTTATTTGACAAAGTGTTGAATTAACTGTGGAATGAAAATTCTGATCCCGACCGGAAACGGACTCACTGCCCTCCGCTGTTCTGTTGTAAGCACAAGAACAACAGCACTAACTTGACGGAAACCATCTTTTCAACTCTCGATCGAACTCTCATTTAACACAGTATCTATTCAAGAGCTTGTTTATTTGAGGAAACTGCTTTAAAACTTGAAAGAACGAATATGTATTCATACATTTATACTCCCAAATTCTCGATAGTGATTTACATCTTGAACTCTTCTTTCGTGCGGTCGAATGGGCGAATTCAATTCACACTGTATCGAATTTAGTGTAGACTGTCTAATTTACTGGATACCAGATGCCATAAATCTGGTTCGTTTACTAAATATTGGAGCCAGTAATCTTGACTTTTGATTCTGACCTTTGATTGAAGATAATTTCATTTTTTGACTCAATTCTCTAAGCGATTTTCACTCGAATACCAAAGTTTTCCCACGCGCTTCAAATTAGCAAATTGGCGCGTTTGCTAATGGTTCAATAAACTCGTAACTTTGGTAAACATTTTCAACTTCGGATAAACAAATATGGTAGTTTAATAGAATTATCACACTTGTATCCGACATTGATTACTTTTCTCATGAGAACCACTCGAAAATCAAGCCAGAAATCGCTCTGTCAGTACAAAGCTGAATCCCTATAACATTTGAACGCTTGCCAACAAAGGCGATAGTATCCTAACAGTAACCATCTCAACTGAATAATGCGTACATCTAAGACTTTTATTGTTTTTAATTTTAAGGAGATTTTCTATTTCTTATCGTTATAAGATTTGAATTAGGATTAACCCACTCGTTTGATATTTTTCTTTGATAACCATCGTCATTTGAACCAAAATATCCTCTTCAAATGTTTTCTAGTAGGTCATAGAGCCCTTGATTTGATTACTGATTGCTTCCTTCGAAGGCAATCGAATCCAGGATAAATAAGAAAGACTATTTTGAAACAGTAGATATTGGGTAAGAGTGGAAGTGCTTTGATAGACGCGTTATTATTTTTAGAAAATTTATTCTTTAGGGATCTTATACATTATTCTTTTCCGGTTGTCGTTCGTTCCTGTCAACTACTCTGTCTCTTGTTACTGTTTGTAATAGCCTATAGCCTCAGAAATAGCAACAAGAGATCTCTTTCACTCACGGAATCACTAATGCTACAAAGAAAGACACCATCAGTGTCGCAGCGTTAACCTTGCATTTTTAATGAATGTTTGTTTTTGGTGTTTGAAAAATTTGGAATCAATGGACATTGTCTGTCGTTAGGTGGGATTCTCATTTCCTATGGGATCGGCTTATGGTAACTTATGTTTAAAGACTAACTTAACCGTTCACTAACCCACATGGTTTGAGAAGAGGCAACACTTGGAACACGTCCTTGGTGAGTGGTTCTGGTCGTTGATGATCGTGTCCTGTATGTGTTTGTCATGTCTTTAGTATAACGCTAACGGGTAGACTGGGAAGGATGAAAGGAAAAAAGGAAGAGACATGTAAAGAAAGACTGAAAGGATGGTAGGAAGAAAGAGAGAGAAAGAAAGAAAAGTAAAGAATAAACCAAGAGAAACATAAGAAGAAGAAAGAATGAAAAGAAAAAAAGAAAAGAAAAGAAAAGAAAGGAATAGAGAACCATCGAAAGAGAATGAGAGAGGGAAAGAAAGGGAGAAAAATATAGAACCAATGAAACTTAATATAAATGAAAGAGAGTGGAAAAAAGAAAAGATCGAAGATGAAAGGAAAAAATAAAAAAATAGAAAAGAGATTCGCTTCAAATTCCTATAGATTCAAATACTTTTTCTCATTAACCCTGAGGTCTTCAAAGATCAGGATTTTGTCAAAACCTGTTCGACTCTTATTATTACAAAGGTTCTCAATAATTTGGCACTAATAATCATTCCATGTACGGTTTTCTTGTCCCTGACCTGAACCTCCAAGCACTGAACAAAATATCAGTCCATTAAGCCAGTCTAAAATGGCTTGCTGCTTTTACGAGTATATAGCGGGTCACATTAAGGTCTTGCCTCATGTTTGCATTGCACTATTAAGTTATCTTAGTCATTTGTTTGGTTTGCCCACAGTAATTTTAATGGTTTAAGTTGGTTTTGTTAGAAGGAGGGAATCTTTGCTCCAAAACTTATTAGATTCAGTGATTGCGGAGAACGTTTCAGACTTAAATCTTTTCTTATTTCGCTGCTCTGTTCAGCTTCTATTTCTTGTGTTCCTTGTAGTACCTATCTTCCCACAGACGTAAAAATGGTTTGTTTTTTATTACAAATGCATATGCACTAAGTAAACACGAGTTAGAGTCATTACATGACAACATAATAGTGTCAAAAAAACCTTTTAACAACAAGATATAATAGTGAAAAATATGCATTTACTTCAGTTATTTTCAACCAAAATGTCTTGGGTATAGATCTAACAAACTCCTACCACCTAGGACAGTGTAATAAGATTCCTAATTTAAGTCCTTTTTTACGTTATAATTTTCGACTTTTATTTCAAAGAGCCGAAAGATGTTAGAAATGTTTCGAATATTTCATAAGGACCTTAACCATTTTAATTTCATAACGTCAACAGTTTAGCAGACTAATTCAAATGTTATCCCATCAACCTTTGTTTGATATTTGTGCAGTAATAGTTTGCTAAGTGTTTCTACATATGCCTAATAAACCCAGATTGAATCTCTCCTATTCTTTAGATCGGCAGCTAGTCACATTTACGTACACTGCCCTCCTTTCACTTACACTGCTTTCCCGTCTGGAAATTATTATGTTACGGAAGGGCTATGCACGAAACAGACACTGGAACAGTCTGTAATTTCATTTAGGAATTTTGGACTCTTTTTATCTTCATATATAAAGAGCACCTGTGGTCTGTTATCTTGGTACCGGGTACCGAAAGCGATACATGAGGCGTCCACATTGTCTTGTTTTGTTCATAGTTACGTTGATATGTATATTGTTCTGAGAGGAGAGGAGAGGAGAGGAGAGGAGAGGAGAGGAGAGGAGAGGAGAGGAGAGGAGAGGAGAGGAGAGGAGAGGAGAGGAGAGGAGAGGAGAGGAGAGGAGAGGAATACAAGTTTGTCAAAAGAGGTTGTTTTATGAAGTACTGAATACACTCTAGCAATTCATAACCATGTTTAGTCTCCGTGAGGATTGTAACTAGAGTCTTTCAGAAGACGAGTCAAGGCCAAACCAACATGGTGTACCTCTTGTACATGTAGTATAATTAATGTGTTTGTGTAGATAATGTAGAATACTTTTCTTTCCTTTTTGACTTAAATTCACAGTAATGCGCTGTTCCTTATCAAAATGCGGTAGTTTTTTTGCTATTCTGTTGTTTTTTTGTTGTCGTCGTCGTTGTTGTTGTTTTTCAGTAAAGCGTTTTTTAAAAAAAATTGGTTTCAACAAAAACTCTCTACAGTTTTTCCTTAGTCGTGTGTGTGTTTTTTACGGCCTCGTAGGCGTGTGTATTTACCCTTGTATATTCGATCTGGCTCTGCGCGCGCATATCGTGTTATACGTGACCAAAAGAAGTTCTTCTTGTTCTAATTATAGTTTATCTATTGGCGCAGATTTCCCTCTTAACGCCGTATGAACGCAGTATGACAGAAACATAGAGTAGGAAATGTTCGGTACCTTTGTGTTTCATGTTCAAAGTGCTTCGGATTAGCGGACACAGATTTTCTCTCAAATTTATTTGAAAACAATTGTAGTTTACGTAAATCATTCATAATACGATTATAAATGACTGGGCGTATTATTTTATTTTTCTATGTTCTAGTTTTCTTCTTACTTTTTCGGCCATTTTTGGCTATATTTCTTTATTTCTTTCTTTCTCACGTTTGAAATTTTAGCAACCAACTTGGTCAGAATCATAGTTTTATTTATGTTGAAATGCGACCAAGAATCTTAAATCCTGAAACAGCGATAATGCCTATCAATACCAATTAACCTTTATTTAAAATCTTGTTAAAAAGACTTGCATATTTTCAGGTTAGCACATCATCAAGTTCACTACCCCAAGGATCGTATTCATTGAATTCTTTAATCTCTTTATAAAGCCGTAATGAAAAAAGGGTAAATTTTACATCGTGAAAAGATGAAAAAACTTGCTGACGTTTCGAACGCTAGTCCTTTGTCGCAAGACCAAAGAAATGCGGCTTATTCACATATTGGGCACTCTTAGTTCCAACGGGATTAATGAACGCTTTGCTTTTAACTAACCCACTCTTTTGTCTTTTGTCTTTTGATTGTTTGTTTTTGTTTCCTTACCCACCTTGTTCTCATTGGTTTCTTTTGTCTTATTCTATCATATAAACACTCCTTTCTACCACCTCTCTCTCTTTTACACCGACGAAGTACTAGCGTTCGAAACGTCAGTAAGTTTTTTCATCTTTTCACGTTGCATAATTTACCCTTTTATCATTACTGTTTCATTAGAAACACCGACGCAGCTCACACTAATTTCTAGCTAGTTATCTCCTCTTTGTGAAGGCCTGCGCTTCAAATCAAATCAGATAACTCTTTCTCTTACTGAGATATATTTCTTAACTCATCTACTTCGTGAGTTCGTGAATGTAGCATTACACTCAGGTAAATGGGACCTAAATAGTAGTTATTTTCGTAGCTTTCTTGTAGAATGTTCGCTAGTGAAAGAATACGCGCTGTGAATGAACTTCAAAAATTGTGAAAATGATCGTTCCTTAGGCGTTGAGGTTAACACACAGCATTTAACATTTTTTCAAGATTTTTTTGGTTTTTAGGGTGACCTTTTGTTTTAGGATTTGCAGTGCTAGTAAGCGTAACGAGGCGCACTTTTCGTGATCAAGCGATAATGAGTTGCTCTGCTCGCGTGAGAATTGCGTTCTCCTCACTCACCCTCTCTCTCTCTCTCTTCACTGAAATGGAAGCCCCACCCAATGATTGTTGCACAAGCTTGCACAGAAGTAGTCACCACTGAAGGATTGAACAGATACATTACGCCTGATATAGCGTGACTGTTTCTAGAACATCGTACCACTCAACATGACTTCTATACAGCTTTCCGCGGTTCTTACCTACATCGATACTCGAACCTTCACGAAAACCTCGACCGAAAAACCTCAATAGTAGGCAGATTAGGATTCCCGTTTTTCCTTCCCGCAAACGGCAAACGTGACCACGTTTTCATCGTTTTCTACATTTCACTTTACCTTTTGCAAACCTTCACGACAAAGACAAGTATTCAGTCTTTTGTCTATCTACTACTTGGAGATTTTTGCGATTCCTTTTCACTAATTTTAAGGAATTTTTTAATGGTCAACTGACGTTTCACGTTTGCCGTAAACGAGAATCTTAAACTCTGTAGCAGCTCAATCAAACCCACGAAAAAAGCTACTATTATTTATCAACCAAAAAAAACCCTAAAACTATGCTGTTATTTTGAAAACAAGCTTCTTAAAATCTTTAAAACATTTTTATAAAGTTTCTGGAAATAAAATGCAGATTTGAACAAACAAAAAAAATTACAAAACGTTTGTGCGTGAGTGTGTCTAGTACACACATGTTAACATTATAACACAGTTCTCTCTGGGGCTATAAATCTTGTAGCTCGGGGCGATGACTTCCTAGTGAGGTACTTTGGAACATCTTAAAGGGATTAACTTTATAACTTATCAAATTGTATTTAGTAACTCAGTAAAGGATTGTATTTCCTCCAAATAACAAGTTTGATTGTTTTTATGTTCAACTTCACTTGGTGACTCGGAAATGATAAAGTCAATTCAGCATTTTTTTCATAAGTGCAACTCTGACCCGCACTCGATTAAGAATTGCCGTTATTCTAATTTCTCATCAAAAACTCTTTATTTCGTCTAAGGCTACGTTTACACGGTAATGGATGAATTTTTGACCGTTCAAAAAGTTGTACTTTTAGGAAAATCTCATGTTTTAGCAAGCACGAAGAGATCTTTGCGATAATTTGCAAAGTTCCACTCGCTATTGGTCTAGTTATCGTTATAGGTGGTTCCTTCCAATCGCTTTCTAATTCTTTATTCATTTGTTTTTAATCTTTCTTCCTGAGTGTTATAACGAACTTAAAACGAAGATAGGAAGGGCTCAAATAAGCATTTCCTTTGTATCAAGTATTTATTAATTAAGAGTGTTGTTTTGGTTGATAGAAAATATCTTACACAAGTACTCAAGAAGTGTTTTTAAAGTGTATCGGCCAAGTTAAGGCTCATCCTAATTTGTCAAATGGAATTAAATCTAACTTCAAATTTAGTTTCGCGATCGAAATTCGGAATATTCTTAGCATTACTAGCTGACGTTTTTTGTTTTGTTTTGTTTTGTTCTTTTTTTTGTTCTTTTTTTTTTTTTTTTTTTTTTTTTTTTTTTTGCGGTGTATTTTTTTGTAAACTTGACTGATATTTTTTCGTTTCTTTTCGTTGCAGTTGTCAAGAGCTCCTGTAACAGCGGTTACAACAAGTGTACACACTTCTGCCACGAGCTTCCCCAAGGCAAAACAGCTTGTAGTTGTCGCAAGGGATTCGTATTGGATTCAGATGGCAAGTCTTGCAAAGGTGACGAGATAAACGGTTTCCTGTCAGTGTTGATTTATTGTCGTGACCGTCGTTCAACTGTTTTTGGAAGTCGTTTCCTGTTTTTGCGTGTTTAGAGGTCGTACATTCTACGACCTAAAGAAAATATAGTTTAAAATCGGGTTTGAATTGAGTTTAGTGACTACAAGTACACTTTTATGAATTTGCCTTTGTACTGTAAATCAATATCAAGCTCATAAAAAAGCTTTTTCCTCTCCTTTGGTTTTTCTATTGTTTTTTCATCCATCGGCAGATCGCTTTTAAAACGGCAAATTTTCGTCTCTGCTTTGTCTTTATATTAGAAAAAATGATTTAATATTTTTTCATCAGCCAATTTCTTTTCTTAACGAATAGAATCGGTTTTCTCAGAGCCAGGGTTGACAAATCTTAGCTCCTCAGATCGAGCTATTCTTCGTTTGCAATAGACGTCATAGCCGCCATGTTGGAAGAATTTGACAAAAGAATTTTCAATGAATTCTTTTGTTATATCTTCCAACATGGCGGACATCCCTTTTGTTATTGTGCTCGCTTGGGATTGATTGCAAACCAAGAATAGTCGAAAGATTTTCATTCAAAGTAACTATTATTATTGTCATTACAAATATTTTCCCTGCTCATTCAACGAGAATGTCTACATCTTATGTTTTTCAAAGGTGCATCGTTCGTATGACTGGAATGTTTTCAGTCTTTCGCTTTATAGCATTACAGCTTTAACCCAAAATCTGAAGCCTGTGTTTCTGGCAGTCAGGTCAAGGTGTTTGAAGATTAAGAATCAGCCAAAACCATTAGTAAACAGATGGGGAGATAAATTGCCAGCTTAAGTTGTTGGTTTTAGGTAAAGTGACGGATTATAGAACATCGGTGAACCTAACTGTAGATTATCTAGTATAAAGTGGTATTTATCCTTGGCGATGTGGGTGATACTTGGAGATATAATGATGTGAATACCAGCTAAAATAGTTTGAATACCACTAGGACAAGCCGTCGTAAAAGGAAATGCAGTCGTTTCCAAATATTGTTCGTCTCATTTTAGAATTAAATAGTTGTTTTTTTATTTTAGAATTAATGAGAGTGAACGACGGTGTGAATTGGGATTATTGATAAATTGTGAGTTCAGCGGCTTTATGAGAGAAGAGGGGAAAAAACAAGAGTCTTAAATATAGGGTCAGACAACTATAAAAGTCTAGGAGATTTGGCAAAGTAATATAACCTCGATCAGTACACTTAACTTGTATTTCGTCCCATCAATATTTTGCACAACTCAATTTTGTTACATTATTGGATTTACAGGACCTTCTTGAAAATCTCTATAGTGAAGAAGTATCCTGTTTAGATATTATTGTAAATAAATAAATTCCTGACAACATTATTCCCAGGAGTTACAAGTAAAATGAGAAGCGCTTCGAATTTAAATGTCTACCATATCTGCAATGGTTCACCAATCTCATCCATTTTCTCATTGTTTCGTTTACAGAAAATAAAAACCCGTCAGATGAATTGAAGCCCATATGCATCAGTAACGGGAATCAATGTGAACATTCCTGCACACGAGAAAGGGGCTTGGTCAAGTGCACGTGTCGAGAGGGGTTTATCCTTCATGATAATGGCTTCAGTTGTGTAGGTAAGATATTCTAGACACTCATTTCCATGGCTAAAGGGATGGGCGCACTTAAGGGTCGTGGTCTAGTGCGACACCTCGGGAGGGGGAGGGGAGCAGTTCAGAGCTCCAGGCGAAGTTAATCCATACAGGCGTTAGTACAGTATCAGGAATATCTACTAATGGAAATATCTGTTGTGTTCTCTTGGTAGATTTGGATGAATGCGAGTACTATCCATGTGACCACGACTGTCACAATACACCAGGCTCGTTCTACTGTACTTGTAAGAAAGGATACTCCATCCAAACAGATAAACTCAGTTGCAAAGGTATATTATCACCACGAGAATCAGACATGATAGCATGAGGCAGCTAAAATGAGCTGTTTAGAGTCGAAGTTTTTCTTGTTTTACATACTAGATTCTTTGCAAATGTGAACGCTATACCAAGACCTTACAGGATTGACGATATCCGTTGAGCCAATCGCAGTCCGCGACGACACTTCTCATTCAATCGTATTGCTTAGACAGTAATATCACGGTCACGGCAAGTGACCTGCTCTATTTGTTTACGATGAGGCTTGTGATTGGATAGAGAACGGGGGAAATGTTTATAGGGTAAAATCAGAATAGCTTGAAAGAAAATCAAATGTTATAGTTTGTAATATCCTTTTTTGTCATTGACTTGACAGAGGAACAACTCAACTGTTCTGTGAATGACATCGCATGTTTTGACCGCTGCCCTAACTGCCCGTGCCCAAAAGGAATGACACGAAGAAATGGCCATTGCATAGGTGAGTCGTGCATCCGTTTACTAATGAAACCAGTGACAGATTAATTAACCCTCATGATTTAGTTGCGATTTCACACAAGACTGTCGTACTTTAGAGGCCATGAACAATAAAACTCTCAATAAACAATTGAGCTATGAATAATTTTTCCTATATCAAACCTTTTGTGAGACAAGGAAATAATACTCAAGGGGATGGCTCGTGGTCTGAATTGGGGTGAAAATGGTAATGATTCTATTTCGTTGCGAATATTAGGGAAAACCGAGTTTGACGTTTCGTCACGATTTTGGCTATAATTCAGGTTTAATTGCTTTGAATTGTGCTTAATGACCTCCTTGCTCTTTTGTCTGAAATGGGAAAACATTACACCCAATGTAAAGAGGTCTATATAGAGCAAGGCTCAAAGTATTGCACTATATCATGAAAGCCCTTCTCTTCTCCCTGTGAAGTAGCAAACGAAAGAGCTTTCTTTCTTTCTTGCTAAAAGATTGTACACACACTACAATATACTTAAACATCGGTATGTAAAGTTTGCACGCCTTGCATGAGAAACCAAATCCAAGCGATTAGGATAGAACAGAATGTTCTGCATGTCACTCCAGTATTGCATGTTGTGAATGATTGCATGTGCGTATAATGCTTTGCAGAGATAGACGAATGCTCGTTGTATAAAGGCGTGTGTCATCACAACTGCCTCAATACTCCTAAAGGATACCGTTGTGCATGTAGTCCGGGGTTTACGTTGGACGAGAATGGCATCTCCTGCTCAGGTCTGTACGCATGCCTCTCGCTTCAGAATGCTCGGAATGAATGCCTGTATTTCTCTTTTGGAACTAATTTTGGAATCTTATTTAACTTTGAGAATTCGCTAATCTAAACATTTTGGGTGATAAATTTAGGCCCACTTTTTCGGAAGAACCGACTTCGTTTTGACTGTTCTCCGTTGATTGTACAAATCGGAATTACAAGGCATTCCTTGTCGTTGAAATTAAATATTGAAATTCACTTCTATTTTATTGTTGATTTTAACGTTTTGATTATCTTGTACTGAAGATGAAGACGAGTGCAAGACTGGATCACATGGCTGCCATCATAAATGTCTCAATATTCCCGGTAGCTACTTCTGCTCATGCGCAAAGGGGTATAGATTAGACGTTAATCTTAGAACATGTGTTGGTAAGTTTTACTTTCAAAGGTAAATAATAGTTATACGAACGACAATGCACTTACATTATTTTCGTATTTTGAACAGATATTGATGAATGCGCGTTGTATTCTGGGATATGTAAGGGTTCATCGAAGTGTCGAAATACACTTGGAAGCTACGAGTGTGAGTGCCCGAGAGGATTCATTGGCCATAATCAGGATGTGTGCATTGGTAAGGCATGGGTTTTTAATTACACTACACTGCACTATACTGCATTGCACCACACCACACAACAACACACCACATTAAACTACAGCTACACCACATTACATCACACCACAGTACACTACAGTGCACTACACTACAAAACCACACCAAACCACACTGCACTACATCCCCCCCCCCCCCCCCCCCCCCACACACACACACACTACACCACATCCCGCCCCACAATGTACCAGACCACACCACAGTTTACTACAGTGCACCACACTACACCACACCACAAAACACTAAATCACATCACAGCACACTACAATATACGTCAAGGAATTATCTAAAGCAGTCCCTACAGACTGTATGCACAACACCACACAATACTAAAACATTACTCTACTGACAATATGCAAACATTTCACACCACATCACACCGCACTTCACCACACCAGCGTCCTAAAAGAATACTACACCTGTTATATTTATTGCCCTAGATGATAATGAATGTCTGAGGAACAACGGAGGGTGTAGCCAGAGATGTCAAAACCTACCCGGTAGTTACCGATGTTCGTGTTGGCATGGCTATTACTTGTCACCAGACAGAAAGACTTGCTTAGGTATGTTTGGATATACTGTATGTAATAAGACTTTCAATACACTGCTTTATAATGCCATTTATTATCTAAGGGTTGTGATAGCTGGTATCTCACTTTCGATTGCTGTATAATCCATCCATCCATCCATCCACCCACCCATCCATCCATCCATCCATCCATCCATCCATTCATCCACCCATCCATCCATCCATCCATCCATTCATCCACCCATCCATCCATCCACCCATCCATCCATCCATCCATCCATCCATCCATCCATCCATCCATCCATCCATCCATCCATCCATCCAATTATGTATACTAAGCATATTGTATCTTTGTTTTCTAGACATAGATGAATGTACCCGGTACCGGGGATTATGTCACCACAGCTGTATCAACACCCCCGGGGGTTACAAATGCATTTGTCCCCCAAATCAAATCCAGCATGCTAATGGACTGCTCTGCCTACCGTCAGCGTGATACACGCATGCGCATCGACATGGAAGGCCGCGTCTCATTAATACACCAAGGGCGTGGCATCCACCATAGATGGTAGAAAGAAAGTCAAAGTAACAAATGAACAAATGGACTTAACAGACTGGCGATTTCTTAATTTATTTTTGTTCTCATAAAGTGTCGTACGTTCAGAAAGACAACTGAAGACGAAACTTATCGACTGAACTTTTAACAATTTTCTCAACAAGACCTAGAATGGGACGTCAGTAACTCAACTCCATTACTTCAGTGGGACTGATAGATTTTTTAAAAAATTCAAAAGCAAAAGATGGAAAAAATATCCTGCCTTCAGCATAGAGTTCTGGCGAAGGCACAAAGTTTCGTTACAAAAAGACAATTGCATAACTGGGACGCATGCGCGTCGTTGATGCTGTTCGCTGACCACAAGAAACTGAGGACCATTTGACTTGCATCAGGTTTCTGGTGAACCAGATATTTCGATTTGTCAATTATTTCTGAGACATTAGCCACGTACGATTATTTAGCTAGTTTGCAGTGCACTATTCAGCACTAAATTATTGCAAATGCATATTATATTTATATTAATTCATTAATACGCAGAACAAAAAAATATATGCAAAATCCACAAATCGTGCAGGCGGTTGTTCATTCAGAACGCCTGCCATTGTATAAATGTTAGCCCTGCTAGTGAAAACCTTGGGTATTGTAGTGTGGATTTTAAAGTACACTTCTTTTTATCTCGTTTTGTTAACTAAACGACAGTTTTAGGATGTGGAAGAATTATTTTATTGTGGATTTTAGAAATACCTACACTTGTTCTACATCACTAACGTTTTAGTGAAGTTTGCATTGCCTTGCGGTACACAAAAGAGTAATGCTTTTTAGTTTGCTTTGCTTGGATTGCCGTCATTTTCAAATGAACGAACTGAAATAAAATTGGCGGCCATTTTGGTGATGAATACACTCCTTCAACATGACGGCAAAGACTGGACTTCGCACACATGCCCATGTATAAACGTTGAAGTTTTCTGACATTTATACCACAACTTAAACATGAGATCTTAGCTTTTTTCTGCCCATTCTATACTATTTGTGCGTGCAGTCTTGTCCCGGTACGAACAAATATTTTCGCCTTTGGCGCTTATATTTTACACTAAATTTTTTTAACATCGCACGTAATCTGATTTAGCAGCTTCTCTGAGTAGCCATCCTCCCGAGTTCATAGTATTTCATTTTCTCATTATTACCAATTTCTCTATGAGAATGTTTAGGGTATAGCATTTCCATGCAATAACGCCAATTACGATTCGTTGATTTGGATCACGTGATTTCTAGAATCCACCCAATGAGATGCCTTGTAATAATGCATGATTTTTTATGGTTTGACAATGTAATACTGGTCTGACGTGGTGGTTGTCAAATCACCTATGGTATTGTACGTACATCATTATGAATTAAACACAACATCTTAGTATAACATTTGATCAACATTTGAGTATGGTAGACTGGTAAACAAAGAAAAGATACTCTAGAGAATGACACGTGGTCTGAAATGGGGAAACAGTGGATTAGGTGTATAATAGACCTTGATACCGTGGGCGCAATATTTTACCATCAATAATCATTTCTTTGTTTGCCGGTTGCGCACGAGAAGACACATGAATATGGATACAACTGAAACAAAGGATCTTATCAAGAGAATGACACATGGTCTATCCACAAGGAACATTCACTCTTTATCTAGTGATCTGTGCCACTCGATGTTAATAATCAAAGACATATTATTCCCATTACCTCGTTTAATGTATATTTGAAGATACAGCAATAATTCATATATATAATTGTATATACCCATGCAATTTACAATGGATAGCCTGCAACAGGCTAACAACTGTGATGAGAGGAAAATCTACAAATCTATGTTCGCTTGTGCATGCTAATTAACCTGGCCGCCTCGGAGCATTTCTACCTTTAAGGTCCTGCGTAGTACAGAGAAAAGAACGGGGAGAGTAGATGGATGAAGAGGAGAGGAAAGGAGAAGAGAAAACGGAAGTTAAAATGTGCTTCTTGTCCTTAAGTCTCTATTCTCAGTCTTCCCTCTTCCAATATCCAGCATAGGATCCCCAAGAGGTGACGTTCGTTGTTGGAGGAGACTAAATGTACGGGACAGTTGCAATGGCGTACAGTATTCTTTCTAGTAAACATACAGTGTACAGAGTGTGAGAGCACAAAGCAAGTTCATTACAAGCCATCCCCTTTCGTTCACAGTCGGAGCTAAAATGAATCGAAAATAATCGTTAAAAGTTTATCAGAAAACAATTACTGAAATGTTTTTAATTTTCGACGATTTTTCAAGTAAAATTCCTTGTGCAAAATATATTGATTGTATCATGCTGAAAGCTGTGACAGCATGCACTGCGTGCGCAGTATGTGTGCGCAGTGTATGTGTGCGCAGTGTGTGTGTGCAGATGTGTTCGCAGTATGTGTGCACAGTTATTGAAAAATCTAATTCAGCAAACTATTTTAATTTAATTTCATTCTTCATTACCTCTCGACGTCTTACAGATAAAACCATAATGTTTCTGGCAGTCATCGTCGTTCCATTTTGGATCTTTTGAAGCAATTTCAACGCAGTCCTCCCCTCCATGGTCATCATTTGGCTCCAAGGTTTTCCAGTTCTCGTATTTAAGCAATCTTCCATCGCTCCAGTTATACTCGCCCTCTCTTTCAACGTCATGAAGTCCAATCCAATAGTGCTCCTTGCCATTCCACGACGTCATACCGGAAATGAGCTGTTGTTCGTCAGCATTAGATATGCTTGCCAGGTCACCATTCATTTCCCGGCATGCTTCACGAGCGTTATACCAGGTTGTCTTGCTTTTGAATAGCTTGTAGCACGAATAATCGTAGTAAAACCAGCCTTCGGGACATATGTCTAGGGTTATAAGAAACAATTTGGTGTTCAATATTAATCAAGATTTTCTCACTTCAAGTTGAGAGCAGATGTTGTTCTTGTCAGTTAGTAGAAAGAAAGAATTACCACAGAAAGGTCTTAAAAGTCGTCGAAATCAGCTGAAATCGCTACCATAGTGAGAAAACGATACGAAAAATATTTAAGGTAAGTTTCAAGGCTCTTAATTCTCAAATTTTTCACATAATGAGTATTTGAACATTCTCACACACATTGTTTTGCTGTGTTATTAAACCTTTTGGGCTTCCTTTGTTAAATGCCAGGTTTCTCAGCCTTTTGGGCTTCCTTTGTTAAATGCCAGGTTTCTCAGCAAAATTCAAAATGGTGGACCCGGACAATGTTGAGTGTTTCATCGCTATAATATCTGCAAGTTTTGATTCACATCTTCGACAATATAAAACTTTAAGTGGCAATAAAACGACAAAATGAAATCTATGTTCACTTAAAAATAAGGTAAGCTTAATCTAGTCATTGCCAGATTTACTAAATTCACTAGTCATTGTCAAAGAGTCATTGTCAGATAGAGTCATTGTCAGATCAAATTCTCTAGCTAGCAGCCTTGCCAAAGCACTAGATTCTTTAAAATCATAGTTAAGAAAGTTTTTGTCAATGATGAACTCAGCCCAGAAGAACTTCGGGCTAATGTCAAGGAAGCAAAAATAACAAAGAGACTTGCATCTATATTCTTGGTATTTGCATGTTGTTGGATACATTGCCCATTGCATAACCTACTTACCTTTAAAGGCTGAAAACACAGCTCTGAATCCTTTGAACCCCACAGAGCAATCAGAAGAAAACTGAATAACCAAGTTGGCACCTCGCGACAAAAAAGATGAAACTTTCTGCTTCCCACACGTCCTCATTACCAGCGTGTTTTCTCTACCTTCGTCTTGGATTTCTATAGAATCCTGGCAATCAGTTTGGTTTCCTTGTCTTCGCTCCTGAACCTCGTCAATGAAAATGTACAGCTGAATACGAACACCTGTTGCCATGGTGATGTCCCAAGTATGGGTCGTGTTGTCAGGGTAGGTGCTCGGGTAGTTTGGGCTAGAAAAGCTCCCTCTAGTTTCATTGAACTGTGTTTTCTTAAGAAAACCCACGGAGCAAATGGCTGTGGGGGGAATTTAACAGTATTTTAATAATAAAGATAAAGTCGTAACCAATGATGACGGAGCGCGCTAGATCTTTCAGTTTATGTCCTCCCCTGAGCCTGCGTTGCTTGGTCTTGTTCCTTCTGATGAGCACCGCATGTTACAGCAGGCCAGGACGAACGCAGGCTCAAAATAAGAAATCAAAATGTGAATCACTGAGGGAGCATTTTAATGGAGTCATGTTCTGCAAGGGATCCGCCTATATGCACGAAAAAAAAAAAATGCTCGTGTGTGAGAACGGGTTATGTAAATTAACCAAGGCTATTATACCATCAACACCATTGAGCACACAACAGATGAACTAACGAGGGACAGTCCGGTATGTAAAGGTACTAGAAAGAAATGTACATTTCTAGTCCATTTCACATCCTGTTAAAATTGGCAACAATTCTCGTTCGCTTCCTTTAGTCTGTGTTTTACAAATACAGCAAGTCTTACTTACATTTACATGTCGCGCTTTGTAGGAACACCCACATCACATAAAGAATGAAAGAGTGCTGAAGTCCTTTATGATTCATGGTTCAATGTACTCCAAGCAACGCGAAAATCTGTCAGAAAACCTCGGCAATCAAAGGTTTGAGACACAAAGCAAAAAAATTACTATTCTTAGTTTAGGGTTTGAGAGCTCGTGGGAGTAACATGAAAGCGCGTGATTTGAACTGGTAAAAGCAAATGCAGGAAGACAAAACAATGAAATCTAGATAAAGTGAAGTTACGATTATTCCATGCTCTGAGGGAAACATAACAAGCTTCAATTAAGGAAATCGAAACAATCTGATTGATGGTGCACCTTAAAGGAAGGGCCTTTATTATGACATATGTAACCAATACATAGGACTTGCATGAGGTAAAGATACCTTAAATCATATGAACACACTTCAAACACACCGACCGACCAACCAAATATATAAATGACCTACTCAACTAAGACCACGTGATGTATTAAATTCTTCATATTTCTAATCAAAATCATTCTTTTAAGTTCAAATTTCGATTTATTGAACTAATACAGTTTTTTCAGAAAAATATAAATACGTATAGTATTCGAACTGGGGGCTTTGAGGCAAAACTTAAATTTTGAATCACTACCCAAAGCAGAAGTCATTTTATCTGAATCAGATAAACGGATTAATGTTACAGTCATAGCTTCCTTTCTAGACCTTCTGTCGCTCTAACTAACCAAACTACAAAATAGTGCGATATAACTGCGGGATTCGTTCACCGTTTTATTAATTTTTTCAAACAAACATACAATCCGAGTTTCAGCTTTCGAAAATTAAAAAATGCGGCTGCGATAGTCAACAATTATCAACTAAGTCATTTTAATGAATAGTTTTTATTATGCGGCACGACATATGTTTATGTATATACTATAGTCTAGCCTGATGTTTCACTTATAGAGCTACATTTAATATACCTACTGGCTTTCAAGTGTAACAATTGCTTGGTCTACCTGTGGCATAATTTCCACAGGGAACCCGTTTCTTAATTATCAGGAAAATATCGTAAGAAGTTTTCGATTTTGAATCTTCTCAAATATATATTTTCAGTTATTTCAGTTTTTTAGCTTCTAAGCTAAATTTATTTTTTAGCGCTCACACTGTTATGGTTTTTTTTTTATCTTTGTATTTCACCATGGATTTGCAATATGATGTCACTGACGTATATAGTTATTATTAGAATATTCTAATCAGACTTTCTATTGGTCCAAACAATGCTAAACCAATCAAAATAATTCTTATATACGTGTATCTTCAGATTGCACCAGACTTGGTAACTTCTTCAAAAAGTTTTATAAAAGGAAAATAAAGAAGTATTTTATTATGAAGCTGGGTCAGTTAGCTGAACAGCTGTCGCCTAACTATCTGGATAAATATAGAGAAGCGTTAAGAATTGAGAAAAGAGATGGTTTGGAATCAACGAGGCAAGAAAGGCGTCCATTGTGGAAGGACAGTTCGAAGGAATCCTGCAGGAAATTCTAGCTTTGGGCTAAATAAGCAAGGCGTGATCGTCAAATACCAGAAAAATGCCGCACGATTCTCTGACAGACAGAAAGAATCAATTCTCGAGGATCGATATGGCTTGATAGATGGGCTCCCTTTCGGTCCTACACCACGTCCAAACCAGTTTGGAAATTATGTCGAGTTTTCTCTTGGGAAGAGAAAACGCTGGCTTTTACCAGAGCTTGTGCAAAAACGAGGGGGCTGGGATTCTGAGAATGTTTTCGAAGATGAAGGCGAAGAACAAGAATTAAATGTTTGTTTTGTGGAGAGACACATTCATACAGAATTTCCAAGAACAAGAGCAGATTGTTTGTCGTGTTACAGTGATAAAGATGGCAAACTTCTGACACCAAAGAAACATAAATACTCTTATCTGACTGATATTAGACGCCTGGGAGAGAATGAGAAGCCATCGGAAGTTTGTTATGAGATCTGCCGCCCACCACCTTCAACTTCATGGCCGAATATGTCGGAAGACCAATTTTTATATGAGACTTATGACATGATGGGAAAAAGCGAGAGCAAAGGCCAGAAGAGCAAAGGTTTGCTCTTGGGATTCTATGGAGTGAAAGATTTGTCCATTAACAAAGCCAAAGATTTCCTTAGTGACATGCCAAAACAGAGACGTGCAAAGGCTATGGAAAGCAAAGTTAGGACTGTGCCTAGAAAGCATTTTCCAAATACTGTAAGAGGAATGAATTCTGAAAAAGTTGACAGATCGACTTCATTTCCCATGGGACAGTATATCGAAGGACTTTTGAAGGGAAGTAAAAGTGCAAAAGAAGTGGGAAGTGAAATTTTCCCTTGCATTCTGTCATCTACTGTCAGGAAGTATGGCAAAGGATGTGCCATGTATATTGATTCTGAGCCGTCCACAAACCCAGCAGAAAAATCTGTCAAAACAGTTGCGTACCAGGATCCCACTACATTACCAGAAGAACCCAAACTTGCAATCACTGTCAATGTTGCCATGCAGGACCTAGAAGTATCAAAACTAAGGAGTGATTGGGCCGATGTCTACTCCGAGGGAGGAATATCGCCAAGAAAGTTCACCCTTGACATCACCAGTCTTTTGCCAAGAAAATACCTTAATTTCAGCAGCATTATACTCTTTGAAGTGGATGAAAAAGTTCCAAGAGATGGAGCATCTGCCCCAACAACTGTTAGCTTGGTACCTATAGCACTTGGATCTGAAAAGCCTGTCTTTGCAGGGGTAGTACAGGATTTTGTTTCAAACATTGTTCAAGCAAACATGTCAGCACCTACAAGGATCAAAGAAATTGTGAACACTGCAGTAGAAGTAATGACTGCTGCTTCTAGTGATGCCAAAGAATCTTTGAAACAATCTTGTAGTCGTAAGACTACAGTAAGACGTCTTGGCTTTTTGAATAAAGTCTGTGGATGGGAATCTGAAGCATTCACTTTGGATACTGCTAAACAAAAGCTTAAAGATGAATTTCAAAAAGTATCTCTTGAATGCAATAGTGAAGATGATGTGCTGGATTCACAGTGGATGATGCTGTCCATGGACTGTGGAATCTGCTTTGAAACTTTTGAAGGTATTTGATGTTTCTGAACTTTTTTCAATAAAAATAGTTAATAATACACTTATTCTCTATCATAAATAATGCTGGTATTACATGAGAGAAAAGTTATTCTGCCTATCTCTTTATACAGTGATTTTTGGCATATGAATAAATTATTATCGTACCATATGGTATATGTACCTTGTAAGCCAGATGGTGTTTGTTTGGGCAATATATCCTCTCTTTCATATATTTAGTAACACAAATTGCGATGGCATTGAAAACTTGAAATTGATTGAGCTCTGAAACAACATCTGGGATGATCTAAGTTACATGTAGGGCAGGTGGAATTGACAATGATATTTGGAATTTTATATACTGGGTTTTCACAGCAGAGCGAGGGAGTAAAACCGGAGTACTGAAGTGCTTACTAGATACTCCTTTGTAAAGATAGGCAGACAATGACTGCGTTGAATACTTGCTGAGTAATAGGATGGAAACTTAAACTTAGTTTTAAAATGTTTGTACATTCTGACTTGATGTCCAGTGTCAGTCCTTCATCAGGGTAAAAAATATTGTTAAGATGTATTAGCTTACAGTGTTTATCTCTTTATCTTTGCTGTAGGTGATGACACCATGTTGACAAGCCTAACAGAATGTGGGCATGCCTTCTGTAGTGATTGCTGGAAAGGTCACCTAAAAACCCAAATCACCCAAGGAATTCCTTGCATCAGATGTCCAGGCCAAGGCTGCAGCAGTAAAGTAGATGACACTATAATCATGGCCATAGTACCTGCATGGTATAATAAGTTCCTCAACATGAAGTTTAACAAGGAGCTGGAAACAAGTCCAAATTGGAAGTGGTGTCCAGAAAATGGTTGCAAGAAGGTCATCAAGGCAAAAGCACCCAAGCTTGACGCAATGACAGTCTTGTGTGATTGCGGAACTGCTTGGTGCTTTAAATGCCAACAGCCATCACACTGGCCAGCAACTTGTAAAGAGTCCGAAGTCTTTGATAAGAAAGGAGAGGACTACAGAGAGATTGTGTTGCAAGATACTAAAGAACTGATTACATCAGTTATGGTGAAGAATTGCCCTCAGTGTGACTACCCTATTGAAAAGCATTTTGGCTGTCAGTTCATGTTGTGCATACTGTGTCAAACGCACTTTTGCTGGAACTGCAGCACGCCCGCTACGTACGGACACAGCTGCAACAAAGATGAAACTGACGACCTTACTAAAGTTGAACTTTCTTACAAGAGCAAACAGTACCAGATTTTAAAGCTAATGAATGTTGTAGTTAAAAGCATTCAAGCAAGAGCTCCTAAGCAGCTTTCTGCCAAGGTCACAAAGGCAAAAGCCTTAGAAACTGGTGTCACCAGCTACAAAACTTTTTCTTCAAAGATTCCCAAAGAAGCTTTAACAGACTCAAGTGTATCAAGACATATGGAGAATATTGTCGAAAATGGGATATCAGAGACTGTGCGAGAAGCGGTAGATTTAGAGTTCCAAGCTCATCTTGTGCTGGAAGGCTTTGCTAAGAAAGCTGGTGTTTCTAGAGCTCAATGCAAGTCTGGCTTGCAGACAATGTCACAACTAGCTTTTGTTGCTGACAGAATTGAATACTTGTGTCAAGACCCATTTTTACTCTACAAAGACGGTAGAATTCAGAGACTTGAAAAGCTTCTAGCAATAGGTAAAGACTGTATTCTTACCTTGAAAAAATGTTGCACAATCAAGAAAAAATAAATAATTGGCCATTGGAATGATTTCACATTTTGTTTTTGAAAATGTAAAGCATATAATTTTTATTTTGCATGTTTTAATTTGTATATACTTTATCTTTTTATTATAGAAATTTGTAGAATTTTGTACAAATGTTAATATTAAATTGGCCATTGGCACCAGGAATATTTTTTTTGAAAATGTAAAATACTTATAAACTATACAATGCCTAAAAATTTGTATGATAATAAATTGTAGTGTATATGAAAGAATTGTATTGGAAGTTTTTTCTCTTAAAGCACTGCTTAAGTTTTCATCCAGATTGCCTTAAGGTATATTTTGAGCTAAAAGCATTTTGCGGACGTGTTTTTTAAAGGTTTCCATGTTAATGTTTTACTCAGATTAGATCAGTGCATGTTCTTTGCCATATAAAAACATTTAGTAATCTTTTGTTGCCTTTGATCCATAGCTGAAGGTATTGCATATTTTTTTTATTTTTAACAAGGTTTTGGCTTAGTCTGAGTTTGGTTTGAATCGAAGTTTGGTTGGTAATCTCCAACAATGTGCACACTTACAGTACAGTAGTTATAAGTTAGCCAAAATTTCTATGGCTTGAAAATCAATATGCCTAGTGAATTGAAAAAAGACGAGACATGAGATAGTTGGGGTAAGAGGGCTTCTTTTAGTAGGATAATCTTCAGAGGTGACATTTTGATTCATTTTTGATTTTAATGCTAGATCTAGTGCTTGTTGATTAGAAGTGAAAGATAAGTTGTTGTACTCAGGTATATTTCATTTAGCACATAGCCTCATACTGAAACCTTTGTGCGTGATGGGCAAAGCATATCTTGGAAGTGGGCTATTGTGATGTATATCATTTAGTCGGCAGAGTGGATCTTTGCATGTAACAAGTACAGTAGTTAATAATAATTGAACAACCTTTTTTATTGGGTGAATTTTATTTTTTGTTTTATGCATGGGTAAGACCTACATGAATTATCTTGCAACATTCACAACTATGTAGTCTAATTCACTATATTCACATGCATCTCACGGGCCATAATATTTCATCCCATCCCCTTCCCTTCCCACTCTTCTCTTTTCTTTCCCATCAATGCATATAGAAAAACTCTGCATTCTTGGGCTAGTGATAGAGGTTTGTTAAACCTATTGCTAAACTAGTGCCTTACTCTTCTAAAACCAGAAGATTGTCAGTTTTGATAGTGCTCCAAGGGATTTTGTTATATATATTACCATGTTAAGAAAAACCCCTAATAGAGTTCATGGGTTTTTATCATGCATATCAAGCATGCAATAATACTTAGTTGCAAACCTGGAATCCCTGTATTTCCCCCTGAAATATTGACAATAAAGTGCTAACTTAGCATATTCACTACACATTGACATATTATGCACACTGTGGCACTCATTTTATGGTAAAATCTAAAATGAAACTGATACATTTAGTCTGATCAAGGTAAGGTATCCACTTGTAGCAAAGCAACAGTCTAAGTTTTTTTACATGACATTGAACACCACTGAAGTGACACTAATGCTGGAGGATTTGGAGGGAGGTGGCTGTTATTTGGAAAGCCACCAAATATTCATACTCGTGCCCCCACCCCCCAACTGGGATCGGCACTTCAATGTTTTGTCAAGATCATCCTAAGTGCATTCTAATTCCAAAACATAGCTTCCAAGACACTGTCAAGGCATTCATAATTTGCGTAATATAAATGAAAATCTCAGACTGTCATAAGATATACTAGGTATGATACATGTTAAAAGCAATAAAAATCTAGAAAGAGTTTAATTTATAACTAGCAAATTCTAGTTCTATTCCTTCGTTAGTTAATCGTTAATTTTAGACGTGATTTTAAATAATTTTTGTGATATATTTATATGTGTAGTATTCATGCTCTGGAGTTAGTACACTCTCTCTCTCTCTCTCTCTCTCTGTATTCTGGCAGATTTGGTGTAGTGAAAGATTTTCTCACACATTAGTGTGTTCACCAAAAGGTGGTGGCGGTCTTTGCTCATCCTGCTGTGAAAAAAAAGAAGAAATATTTTAATAACCTGAAAATGGGAAATGAAAAAATGGGAAATGACATGACTCGCCTATAGAGCATAACAAAAAATGTAAAGCAACTAAAAATAGTAATAAATTGAGAAAATGGAATGACTCGTCTATAGAGTACGATGGCGTATCTACAGGACAAATCTAACGTCTGCTTGACACTTACGCGAACAGGAACACGGACGGAGCCCAAACTGCTCTGGACCGAACCACGGGAAACTGAGCGTCCAGATTTGGCCGTGTTAGCACGTGATCCGCTGGGGCTTGGGCCGCGTGAGTCCCCGCGGTTCATTGAGGATTCACTATCCCAGCGTTCAAGCTCCTCTCGGACAAGTTTCTCCATTTGGTCGCGTTTCACGTCATCATCACTTCGTCCGGCTCGCTCACTCTGTCAAAAGAAATCGAAGACTTTTAAAACGACAAGCCACAAATTGTGGTAATATTCATCTAGGGAGGGGAAGTTTGGGCAAGAATTGTACCAGTACAAGATAGACATACCTCTGTGATGCTATCAAGAAGTTTGGCCATCGTTTCACGTCTCTTCAACTTGGCTTTTTCCATGGCTTCGAGCTTGACAAGAACGGCATCAATCTTCGATACAATGCTTCCAATGGAATGATCCATGCGGTCCACACGACGGCTCAGTCTGCAAACAACAAATACATTATTAAAATTAATATATATATTAAAAAAAGCTGATGAAAAAAGATGTTCTGGAATCTTTCCGAGGCTGTCTCCTTTTCTCTAGAATCAGGATAACTGTTCCTTTCAACAAGGGAACTCATGGTGAAAATTCCCTTTGTTTGTGGCACAAACGAATTTTACTTACACATTGAATTCTTCATAAGAGACTCCTCCGCCACCTCCGCGGCGATGGCCAGTAGCGGATGCTGCACGTCCGCTCAATCCACCGTTTGACTCATCGTCGTCATCATCACTATCGATATCACTGCCACGGAAGCTAGCACGGCTGCCGCTCTTTGGTCTGGTTTCTTTGTTGCGTTCCATCTCTTGAATTTCCTCATTAAGCTCAGCCTACAACACGAAATCATCATGTATTTTAGCAAAAAATCATGATGTTTGTTGATTTGTTTAACTTCGGCTCTACTAGAAAAAAATTTCTTTAAATGACAAATTCGATCGGCATTGCATGGATACACAAATTAAGTATTTTATCACTTCATCTCGCCTACTTCAAGACAAACTCTATCAGTTTGTGGTGGATTTTTATCAGTTTTACTCTAATATCGGCGTCTATACTTCTATTTTGTTATTGTTAATTAAGGTGCGATAAGTAGAATTATATTTCCTATTTCCTTTTTCAGATTCCAACTCGGAAGAAGACGATTACAAACATCATCAATTATCCCTCAAATTAATAAACTCAAAACAAACATTGACAAGATGGAATCTTGGTTTTATCTCATTGAATCGGTAAATCATACTCAAATTTAGCGAAAGCTCAGGTCCAACCTTATTCGCGATGATTTCCCTACACACTGTTATATAATAAGTTACCTTCTGTCCCTCGAGATCTTCCTGCATTCGTCTTTGCTCATCCTCATCAAGAATTCGGTCTCCATCCAAGTCGTATTTGGCAAAAACGGCTTCAATTTCAGCATCAGCATGACCACGACTGAAAATATATGACAGGTGAAATTAGATTTGACGGCGACAACGTTTAATTTCATCGAGGTTGAGGTTATATCTTCCCGGTAATGACAAACTAATATGTATAATTCAAAGGAACTTTGATCTTTCCGCGTTGGATAAATAAACTATGAATGTCGCTACTTTAAGAAACTAATGGATACTAAAACAGCCACCGTCTGACTTGCTTTTCAAAGATCAAAATTTAGTTCATAGGGTGACTTTAAAACAATCTCTCGCCACGACAATAAATGTTTTTCTTTCCTGGCAAAAAGTATCTCAAATAGTTTTCATGGACACATTTATAAATTGAAATTCAAAAAGTTTAAAACGATGAATTGCTCAAAACGCGCTTTTTTAAATACCTAAGACATAGACTATAGACAGATACTTACGATTTAAGGTTTGCGCGCCATTCTTCGAAGTCGAGTTTGTTGTCTTGGTTCACATCGGCCGATTTCAAAGCCTTTTGGATGTCAATGATCTTCTCTCTCTTGAAGGAGAGTTTGTTTAGCATGTTCTGGTATCCCTGGTTGAAAAACGAAAATAAGGATGAGAATTTTCGTGTTCTTCCCATGGTGAGCTCTTCGAATACAGTGAAGCTAAACACCGGTGACAACTAAGATATATTTAAGCCAGAAAGGAATTGCTTTATGAGCGTATTTCCTGATATTCCATTAGATAAAACCCTGCATCCAATTGGCGTATATGTTTTGTAATAAGCGATTAGTAAAAAAATCCCTATCATATACATCGTAATTACCCACTATATGGAATAACATAATATTTTTGTTCTATAAGTGCCAAGATTTCTCCTCGATATCAATATAGAATACAAAGAATCCAAAAACAAGCTAAATATGTTTTGACCAACCTAATTAGCGGAACCATTGGTCTAATTCACTTCACAGAAATATCATTGATAAGGACACAATATTTATGAATGAGATATTTCAGTACCTTCTTAAAGTAGTCGGTAATCTCGAATTCACTTTCCTGAGCAGCGATATCAGACTTAACTTCTGCATAGGTATCGTTGATGATAGCCAAGAACATGTTGAGCAGGACAAAGAAGACGAAGAACACGTAGCTGATGAAGAACAGGGGTCCGAGAACACGGTTGGCGTTCTCGATCTGGTGGAAGTCGAAGTCTCCAAGGATGATACGGAACAGAGTGAAACTATAGAAGACAAAAACGGGGACATTTACATTTAAAGATGTTTAGAGTAAAATGAATAGAAGTATAATCTTTGCGTTGATAAAGATCATGAAATCTTAAAATACCGAAGTCTATACTCATTGATGGCTAACTGAACGTCTAGAAGTCTTTGTTTGATAAAGAATTGCTTCTATTCAAAGGCACAATGAGACTGGTATTGGTGTTGCTTGATAATGAAAGCTCAAAACCATACCCGAATACCTCTTTGTACTAAAAAATCTCAGGCCAAAAAATTTAAAACCACTTAATTGATGATTTACTGCCCTTATCTTGGTTCTCTAGATTTTTCTTTGACACTCCAAAATGAAGGATAGGAGAAAGAAAATAACCATATAGAATAAGGATAGCTTTGTCTACTTACATGCTGTCTTGAAAGGTACTGAAGTCACGCACTTGTGTTCCGAAAATGAGGTATCCAAGTTGAGCGTATGCAAAGAAGATGATGAAGAACATGATAGCGAATCCAGCGACATCTTTGGCGCACTGGAAAATAATGAGAATAACGGTTAAACGAAAGAAAGAAAGGAGGAAAGAAAGGAACTGGGAAGGAAAGAAAGAAAGAAGGAAGGAAGAAACGACAGGAAAGAGAAGGGAAACAAAGGGGAAAAGAAGGGTAGGGAGAGAAAGGAAAGGGAAGGAAAGGAAAGGAAGAGAGAAAGAAAGACGAACCAAATACTAACCCTAGAGAGAGTTGAGGACAGTTGAGTCATGGTCTTGTTGAAGCTAATGTACTTGAACACCTAAAGGACATAAAACAGACAAATCGATCAAAGTTTGAAGCCAGGTAGTATTATCGCCTTCCCAAACGTCTCCATTAACATCATCATTACTCTGCAAACAGGGACCTTCACAATTGCGTTCAAACATAAAGTCTTGGAACTTGTTTAACTGCCGATAATCATAAGGGTCTTGAAACATCTAGTAATATAAGTATTCATCTGTGGAAGCTTCCTATATACAAACCTTGATCCAGGCAAAGAAGACGGCCACAGCAACCATGTTGTTGAACTGAGTCTGCCAGAAGCCAAGAGAGTCGAAGTTTGCATACTGGTTGCTGTTAGCGAGAAGCGACGTCAAGAGGTCGCCAACAACGACTGTTCGGTAGAGATTGAACAGAACGGCAACGTAACCGAGCATGATGACCACAATGTCCAAAATGTTCCAGAAGCTTTTGAAATACTGCATCTTATGTTTCTTGATTTCCAAAATTTCTTCAATGGTGTAGTAGATGATAAAGAGGATAAAGATTCCTTCGCAAGCCATGACAAAATGGTCGAATGCATCCACATAGCGGATCAGCTTCAAGGTTCGGAAGTTAAAGGATGGGATACAGCCACCGGTTGCTGGATATTCGAAGAGAAGTCTGGAAGAAAATCGGATTTCAAGTTAATGATAGCCAAGAATTTAGCGAATAATGAAGAGAACGATAAGGAAAATAGAGCCTTTGAAGTAGAACTTATATCTAGTTAAACTACACTCCACGTCTTCGTGGAAAAAGAATTAGTTTTGACTGCTGAATGAATAGACTAATGAATAAAAGTGGCTTACCGGACGATGCAGAATAGGTTAATGTTCGCGTTATACACACTGAAGTCAATGAACACCGCTCGGGTTCCACGATCTAGCCACAGATTTTCCTGTCGAGTAAACATTAAGTCATTATTGCTTGATCTACTTATTTAATTCCCAATAAAATAAATAAATTCCAAAAATTATTTTTAAGAGCCGTTAAAATGCGAGGAAAGTAGTTAGAACCGCGCTAGCCCGACTCCTGTTGCGCAAGGTTACGCAATACCTCAAGCCCTTCAAGACTGATCAATACAAACCTTCAAATCATTGAAGACTGCCTTGGTGTCTTCCTTTTTAAGAGCCAACAGCTGAGTGAATCCACCGCCTGAATAGGTTGTCAATCTTCCCCAGTATGACCTGCCTTCGAGTTCTTTTTCCGTCTTGTAAGTCCAGCTAAAAAAAAGAGGAATATTTACGATTAGTTATTTAAAGTTTGCCTAACGGCGAAAAGTCCGTTTAGGAACTAAAGTCACACATCTTTTTACTAAAAATCACGATGAGGTGATCAATGACTTACGCTGTGCCGTTCATTTTTCCAAAAGGATTCGTATCTTCTGCACTGGGTGAGTATGGAGCATAGCATTCCTTTATCACACTCTTGAAGTCGTCATGAACACTGTTAAACGAAGAAAAAAGTGAGCCGGTTTATAAGTTCATCAGACATCTAACACTGCAATGTGAGTAAAGCTTAGGTTTTCGCATTCAAACAACGAACAAAGAGGTACTTACACACAGGAATCGTTTAGGACTCGAGTCTGGCGGATTCGTGGTCTTCCAAGGATTTTATTTTCAAAGTAAATGAAGCCCATGTCGTCTTGCGAGACGTTCTTGTCGTTGTAGTATTTTTCCCAGTAGAGTCCATCAGAGAGTGGTCCCTCGGCATACTACAAAGAGAAAAAATATTGAAGCTTTCACCATCATCATGACTATGTCTTTGAAAAATCTTTCTAGATATGCTATCAGAGTTATAGAATAAAATGACATCTTAGGAGTGAATAATGAGCATATTAAGGGGAGGGTGGTGCGGTGCATACCATCCAGAATTCGCTCATGGTGGTAATTTCCTTGAAGGTGTTCCTGTTTGACATGCTGCTCTCCACAAAGAGATCTAGAATCAACAAGATGGCATGTGTGTTACTTGAATGGAATATTTAACACCTTATCTTTGTTCATCATGATGATGGTGGTGGTGGTGGTGATGATGATGATGATACTGATGCTGCTTTTGCTGAAAATGATAATGATGATGATGCTGCTGCTGCTAATGATGATGATAACGATGAAAGTAATGATGGTGATAACGATGAAAGTAATGACGATGATGGTGAAGGTGTTGCTGCTGATAATGACGTCAATTATGTTGAAGAAGATAGGGTTGGTGGTCATGATACAGAGATAGCTAAGACAACACCAACGGAGCATAGTTTTTATGCGGGGCAAGCCCGGGGGGGGGGGGGGGGGGGGCAAGGATAAAGAAAATTTATGTAATTATAAGAAAGAGGGAGGGGTTTAACTCCATAGTCTCCTGCAGCCCACCCTTTCCATATGTGCATATTAATTATGATAAACACTAACATACCTCTCATGACCTTGGTGAAGTAGTACATGGTAGAATTGGTCATACCAAAGGTTACTGAAAAATGATGAGATATTAAAAATTATCAATTTTAATAAACGATTAGCTCTAGTCATATGGAGCTTAGTTGGAAAATCAAGGTAAGAGCACTCACTTTTCACGTCTGGGGTCTTGGGTTATAGTTCGTAAGGTCTCTACCCTGGGGAGTCAGGATGGTGTAGTGGTAAAACCCTTCCTGCTCACCTCTGAGGTCCAGGGTTTGAATCCCATTCACCCCAAGAGTCAAGGGTTTTTCCTCCCTCCTCTCAAATCGACTCTAACAAATTCAAACTAGTTAGAGCTGTCTCCGGGGTCATACATTGACTGTATAGTGGCTACCATAGACATCTTCACATGCTAATAGTTCGAACTACTTGAGCTGTGCCACTTTGCTATGATGATTAGTGGTGACAATTTTTTTTTTGTTTGTTTATTTGAGAGTTTTTCTCTGGGTTTTCTGGTTTTCCCCCAGGCCTCCATGAGACTTAACGTGCAAACTTCCAACTAGTCTACAAGTCTACTTTGCCTTTACCAATACTTACAGATGCAGAGAACTGTAATAAAGACCAGATAGATTAGGAGTTCTCTGAGTGTGGTCTTGATATGCATCTCTCTGTCAGTGTCTGTGTCTTCAGTCTGCCGAGTCCTCCATAGCCCTGCAAAGTTAACCCATTTCAAAATATTATTGTTACATTCTTATTTCAGGGACTGCGACACATTTTTTGCTAAATACTACACTAAAATTATATATCCATGGCTATATCCATGTTTCTGGGTTTAAGTCCCAATAAGAGCATATGATATTTTTCTCACGGGCATGTGCGAGGAGTGATGGTCATAAAATATAATTAGAAAAGAAGTTATACAGTACATATATATCTATAAATATGCATATGTACCCTAAACTGTATTTTTCTTATCCTATGTTTTGGTTTATTTCTTATATTAATAACTTCACCAAGAATAGAGTGCAAATAATATAGCCATGAAATAGATAGCTAGCTAGCTAATTACTAACCTTTGGTTGCCTAAGGCTAATTAGTTAAAATAGGCGAGCTATGATGGGTAAACTAGTGCATGTGTGCTACTCAAGGGCACGCATTTTAAAATATTTATAAACACACTTCTGAAAGCTGAAACAATATTGCCCTTGTCATGCCTCACTGAATTCCTATGTTTTGTCTAATAAAGCGCTAACTATCTCCTATTTCATCCTAACTATTTCACGGGTATATTATTTGCACTCTATTGAAATATAACACATTAAACAACAACAGAAATGAGAGGCAGGGTTACTGCAACAGTGTAGCCAATAGACTATTTACTGCTGACCCTGGTTCTCTTTCATACCACTTTGTTTTAAATCTTTTACTAAAAATTTGCATTTTTTTCTAACTTTTATACACATACACATGAATACACACACTTTGCTGCCAATTAACTAAAAAATATTACTTTCTGACAAACAATAAATTGTGGAAAAAGTGTTTATTAATAATTTATAGATCAAATTTAGAAGAAATTGTAGTATGTACATTGTGGGAATACTTAGATTTTAATCATATGTGCTTTTTTGTATAATTTCTTGCCAGTAACCAATTTTGAGGCCATTAAAATTCTGAAGTTATTAAAAAAAATTTTTTGGAAACTTTAAAAAAATATGCTGATCAATTTGCAAGTATGTGATTCAAAAGAAATGCTAAAATTTGATAGCTGTAGTTTTTTGATTACGCTTCCTAATGATAATGTGAAAATTGGTATTTTATTTTTTCAAATTTTCAGTCAGCCAGAAATTGTAGGATTTGTTTTTAATACGCTGATAACATGCAAGGGTATGATCTTAAAATCAATATCAAAAACTGATAGCTGTAGTTTTTTAATTAAGCTTCCTCAAGCCCATGTTTATTGTGCAGAATTTTAAATTATTCTTGTTATGTAATAGAAGTGTAAATATATCCCATTATGAAGAATATTGTTAATTTTTCCTTTATTAAAGCAATAGTCTTAAAACTTCTTTCTGACATTTTGAATCTAAGTGAATAAAATAATATTGAAGAAAATGAAATTTTTGAGTTTAAAGAAAAACAAAGTGAAAATTAAGACAGCATTTTTTATAGAATTGTGTTGATATCATGCTGAGAAGTAATAAACCATGCTACAGTAGCTATTGACGAACTCCTCAAACTTCCTAAACTCACTTAGAAAAATTTAAAAAAAAATTTCAAAATAAGTGTCATGTTGTCAATTTTTTTCTTAAATAATATGCTTCTACTAAATTCCTTTTACACGATCTCCATGAATTCAAACCCAACAGCTAAATCAATATCCTTTCTAGAAGAATCAAAGACAGCCAATAGTAACTCCTAAAAAACAGCCTACGACTTGTATCGAGTATTTGATGAAATAAGGTAAATTATACGGTCTCCATGGAAATAATTCGGGTACTTTGACGAAGTTCGGTTGTCAAGGGAGTACAAATTGTTGATTTTTATCGCTGAAATTCGGGAGTTGTCCTCAAGACTTTTTCGACAAAAGTAAAATACTACAGTACTTGAGACAATCTTGAATTTGTCAAATTTTTGAGAATGTTTTCGCCCCGTTTAGCGAAGACCAACGTCAAAAAAAGCGAAAAGCAGCTGAAAAAATAATTTTTTGTCTTGGTTTTTCGTCTTTTGGCGGACCTTACAAAAGTAAAGCTTAATGCCTTTAGTCCATAATTTCTCTTATTCTTTTGCTTCTTAAACTGCAATTTCGTTAATCCTAAGATAATCAGCAAGAGAAAAGAAAGTCTACGCGCCACTGCTCGGCTGAATCATTTTATTTTGTTTCAAGAAAAGAAAAAATGATCGGACAAGCTTCTGAAATGCTAAAATAATAAATCACTTGTACAACTTTAGGGTCGAAAACGAAAAAGATTTCAGAACCCCTACATAGGTGACAAAAAGAACGAAGAATCCCTTTAATTAAGTTTTTCCCCCGTAAGGAGGTTGAAAGTCACTTCCGAAAAACCTTTCAACTGTTAGCCCTGACACTAAGTTGGCTTCCTTAATAAATAAAAAAACCTAAGTTCTCTAAAATTTTAGCACATAGTGGCAGATAAGATCAAATGACGAAATTAAGGAAAAATAACACCAATCCAGAGTTTTCTTCTCGTCGCATGAATTATTTATCTAGTGTAGTTGCGGTAAACCCGAGCTAGCAAACACATACCATACATTACAGTTGGCTTATTCCTTCGCCACATTTTACATTGATATACTCTTTGGTATTAATAATGGCTATATTACTTTGTATTCCCTTCGCTCGAATCGGCTAACTCAATAACTAGTTGAGTTTTACTCAAGATTTAAAATATCTTGCCTAGAGCAAAGTTGGCATACACTAAAACACCTGCGCGGCTCTCTACTCTCATTAAAATTTTAGCTCTTGTCGCAACTCGTAGTTCAAGGTTGTCGAAATTTCAGGCTAAGCTAGCCAAATAGAAAGCGCAGATTTTCATCTGAGGTAGAAAAGTAATACCCTAGAGAATTAGGAAGAAGATAAAGCTGTAAATTAAAGGAATATGATTCGAAGAGGAGAATTCTTGAATAAATATCCGATTCGAGTCTTGGTCAATTAGAAACCATCGAGTATATTGATGCATGTATTTTCGCCTCCTTTTCCTTAATGATAGCTAACTTTGACAAATTTTCGTGGCGAATGATAGTGGTTAAGTAAATTTTTTGTAAAATTATAACAGCGAGATATCCATAATATTCTTAACATACGGTAGTACGATCGAACCGTCGATTGACTAGAATACCATCAACACAACGTAGTCTTGCTGTATGTATGTGTTTGTATTTTTTGTTTGTATATATTTCGTTTTTCACGCATGAATAGTTTTTCTTGTAGGTCAGAATGTTTGTCAGGCTCCATCGATAATCCACCAAAACATAGTAAGTCTTAAAGAACTTTAATTTTCTTACCTCGTACGATTCTCTTGAACCGAGTCCAACATCCGACAGGAACATTCTTCGCTCCCGGAGCACGTACATCGGCTGGAACTTGCTTCTGGTGAGAAACGGGTTCAGACTCCATAGCCGATGGAATCACATCAACAGCGGCCGAAGCAGGCGCTCTTGGAGAAGAGAAATCCACGTCATCTCCTCCTGGTCCGTTTAGAAGATCATCATCGGACCAAGCGTTCCTTGAAAGTGAAGATTGTGGTCTTCCCTTCTCGCTCATCTCCATGTCGTCGTTCATACTCAACCCGAGACTCGCTTGAGACCCCGGTCTTCCTCTACGCTTTGCTGTACTCATCCTCGAAACAGCTTAGTATGTATTGGAATCCCCTTAGTAAGGTTTAGAAGTTGCTCTGATTCAATGTCAGGGCTGACAGAATATTTATATGTTCACAGAATTTGGTCTTGCGGCCAACTCGTTCTCGACTCTATGCTGGCTATAGTGAAGTGAGTTTGGAAGACCTTTTTCTCATCAATATTGCATGACCTGCGTAAGAGGTTTCTAGGTGTCAATCATTCAGCACTAATTAAACAATTTCCATGGAAACTTTGTTTTTCAGAAAAGAGACTTTTTTCCCAAAAGATAAAATGACAGAATCTTGAAGAAGAATAGTGTCATAAAAAAAGCTTTGGATTTTCCATGTACTTACTATCTCAGTTAGCATAAAATTCTTAATTTCCTTCGATTTGACTTAGTTTCTGAGGGCCAAGATGATTAAAGTTTTATTAGTTTTACTAAAGTAAAAAAGGAAAAATTAATAACAATACTAACGAACTTCTATTGGCTCACAAAAGTGCTAAGAATGGCTACAAATGTTTTGGGAAAATTTTGTCTCATTTTAAGTTTCTTTTTTTTCTTCTTTAGGGGGTCAGGAGTCTTGCATCCTCTAAGTTGAATATTATTCTGAACGGAAATGAAACGGGGAAAAAAACCACACTCTTATTATTTGTTGATAGACAGAGGCTTAAAAGATGTCAAATATGAAGAAAAAAGAAAAGAATATATATAGATCATATACACCTGGCTCTCGAGCTCGGAGGTAACAGTGACGTCATCATGTCAACGCGTTATCAAATATTCATATTGGATCAAACTCCTATTGGTTAAGGCACAATAAAAGGATTTCAAAACTTTGCTATTATTGACCAATATCGGTTCCTAAGTAAATTCATTAAAATTTTCGCCTAATGGATATTCTTTGGAATAGTTAGATGAAAGTCGAGTCAGAATGTTTTTAATGTTATATTTTCACGTTCCGTTCAATCCTAATGGATTAAAGTTGTTTTTACTAAACTTGGCTAGATTAGAAGCTACCAGTACCGAACTTAAAGTTCCATGTAGTGAATATATTTTTGTTTTATTTTTATTCTTTTATGGAAAACAATACATTAAGATTATCTATATCAAGGCATTATTATGCTTTGCATCGATATCTGCAAAATGTTTCCAATTTTCTTTCTTTTTACCGAGGCGAACTCACTTTGGGAAATTCCTTCTGCTTATATTAGGACCCAAAAGAAAGCGTCATTAAAAACACTTTTATATCCAGCATTTGGATTCTAAATATCAGTTCGAAAATTAAGTGAATAAGTGATATTATTGTGGTGCAATAGTACGATCATTTAGTCACTGACACTTAGTCTTGCAGTAAACTAAGACACATTTAGAGCAAGTATAAAAAAGAAATGCTCAAGATTCGCCACTTTTCATAAGAATCATTATTTAAGTTGTAGTACAATGGAGTTTCGTTTTATACCCGTATGCAAAGAAAGTTTTGTGTAAATATAGCCCTATTCAGTTCTATTCAATAGGATCCCACGAAATCTAGGAGTCCTACTGGCAAGAATTAAAAATCTTAAGCAACCAAAAAATTTGAATTTTGCGATGAGAAAAAACGTGTTATGCCAGTTATTTTTCAGTAAATTCAATTTTTTTTTCTTTTTCAGGGAAATAACAATGGAAAGAGAATCTAGACTGCTTGATTAAGGGTCAGATTTTCGCTTCTTGAGCTAAACAGGAATTAAACTATAGCAGTAACCTTTTAGGTCTAATCAACTTTCGTCGGCAGGCAACTAAAGCTCACCATAGGCACGAAGAATTCTCCAGAAATCTATTTTCCTTTTAGGCAAACTACGATTGATAGCATTAAATATTATGGATTACTAACCAATCGTTATAAAGTCGACCCTTATAAATAGTTTTGCCCATTGAATTCATGAAAAACTAAAAACAATGAATAATAAAGAACTTTGACAAAACGAGTCGCTATTTGCTAGGAATCCGCTGATTTTCGTTGTATGAACTGGAAGCATATATGCCGCGCACAGCATCGTAATTTCAAGAAATATCCTTTACTCTTTTTATCATTTTAGCTAGGCCAAGGGCTCCACGCAATTAGTTCGCCACCTAAGTTTTGTTGCGGAATTACTGTTTCCGTGCCAGTCACTTCCATTAGAGAGTGTTATGGTGAACGTTATTATGGGAGAAATTAGTAAGCGCTCTCGCTGGATTGGAAGCTAAAAGATTATTGAAACAGGAGTAGAAAGGCGTAGAACAATAAATCGAATATTCTGGATGGATTGGCGATAAGGCGACCACTTTGACGTGCGATGTGGCTTTGCCGGAATATTGCACAAAGAGATTTTGAACAATTACTTACAGTAATACACTTGAATGGCTGGTTTAAAAATAGAGAAATATTTACTGATAAATACCTTTGATTGTTTGTTTGCAAGAAAATGTTTTGAGACGGCAACACTTTTATAGAATAACAACTAGTCAAGATCGTAGTCCTAACGTCACAACAGTGTATCTATAGGATTTTCTAGGCTTGGAAACGTTAGTATGGGCTGCATAAGCTGAGATATCTGCTAAGTTATGACAGAGGTGCAAGTATTTTTGTCCTGAATAAAATAATCGATGCTTGTCTGGAAAAAGCTCTTTGGGATAATTATGCCTGTATGCGTAAATCATTCAGTACAACAGAGGGATCATTGCCTTAACTCAGAGTAAACGCTTTCAATGGAATGAAAGCGTCATGTGATAATTAGGCCAATTTTGTAGGGCATTGCTTTGACAGGAATATATCATAGTATTCATTTGTACTGGTGAAGATGTATGTCTTTTAGATCTTACCTGCAGGTGTCTCATGCAAGTCGGTGTCGTCAGTGGTGTTAAACAATGACATACAATAAATCGGCCCTGACTGAGTTACAATGCGGTCGGATTATGTTGTGATTAGTGGGGATGCCGTTGTTGTCGTTGTCGTTTTCCGTCGTCGTTACATTGACGATGATGATGATCTGGAGATGCTGTTGATGATGACGATGATATTGAGGATAATGATGATGATGTGAGGATGATGGTGATTATTTGGGAATGATGATGATGTGAGGATGATGATGATGATGTGGGATAATGATGATGATAGTGATGATGATGATGGTGGTGGTGTGGGATAATGATAATGATAGTGATGATGATGATGATATGAGATAAAGATGATGATAGTGATGATGATGATGTGGGATAATGATTATGATAGTGATGATGATTATGATAGTGATGATGATTTGAGGATGATGATGATGCTGGATGATGATGATGATGTAGAGATGATGATGATGTAGAGATGATGATGATGTGGAATGATGTTGATTATGTGGGGATGATGATGTAGGATGATCATGATGTGAGAGTGATAATGATGTTGATAATGATGATGATGTCGAGGATGATGTGGGGATGACGAGGATGATAATGATGATGATGAAGTGATGATGATGGTGATGATGATAAAGATAACGATGGTTATGCTGCATTTTACATCATGTGTAACTGTTGATGGATGATGCCAGTGATTGATGTTACTATGTCGTTTAATTCATAACGATCGTGTTACTGCTAGTTGACTAAATGACGGTGTTTATCTTGATCTCGATCGAGCATCAATGTACGTGATTCAAAAACTATTTCGTTACTCATCAAATCGATCCAATCCTTTTGCTCCATCGCGGGGGCAACTAATCAACTTAATTTGCGTCATTCCTTTGTTCAGCGCTGCGCAATCACACTAGTGGATTATCCCAAGTTGAACAATCCCCAGACGGATTAGTCTCTACGTTGGGTATTAATTGTCGCCAACTTTAAGAAAATTTCTTATCCATTGCATTATCAAGGATAGGTTTTCGATTAATCCATTTTCTGTCAGGATTCATTACTTTTCCTCTTTTGGAAATATATTGTAAGTCTCCGGTGGAAAAAAAACGTATTCCTGCGCACACGCTCTCGAGTCTCAGCCATCAATTGCATCATGCTACATTACTTTGCACTCCTCGATATAGGACGACGAAGATCGAGTTAACAAGGATAATAATCAAGAATTCGATTATATTTGATATCGTTGTGATAATTAAGAGAGCCAGACATCGTAAATCCCTTTGGACACTAAGCCCGTGTGTTATCTACTTGCAATATTTATTCAGTATACACAATGGTACTTTTTGGATATATATTTATCTTGGCATGCTGAGTCATCTGATTTTAGTTCATTTTCGTCGAAAGAAAGATAGCAAGAAATGATGTATCAAATGAATGAATACCGAGTGAAAGAAAGAAAGGAAAGAAGGAAGAAAGGAAAGTTGTTTTTTAAAGTTAAATCCCAAACGAATTTGAAAAACATTCCTTATCGAATCCCCAATCTGTTTAACGATTAGTCCCTGAGATATTCGCCTATTCTTCTGGAAAGGAAGTCTTGACGCCAGGTTATACATGTCTTAAATCATTTGCCATTCTACTGTGTGATGACAAAACCAGTTACGAATATTTTAAGTAATTGTTCTCTTTGTATTGTGGGTTATAAATGACCATCTTTCAATTTAATGACAAGATTTCATTTCCAGTGACATGACGGTAGCTCAGGTGGTGGCATTGAGGTTCTTCGTGACGTCACTCTGTAGAGAAATTCGTTTGATTTGAAAAAGGAGTTGATATTCAACGCTGTCATACAGATATTAGTTAAAATGAAGTTTCTCGAAGATCGTACGTACGTAAACTATTGAATATTAATTAATTTTTAACTATTAATTTTCGTGTAAATACATGAAATTTTACAATTAAGACATGTACGGTTGGCAGGCAAAATTTGCTTGCCAACGTACCAGTTCTCCATAAAAATTGTTAGATTCAAAAAATTCATAGATTCGATGGATTATCGACAATCTTCGCGCAATTTTATAATTTTAACGAATATCTATATGAATTGAAAAAATATTTTTTTCGGTAGCGTGACGTCACAGTGTAGGTAACCAAGTAATCCAATCTACACTGCGCATTACCGGGGCACAATGAAGTAATCTATCTAATATTCTAACTTCTATGTCAGTGTTAGCTGGGTTTGAAAACATGAAAAAAAGTGTCTTCGAATTCAAAGAAACCGTTTGAGTTTTAAGGCAAGCAATTGTGCGGTTTCGAAGCGAAGTTTTTCGTTCAAATTCTGTCGGAGTTCAGTCGTTTTCTATTTATAGATAGATATACATTATAATAGATCAGTATCGCCATTAGATATATGTAGTAAATCAATTGAGCTTTGTGGCTATAAGTTTATGTAGTTTTACGATGGTTATCGCTCAAATATATCTGAGGAACGGAAACGAAAAAGCTCCAACGCGCGAATGAAGAATTGCATCATTCAGAATGAAACTAATGCAGCCAAAACCTGTTAAACCAGTTATATCAGTGACTAACTAATTACGGTAGGTACTGAAATAATAAAACAATTGACTCTCATGCCAAGATAGAGATATGATCCAAGTGGCCATAAATTATTATAACATATAGCGCATATATTTTGACTTGCCCCAAGTCGACCGGCTCTCTTGTCTCCCGAGGAGTTTTTTTTTATTCGAGAAGCGAGAATTTGGGGAGACGGTAACGAGCGATCAACAAAAAGGGCGCTGGTCAGATATGACACTGTGTTACATAAAGAGGCTATAGACTAGTTCGTGGTGGGACATGTGACTTAGTGAATGCTTAAGTGGCCGTATCATTTTTTTGGCGAGTTTCCCGTTCAAATCCATGAAGAGAAAATGAATTTGTCAAGCTACCTGCTAAAGTACAAATACTTAACTATATTATAGTATGAATTGGTCGCAGATTTCATTTAATTGAGGAAGTCTAAATTGTTAAAATTCGAAAGACGTCTTCACTAACCAGTTAAGGAAGCAAAGGCTGTCCTGGTTTCGTAGACGTTTTTTGTATTTTGCGTTCGAGGACTTTGTTCTTTGAAGCCGAACACGCGTTCCACATGATGAAGCTGTCTCTGATTGGCTATATTTTACTCGGTACATTAGTGTCCCCGATTAGTGTGCTACTTGTGACATGCTAGAAGTTTGACATGTTAATAAAGTTTATGTATGTATGTATGTATGTATGTATGTATGTATGTATGTATGTATGTATGTATGTATGTATGTATGTATGTATGTATGTATGTATGTATGTATGTATGTATGTATGTATGTATGTATGTATGTATGTATGTATGTATGTATGTATGTACATGAATGAAGTCTGCACGAATCGAAAACAATCTTAATTTTTATCAGATAAAACGTCTTCGCGTAATAAAGATCGGTCAGTAGTGATAATTCCTTTAACCAAGTGTTTGTTTGGGATGCATGTAGAACATGCTACATGGGAAGGTGCATAGTATAAAAGATGATGATGGTGTTAAATATTGATGTTGATGATGGTGGTAATGGATAATGATGAGTATGATGGTGATGACAATGAAGAACATGGTGATGCATGGGATGTGAGGAAGATATTAACTGATGATGTTAGCAAAATGATAAACAGAAGGACTTAGTGGATAATGATGAGTATGATGATGATGACAATGAATATGATGGTGATATATAATATATGGAGTGGTGCTAATACAGATGATGATGGTAAGGATAATGATAGAATGAAGATGTTAGGTATGTTGATGAAGATGATGGAAATGACGATAATGATGATAGGATTGTAATAACGATGATCACCTAATGAACTATTGATAATTATAATGATGATAACACAATTAGCTTTCATTGCTCCTCATCCCAACCGCACGAGTTTTTCTAATCACTACGACAGTTAACACAATTTTTTTTAGCGTGTCGCGTGAAGTGAATCTAAAGTATAGATCACCCGCCTCGTTCTTTTACTAGTAAACACTCAGATTCCATTAGGAACTCAATAACCAGCAATTTTAAATTTTCTGCGGGTTTTTAAATTAGACTGCTTTGATAAGAACATCATCAACCCCCCTCCCCCCTTCCCCTTTCATCGAACGGCTTCTACTATACATCATTATTTAACACTTGTCATGAAAATGTTTATACATCCAATAAACATAATATTACGACCGGCACATCAGCTAATATGCTAAGAACACTTAATCTACTTAAGCCCAGTGTTCACAAAAGGTAAATTTATAGCCGTCTTAATTGCTCCAATCCCCTTGGCTTCATACATGTTTGCACGCTTTGTCTTTTATAATACGATTTTGGTGCCGTTTGGCTTTGACCACCAAGAAACCTGAAGATTTCGAGGTTAAATAGCTGCCAGATTTTTGAAGAGTAAAAATACTGGGCCAATCACAAAATTAATCCGTCTGACGCACGAATTATTTTCACTGATGTGTTTTACCTAGACGTGAATTCCGAACAATCTGCGACAAAAATCGATCCATGACTCCCAACGCACTTATTTTATTAAGCACACTGAACAGACTGCGAAAATCAATTTAACATACTCTATTGGGTGTTATTATAATGGCAGATGGAGAGAAAATGAAAGAACATTTACATTCTTCCAGAATCTTCCTTACCACTGTCCGGCGCACTTAAATATAGGTTTAGTGGGTGACTGTTAATATTGTTGGTACATCCACCCTTGAAAACTCCCACGTAATACCAAGGTCAAGAATACGTAAAAGCTGATCTCGTTTTAATTGAGAACCTTAATTCCTCTCTCTCTCTCTCTCCCTCCCTTCCTTTCTTTCCTCTCTCCGGCTTTCTTCCTTCCTCCCTTCCTCCTTTCCTTCCTTCCTTCCTTCTTTCTTCTCTCTCTGTCTCTGTCTCTCTCTCTAAGACAAAACCTCGGTAATTTAATAGATTTGAGAATTTTTCCTCCACTGAGAGTGTTTACAGAGTTTGTCGTAAGATGTACTGTGACTATTACAATACACGACAACAATGATGGCCGATTAATATTAATAATGCTGACTAACGATTTATCTTGGCTTAACTGATATAGTCATCTGTCGCCTCTGGGTACACGGTTAAAGGGTTGTTGGCTTTCACTCTGCCTAACCCGGCGTATTTCAAACGTATTTAAAAATGTTACCACTCAGAGACAACAAAAAAAAAAAAAAAAAAAAAAAAAAAAAAAAAAAACGCGAAGCGGTCACTTGAAGATATGGTACAAAAACGTTTTCCTTTCTTCTGGAATTGATTGGACTCCTCAACACAGGGGGTCAAATAAATCCGGAGAAAAAGCTGGAAGGAAGTCCGATTTAAAAAAACAAAATATAAAATCCGAAGTAGAAAATCCCAAGAGACAAATATGGCTGCTAATTTTTGTGGCAGAATGCATTCCAAAATATGCTCGTGGTCCAAAAGTGAATTAAGATGTATATACTTCAGCCGCGTGATGACCAAATCAATCTATACATGCAGTTTTCAAACAAAACGATGACCGAAAAGGAGCGTTTTGTTTTTGTTTCACGCTTTAATATAAGAAATGCTTAATCATTGAGGTATAAATACTGGTTAAATATCCTTAGATCTGAAAATGTTTCGAAGGAGTACTCAGAATGTCTTGAAGTTACAATACCGCCTTAAAGTAATAGGTCCGGAGTTCACGTATGCTAGGAATTTATCTTTGGTACTTTACTTTATTTGTGTCCGGCCAACTTCGATTAAAGCGAAAATATTTTTAGGGCTAAGCGCAAAACTTTGCCTGTACATTAAAAACATCAGGTTGAATGCTTTTCTCAAGACAAAACAGTTAAGGGATCATTTATATTTTTAAACTTGCTTTAAAAAATAAGTATCATTTTGGAGTAAGGTTTTTTCTGTATCAAAATGCCTGTATCGCTTCGAAATTCAATACCAAGATGTTTTTTCCCAACAAAGCCACTAAGCTCATTGCGAGGGTTTGCATATTTCCCCTCCCCTTCGCCTCCCTTCCTTAGCACTAATATTGGTCAAAACTCGACATTTATCTATTTTTCCAAACCGCAATGTTTTTGCTTTGAAGTCTGAATTCTTTCGACTCTTTCTTGGTGTTGCAAGGCACCTCAATAAAACAATAGCCAGTGATAACGATGTCTCAACGCAAATTATCCTAAGAATAAGAGAAGCGTGCCACATTCTGTGAGAGAAACCTTTCCTTAATTAACGGACCTTACGTGCAAGTCATCATGTCACATTCCCATGCATCGCTGGAAACGTTGAAAAACCGCGTCCCACATGGATAAGAGTGACCATGGATGCTAAACCATTGTAGACACAAACAACATATTGGTCTGCTGGTCATAGCAACGGGTTAATCATCTACGATCTAGGGGCCGACTAACCTCTCCCTTAGGCTTCGGCCGAGCTTCCTGATCAGTCTGTAAATCCCGGATAGCGGTGTCGGGGTCGAAATCTCCGGCGTAGCCGTAAATGCTTCGCGCTGCCATACGACGGTTCAGCACTCGATGTCTGGAAGTATGGTCCTAAATTAATCAATCAATAAAAAAATATTATAATCTCAGGAACCATTTTCCCTAACAGATCGAACGGATCAATTTTATTTTGAAATCAGTTGTGCGCATGCACATGTAGGTGGCACCCTTTTTCTCCCGACTTTTCATTTTCAGTCGGCAAATATTCACAAACATCATTATCTATTCAGATATTCATAATAATCCAGAAAGGTTTTGAATGAATTATCATCATCAGCCAACAACTGAGAGACAAAGTCATTAAAAAACACCAGCAGCAATAACTGATGATTTCGAAAGACAAGGCAAAGGTTAGTTTTTATACTAAGGCCCGTAGCAAGACTTAGAAATGTAGGAGGGGGGCAAAGCATATTTTTCCCTTTTTAACTTACGAAAGTTGAAACTGGGGCTCATCCACCCCTCCCCCATCCCATGCCGTTGCTACGGGCCTTAGGCAACGTCTTTCACAGGCATCTCATGAGGTGCACACTGGCAGTCGATAGATTAGATAGGATAATATAGGACTGAGCTAGAATAAGAAATGTCTGTGCATGTAGAAGGGTAATCCAATGGACAGCTGAAAAGGAAGTAGAATGCATAATTAATGCAAGGATATTGGTTTAGAGAATAGTATAAAGCTTTTAAGGCGTATGGAAAAAAACTTCCGGGTCCAAAATAAAAAGCATAAAAATAAAAAAATGTGCATTTTCTTTGTATAAGGATTCGTTGTCCAAAGTTCCAGGTAGAGGTTGAATTATTGAGAACACTTTTCGCTTAATTCTAGTGATTTTTGTGAACAAATAATTGGTCCCGGAAATACGTCTTCAAAGCTCTTATACGGAAGTCTAGGTAAATTTTGTCTGGACGTTACCAACACTCTTTTTTCATTGTATTTTTTTTATTATACATCTTGTTTTCCTATTTTTAGGCCACTCATTAAAGTTTCAATACACATAACTTCAATAACCTTTATACTAATTTCTTTCACGATTAATTCATATTAGCTTTAACTACTTTATCAAGCACTAAGAACAAAATCCCCCCTAGTTCTAATCAATGTCTTTTCTATGGATAATTTAATTATATCACCGATGGGGTTGTGCTCACTAAATTTTATATCATGATCAAAGACCCAGCTTAACTCAATTTTTTAGCTGTTTGCATTAAATGTACTTTAGGACCAAATGCCTTTACCTATTATACATATCCTACTAAAATATGTATAATAAGTTTTGTTCCTACAGGTGTAACTTAATAACCTCATTAACTAGGCATTTATGGAGTGAAAATATACTCATTTCAATAGAGTTAGTCACCTGAAAAGCTACACAGCTGACACCAACAAGGATTATGGGTAGATATTTTACATGTTTCGACAGCTTGATAACTGTTGATGGACTTGCCCAAATGGTCTATAAGTCAATATTGGCTGGGATATCAACTAGTAGACCATTTGAGGAGGAGAGGTTTAATTGACTGTTTTCTCAAGGCTGCATGCACATCCAAATTTAAGGAATGTGGCAGGCCGTGATACCAGAACATGAGCATTATCACGCATTGCTATGAAATTTTTTACGATAAGAATTCCTTCTCAATTTTACTGCATTTGCGTTTTTCAGTTTTGTGGCCAGTCAAGTTGGATGACCAAGCAACCTTGAGAAAACGGTCTATTGTTTTAGTCTAGACCTACTAATCAGTCAAATATGCGAGTAAAAATAATTTTTAAATTAGTTTGAAAACCTGATTTAGCTGGTCATTAGTGGTCTGTCACTAATAGACCACAAGTAGGTCAGCCAATCAAAGCACAGGATTTGTGATAGACCAATAGCAGGTTTAGACTAAAACTAAATAGACCTCTAGTTGGTTGCTGGGAATATTAATAACTATTACTAATATTAATGATTGTTGTCTATTTTGTTTCCTCTCTTTAGCCGAATGCTCTTTCAGAGTTTTTGAATGTCTATGAACTATTTTATAAGCTGAACACTGCTGTTCTAACTAATCATACCAGTCATCAAAGTCATCATCATCATCATCAATTTCCTCAATACCTTCAAAAAGTTTTCCAAAGCATCCTCCAACAGGAGAATTGAAATGCAAATATGGATTACCCGAAGATAGAATAGATGAGCAGAGCCAACAAAAATGAGACCTACATCTGGAACAAGTCATTTTGTTGCAACCATCAACTTTTTCAATGCCAAAACTACAACTAGGGCACTTCTTGGAGTTGGCTTTGATCCATTCATTTGACACCAATTCTTCGAAAACATTCTTTAACTTTTGCTTTCCATACATTTTTTCCATTTTTTCTTTTTCTTCATTGCTAGCACTCAGATACTCCTCCTGAAGCTTCTTGAATTCATTATTTTTGATTGAGCATGGTGAGACTCCATGGTATGTCTTCTTACAAAAGACACAGAACGAAAAAGCACACTGAGGACATGAGGCTAGTGTCTGGTTTGTCTCCAAGATGACAGGTGATTGACAGTTAGGTCTTGGGCAGTACATAATGTCAGGCATACTGTCTAACGTTGACTGTAAGAGGTGCTTTTCATACTTCTCATACAAGTTGGGTGTAACCAAGCATTTTACTTGAGAAGGGTTTGCCTGTGATTCACATTTAGATGCAAGGCAATTCAGAGCTTTGGATGCACCACTTTGGATTTGTACAGTAAAATACTCAGAAGCACATTGATTGCAAAACACATGGTCACAGTCATGGAATTTGATGGATGATAAACCAGGTTTTTCGCTGAAGCACACCTCACAAGTGAAATTGCTTGTCTCAAATACTCTCACTTTTTCTGTTTCATTAAAATTCAAAATGGCAGCTACCATCTTGTGGTATGAAGCAACATCCTGCACCACACGCTCATCTACTGAGAATTTCTTGTTAGTTTGTCTTGTGAACTTTGGTGTAAATGGACTTTCAATAGCTAATACCCCAACTGCTTCATCTAATAGAAATTGAAACCAAGTGAACAGAATAACTGATCCAGGGCCTTGTTCTTCCCATATTGCATCCAGTTTCTTGCAAAGCTCAGAAAGCTGAGGGAAAAAAAGTGAGTTAAAATTTATCCCTCTTGTGGATTTATTATTTGCCATCATTCTCAGTTCTTTAAATTTCAGTCCTAATTCCAAAGATTTAATATTTGGAGGTTCATGATTTTTTTGAGTTTCCCTTGCAATAGGTACCACTTTCATCCATTCCTTTTTGAGATTTTGTATTTTTTAGTGGAAAAACTTAATCCCATTCCCATTTTTGCACTTTTATTTCAGTGCATCCCATCCCATTATCCCATTACAAAAATGGGCAAATAGATATCTCAACTCCCATTTTATTCCTTCAGGACCCTCTTCTGAAGTTTTCGTGGGCAGCTAAAGTCTTCTTGTTTTCCAAAGAAGCCCTTCCACATCACCCCAAATACAGTATGATGCGTACTATACTGTACATGTAAGCTAAATTTAACCAACCTGGAAATTAGTCAGCCATTTACATGAAAGAGTGTACTGTGGAGCGTCTTCTGATGGATAAGCTGTTGGCAATTCAAAATTTAATACAATTGGAGGCAGATAATCAACATTAACGGTTGCAAAAACGTCTTTTGCAGCCGAAGTTGCAAGCTCATCAGCTTCTTCTACTGTCTTGTCTTTACGGAAGGATTTTGGGAGGTGTGCTTCACGAATTCGAATAGAAAATGGCTTTGGGAAATCTAAATGAGCATTTAATTGTCCTCCTTTGTCGTCAAGGGAGCGAATAAATGTTCTGTTGTCGTAAATAGACGTTAAAGCAATGAGTTCATCTTTTTGCTCCTCCTGATCGGCCGCCATCTTGGATGGGATGGATCAAGGTATGAGGGACTGGGTTGATATATCAAAACGACTTTCCTTTCCCTCCCCTCCCTAAATACTTTTTCCATGGTAGTTTCCTCTTTCCTCTTGCATTTTCTTTTCTTATATCCTTGTTTATATTTTCAGTTTTTTTATGTTTTCAGCGTTATTTCATAATTAATCAGAATTAATTGTTATCCTAATTTAGCCTCATTCCCAAATCTTTCCGTGTTTCTTAATAAGTTTTATCCTCCACTCTACTCACCGCTTACATTATACAAATAACGACTCTCCCCTCCCTATCTACAGCTAATCTGTAGAGCTGCTCAAAGGAACATATGGAACTGACTTCCAAAATGGCGATGCTCACTTAGCTGGAAAATTCCCTCGAAAGACAATGCGTTTCAACCAAAGAGAACTCGCTAACATTGCTACGAACAATGATGTACCATTTGACAAAGAAGGAATCCTTTGGCTAAAGGAAAAAGAAGGTTATTTCTGGTCTAAAAATGAAGGTAAAGTCAATCATTATCAAATGTGAAGCTTATGACGCTGATTCAGTCTCAGTCAGCTACAATTGCAAAAAAAGTCATTAGAATTTTCTATTCTTGAGCTCCTTCATCCTTATATATCATTATCATATTCGTTTATAACATTAGCACTGTATGTTATGTTGTTTTAAGAGCATTTTCTTCGCTAGCGGCATGAGCTTCTTCAAGTTCAAACCGATCGTGACATTTTATGCACTCTTGCCAAAAAGTTTTAATTTAAGCTTTTTTTGTCATATAAGATTATCAGTTCGGAATATATGGGATTTTTATAGACACTGCATTATCGTTTTTAAATTGATATTTTTAAATGTTTTTAATATTTCATGCATGATTGAACACATTTATGCTTCATGCAAAAATCAAAACAAATGGTCAAAATAGTGACCCCATTTCATTGGTTTGGGGGGTGGGTATCAGTAAATTATATTCAGGGCTTAAAATAACAGCCAATTAGTTGCAAAATCATGATCACAGGCCAAATGTTACCAGGGTCAAAACCCGGGGGGGGGGGGGGGGTACTCCCATATATGGACTATACGGGGATGATCCGCTGAACAGGGTATGGTTTTTCGAGCTTCTTATCATAAACAGGGTATGCAATTTCACTCAAGTTCCAAGTTCTTCCTGATTTTCCCGTCATATCCAGGGTTTCTACTTTCGTATTGACCGAAACTGGTTATTATGGTCCTAAAAAAACAATACGTGAGCTGACATGATAATTGAAACAGGAACTCAGTGCAATAAATTATATCTTTTATCATAAACAAGGTCCACAAATTTGAGTTTTTTTAATCATAAACAGGGTACCCCTTCCAGAATCCCAGCGGAACACCCCTACCCAAATTCTGGCAGAGTACCCCCCCCCCCCCCCCCCCCAGGGTCAAAATGACCAGCACAAAGGCAAAAATTTGACCAGACAAGCCTTAGTTCTGGCTGGATATTGTTTGATGTGTGGCCATTATTTTAAGGCCAGATATACTCCTTCTCTATCAGAGCTTGATACTGACTAAAAGTGCATGCTTGTGCACTCATAAAGCATGTGCCACCATGGAACCAATCAGAAAGAGAGACTAATGTTAGTTATTTTATAAAGTCAGATCCAGTTGTGCTGAAGTCACTTAATAACACAGGAAGCCTATGTAAGAAAAGTGAACCTACACTTGATATCAAATTTTGTTTTTATTTTTATTTTAGTATACTCAGAAAGATTGTTTCGTCTCAGAGGCAACATTTTGTTTTACTTCAAAACTAAAGATAAGGTAGGTATTTTAAATGCTGTGAAATTATAAAAGTAGATCAAGCTCTTTATACTTTAATCCCCTATGATGAGACTGGTAAAAGAAAAAGTCCTTTATACTCGTATCGTATGGATTGGTTGCATTGACTAGTCATAGTTTGATAAGTCTTATGTGGCTTTTCGTCATGTCTGGCCATTATTGAGCAGCCATTATTCTTAGCCCTATACATTGATTTTTGTCTTGGATAGACATCAGAGCCAGCTGGTGCTATTGTACTTGAAAGATGCAAGGTGCAGAAACGACAGCCTACAATAAAACATGCCTTTACGATTGGTGAGTTAATAAGCTATTGAACACCACTATCAATGCCAGTGCATTGTGAAGTACTTCTATAGCCTTCTATATACATTGTACAACTTTAATTTGCTGATCACTACAATTTGACTGTATCTGACAACCAATTGCTTGACAATAAATTGTCTTTATATTAGTTCTCTTTATTTGAATAAGTAATTCATAAAATCTCATTTTTATATAATAATTTTTGTTTTCAGTATTTGATGAAGATGACACTCAACTGTATCACCTTAAAGGAAAGTCAACCAAGGATACCGAAGATTGGATAGAAAAAATCAGAAGTGCAAGGTAAAATACATCAGACTTTTATGCAGGAGGTCTTGTATAAATCTCCAGCTGGATCAGACCTCAGGGTGACCATCTTTAAAAATACAAAAAAGGAGAAAAATGGCAGTCCTAAGTCTCCAAAAAAACCACTGAGGACATAAATAAAACCCTTGCAGTAACCACCCCCAGTTGTCTCATGGACTCTTTACGATATCAAGCTCTTAACAGGTACTAATCTCTATTCTTCAATGATTTAGTTATGAAAGCTTAAGAAATAAACTACTAAGTTTAAGAAGACAGCTGATGGATATCACAGGAAAAGTAAGTCCATATGAGAGGTCTTGAACCTTCCAGTTTGTTAAGTATTCAAGTTAGATGACACTTTTCACGTTCTTGTATATTAGGATCCATTGCCAGAGTACCATCCTCTAGCAGTTCAAGAGGTAATATTATTTATTAATAGCAGTTTTCATTATTACACTCGCTCGTAACCATTAAGAGCACACTGAAATTTTAAAGTTTTTTCACTGCTGATAATCAAAATTTACATTTTTGACTGGCATCACTGAAAAAACAAAATCCATTGGACAACTACGGATTTTACTTGATATTGAATATTGAAGTAGTTAGTGCCTTAGTTAAAATATTAAGCCTCTTTATTACTCTGCATCTATAAGATGCTAATCGGAATGCTAGAAGTCTAATTTTAATTGTATTATTAAGTTTAAGTATGGCATTAGCATTGAAGTTGAAAATGTGTTTCATTCATTATAGCCTCTTAAACCTGGGATTGGCCAGTATTCATCCACCAGTACAGCAAGTAACTCAGATGAAACTCCTTTGCTGGAGATGTGTATTGGTAAGAGCTATCTTAATAAATTATCTAGGGAGTAATCTTGTACTTTATGACCTTTTGACATGTGTCAGTTGACAATCGGCCAACTGTTAGCCAATTGATTATTGGTCAACACTTCACCAACACTTCGCCTTCACATTACCAACATTTCACAATCACTCACTTTTTAGTCAACCAATCTTTGGCCAATGTGTGGGCTTGCATCATTGATCAAGTTGTTGGCCAACCATTGGTCAACAGTGGACCAATTGTTAATCAACATGTGTCGGCTGAGTTGTGAAATATACTATTACCTATCTAAGGCGTAAGTGTCTTTTTACATATGTCTAATGATAACTTTTGCATGTTCGATTATAGCATGTAATGGGTTGGTAAGCCCTATTGAAGGCAGATCAACCAATGCATTTGTTGAAATAAGGACAATGACTCCTCCTTCAACAACCTGGATTAAACATGCACAAACAGAAATTATAGAGGTAAATACTATATATAACAAACATCTCAATGTACTAGCATAGAGGCCAAGCAGGGACCAGATAAATTAACTTGAGTTCATTGTATAAGTGGTCTTCCAGTATGTATAGTCCCCCCACCACCCCTGCCCCTATAACCACCACTACTTCCAATAGGGCCCCCACCACTACCACCACTAGGGCTGGTTCATTGTCAGATTCTGAACAATTTCTAGCGGAGCGACTGTTACACTTAGAAAGGCATAATGTAGCATCTCTTTTAGGTCTTACCTTATCCTTTATTCTTATTACTTTTTAACTTCAAAGGGGGGTGACTAGTCAACCAATTCACCCCTCCTGGATTCACCCAAGTGATGACACACCCTTTTCAGATGATTCCACCCTTTAAAAAAATGGTACAAATTCAGTAGCAGAGAAGTATTTTTTTACTTTTATTTTATTTTTTCATTCATTAGCAAAAGCAAGATCCATTCTTTTTAACAACAGTAGTATTCCCTTCCAACGGCACTATCCAAGATGTTACAAGATTAAAGCTTGCTGTATTTGACGTCAGAGACAGAGAAAAGGAAGAGGTATGTAGTATCATGGTATTTTATAATATGTAAAAAAAATACTATGGCAAGCACCCATTTCTCATTGTTGAAATGTGTAATAAAGAAATTTGAAAATGCACCTGCATGCTGTCAGCACTTTGGCTATACAACAAATCAAAATATGCAGAACAATTTGAAAATTCTATTGTGTTTCCACATGATCACAAGGCTGGTCAGTCCAGAACAATAGTTATTCAAATTGAATGCCATATTTTATGAGAAAAATAAATCTGCAAATATTCCATGCAATTTTCCATGCATTTCAGATGTCAATTCTAGGACATGCTGTATGTACCATCAGAGATATCACATCTGCTCCGGATCAAAAGCTTTATCTAACTTTAACGTGAGTAACACAATTAAATATGGCACAAATAATATCCATGTTCAGATGTGGGTCTAGAGTGGCTTGGGTGCTACATACACCAAGGGAGAGAACAACACATCAAACAAACTCATCTCACATCTACAGTCCAGTAGAGATACAAACCTGATTGATCCCATGCCTTAACTACACAGAGGCAAGAGACAGCCCTGTGATAGTGCACGCCGCCCATGCTAACCCACATTCACACGTGAACGCCAAGAGATTTCGCCCCCAGGGATGTACCCGCTTCAGATTTTTTGCCTCCCTTACTTGAGATTTACAGGAGAGATTTTTCAGTGAATAGACCTTTGGTATTCAACTCTACATTTTCTCATTTCCTCTTATAGTGGTCTTGATTCATCAGCATCGTGTGGGACAATCATTGTATTAGGATGGCAAGTATGTAGGATAAATGTGCACTATATTTTTTTTGAATATTCTTTTTTTTTAATCAATGCAAAATTGAGCAGCATGTGATTTCAATAGAGCTTTCCTGAATTCACTTTTGTCATGAATGAATCACTACGAAACAAGAGTGTTTTAACATTTACTGTGTTCTATCAAGTTCAGACTAGCAGATCTCAACTTCGAGTCATTGTTTCACTTAATCAAATTCAGGAAAGGTTTATTGACTATTTATTTATCTGTGGGTACATGTAGATCCACAATAGTTATACCAATTGCATCTATGTTAAATAATATGGTAAGTTGTTCTTATGGAGTCTTTCTGAATTACTTCCCTTATTTATTTATCTAGGCAGAACAAAATGTCAAGACTCGATCATCTTCACTAGACTCTAGCGAGGTAAGCATTACTCATGGACAACACAAGGTTCAAAAGTTCATAATTATGGCTATTCCACATGTACATTTTACTTGTAGGGTGTAGAGGGCCCAACAGGAAGGAGAAATACTGGCAAGGCAATGATTCTTGTTGATCAAATCCTCACAAGAAGCTATAGGTTCCCTACAAGGCAAGTATATTAATCAATTATTTGACATCTGAATCTTGATATGATAAATATCAGAACAGCTGTGTTTTTGTTGACTGGCAAATTATCAAAAAATAAAAAAATAAATTATTGTAATGCATATTAAGTGAATTGAATTTCTGCGAGTTATACAATTTGCTGTACAATATGCTGGTTGTCATACCAGACCCATATACAATGTAATAATAAACTTCAAACCTTCATTTGTCATACCTGTAAATACATGTATCTTTGAGCTAAAGCAAAAAGAAGCTTCCCATAACAATTTAATTTACTTAGTTACTTATTTTTTCCCCAATAATTACCAAGTGATATTTTTTTGTTCAGGAAACAGGGAAAAGATTTAAAAGTGTTGGAGCTGATGGGAGAAAGCATGTTAACCTTCAAGATTCCAATTCAGTTGCTGTAAGTTTTCCCTTTACACATTCTTGATTAATAGTGTTTTAGCTCAATAATATTATTTTAACATAATAATTTGTTTGTGAAAGGAAAATATATATTGCTGAGGAGCATCAGAGAGCACTTGAACTTCACCATCTGGGAGATGTAAGAAAAATAATTCTTTAACTTTTTAAATTACTTTATGGCTTGTACTTTTGAATTGAGAAGTTGTTTGTGTTGTGTGGTGGTTTTTTCTTTTTTCCTTTATTTGTTTATTTATTTGTCCATTCATCCATATCTTCATTGATTCTTTTCTTCATTTGTCCATTTATTCCTTGGTTTGTTCCTTTCTTCCTTCCTCAATTCCCTATTCCTTCATTTCCTATTCCCCCTTTTCCCATGGCATTCAGAATAAGCCGGCAGATATTTGAGCTCTGAATATTACTTCGAAGTTAACCGCTGGCTACTTTTCCTTTTCAATGATCTATTTCTCGTATCAGATCACAGCCATCTACTTCAAACTTATGACCACCTACTGTTTTCCCTTCTCTTCCCTTCTCTTCCCTTCTCTTCCCTTCCATTCCCTTTCCCTCTCTTCCCTTCTATTCCCTTCTCTTCTCTTCCCTTCCCTTCTCTTCCCTTCTCTTCCCTTTTCCTCTATTCCTTTTCCCCCCCTTCTCTCACTCCCTACCCCTTTTTTCTTTTTCATTTTTAGACAATAAAATCTGAAAACCTTTTATTTTTCCCTAGCTGAATCCTGACTGGGAGAATTCTCGCCATGAAATTATAGACAACCACTTTAAATTGATATTTGCATACAAAGGACAGCTCAGAGATCTGATGGCCCTTAAAGGTGATAAATAACTTGTGGTAGTTAAGGGTGGGGAGGTAGGGGAAGGGTGCATAAGTGGGGATAATTTACATGGTTAAGCTAGAATAAATTAATTTGTGATCAATCCCTAATTTTTCCAGGAAACTCATTCAAGCCTAGCAAACTAAAAGCTCACAAACAGCTAGCTTTCGTACCTGTTAATTTACATCTACAACGTTTGAGAGTAAATGATGGTTGCAATCCAGGTATTTACAGTAATTTGTATTCCGTTTTTTTTCCTTTTAAGTCTTGTCTTGCAATTTTTAACCAGGTTTAGGTGGAGGACCTTCCATCCTTTTTACATCCATTTTCTTCCATTCTTTCACATGCTATTTGAATGCTATATCTTCATATACTAGAATTCGGTTTATTGATAATTGACTATTCATTTGCCGCTAGGTAAAGTGTATGAGATCGTAACAGTTGGAGCACCAGTATGTCATACTTTAAAATTTGGTCAGGGAGGACTCAAGAAGATGATGTCAAATCTTAAGAGAATACAACAGAGGTAGAAAAGTCCCCAGTCAGGGGGGGCATAGCCAGGGGCCCAAGGGAGCCTGTGCCCCCATACTCGCACTATAAAAACCTAAACATCTATGTGGCTACATGAAAACTTATTTTCACAAATGTTCTTTTGGAACTTGGTTTTACTACCACCCCCCCCCCCCCCCCACTCCCCCCCCCCCCCCCCTTCCCCCCACACATGACCACCAAGGCAAAAATCCTGCATATGCCCCTGCTAGTTAATACTAATATACACAGTCTGGGCTTCTTTTTGATATATTAATATTAGTTATCTTGTCATAGTGGACCTGAAAGTGATGGAAAGTCGGCTGTGTTAAAGCAGTCCAGAGGTTAGGAAGCCATTACTATTAACATTTCTGTAAAGAACATTGCAGCTTTATTGTTGAATAAAGATAATATTTTTAAAATGTCAGGCGATCTTTCATTGTCATCATCACCAACATCATCATCATCATCATCACCATAACCATCATCATCATCATTATCATCAAGATCACCATTCTCATCACCATAACCATCATTATCATCAAGATCACCATCATCATCATCACCATCATTATCATCATTATCATCACCATCATTATCATCACCATCATTATCATCAAGATCATCATCATCATCATCCAGGAATGGCGTGTGGGAATCATGGGTGGCATAGCAATATTTAGTGCACTTGCCCCTCATCTCTGGGGTCGTGAGTTAGATTCCCAGATGCTGCATCTTATGTGAGCAATAGCTTGAATAGAATTTTTTTCATTCGGTTCTCCTGTTTTCCTCCCTCTCACACGCGCATTACAAACTACAATAGAAATATAAAAATATAAATTATGATCTGAACATATATAATTTTACATTGGTTTAGTTGACTTCTCTTCAATGGTCGCTTAGGGATTCTTTATTAATCATTGTAACTACATTATGTTTATTTTAATCTGCAGCCAACCTGGAAAGACTAAAGCAGCTTATCTCTCAGCTTTGTGATCGGCTAAAACAGTAAGTTGAAAAGTGGATATTGTATGTCACTAAATAAAATGTGCTCAGATATAATTAATTCAACTTTTTTCCCTATCTGATGTATGAAATCCTTGAATGTCCAGCACATTAAATAATAATTAATTAGTAATTAATTAATAATTATTCCAACTTTTTTCCCTATCAGATGTATGAAATCCTTGAATGTCCAGCACATTAAATAATAATTAATTAGTAATTAATTAATAATTATTCCAACTTTTTTCCCTATCAGATGTATGAAATCCTTGAATGTCCAGCACATTAAATAATAATTAATTAGTAATTATTTAATAATTATTTCAACTTTTTTCCCTATCAGATGTATGAAATCCTTGAATGTCCAGCACATTAAATAATAATTAATTAGTAATTAATCAATAATTATTCCAACTTTTTTCCCTATCAGATGTATGAAATCCTTGAATGTCCAGCACATTAAATAATAATTAATTAGTAATTATTTAATAATTATTTCAACTTTTTTCCCTATCAGATGTATAAAATCCCTGAATGTCCAGCACATTAAATAATAATTAATTAGTAATTATTTAATAATTATTTCAACTTTTTTCCCTATCAGATGTATAAAATCCCTGAATGTCCAGCACATTAAATAATAATTAATTAGTAATTATTTAATAATTATTTCAACTTTTTTCCCTATCAGATGTATGAAATCCTTGAATGTCCAGCACATTTTAGAAACTTTAAATGCTTTGTCTGACAAGGTATTTAATGGCAGTTGATGAATTATTCAGATTTACCTTGTTTTCAAAGTAGTTATTGTCAGTCTATCCCATTCCATTCCATTCACATCTCATTTAATCATTCATTTATGCATTTATTCAATTCATTTGTTCCTTCATTTGTTTGTTCATTCATTCATTCATTCATTCATTTGAACATCCATCCACCCGTCCATCCATGTATCCATCCATGCATCCGTCCATCCGTACATCCGTCCATCCATCCATCCATCACTCTATCCTTCAATAATCTATCCACTCCTTATTAGTCAGATTTGGCATGTTGACTCCTCATTTCCTTGATAGGGTAATCAGCTTCTTAAGCTTAGGGAAGCACCACTGGTAACAGAATCCCTATCATCCCTAGAAAAGGTCGTACCAAGACCCAAGGAGGATGAGCAGGTTGCTGAATCTTGTAAGTTAACTGAAAGTCTTTATTATATGTAGAGCTTCATAAAGTGACCACTTTATTTTTGCAGAACATCGTAGCTACGTACCACTTGAACCCACAATATTTACCTACCACCTACCAACCACTTGGTACATACTATTCAACAAACACTTACTACTCACTTACCACAAGTTATCAAATCTTTACTAATTACTTGCTTACCATCACATACCTACCACTTACCTACACCTGCCATGATGTGTCATACAGTAAAGTACGCAATTGCCATACAAAACTAAACTTATACGTTGCAATAAAAAACCATCCACACAAAAGACTGCCGACATATCCCTCATATTATTACTTCACAATTTTATTCCACAACTGTTTTTCCTTAATTAGCTGAGTGGCAGTGGAATGTTACAGCATTTTCCAGGGATAAAGCACAGGTAGACTCACTTATTTGCCATACGCTAACCTTCTTTCCTGATTTGCATGTTTGTAGCTAACCGTCTAACCCTTTTGGATAAAGGATTCACAGGAAACTATATGGACTTCAAAAGTTTAGGGGTATAAAAATATTAAATATGATTTTAGTTGAATGATGGTAATAATGAAGATGATGACGGGGATGAGGATGGTGATAATGGAGATGATGACTGATGATGATGACTGATGGTGATGGTGGTGGTGGTAATTGTAAAGACTGATGATGATGATGATGCCTGATGATGATGATGATGATAACCGATGATTATGATGCAAATGATGACTGATGGTGATGGTGGTTATTGTAAAGACTGATGGTGGTGATGATGACTGATGATGTTGATGATCATGATTGATAATGATGATGATGTGATGATCATGATGATGATGATAAAGGCTATGATGGTTGGTAATGATGATGATTTAATGATGGTGGTGATGATGATGGTGGTGATGGTAAGTCTGATGATGGTGACGATGATAATAATGATGATAATGGGATGATGATGATGATTATGATGATGTGATGGTGTTAATCAGGATGAAGATGATGAAGGTGGTGGCAGTAGTGGTGGTATTGGTGATGATGATGAAAATGTTGATGATGATGATGATTATAATGATGATGTGATGGTGTTAATCAGGATGATGATGATGAAAGTGGTGGCAGTAGTGGTGGTATTGGTGATGATGATGAAAATGTTGATGATGATCATGATTATAATGATGATGTGATGGTGTTAATCAGGATGATGATGATGAAAGTGGTGGCAGTAGTGGTGGTATTGGTGATGATGATGAAAATGTTGATGATGATCATGATTATAATGATGATGGTGATGGCAGTGATGATGATAATGTTTTGGATGATCGATGAGTATTTGATAATGCTAATTAAAGGATCGATTTTTCAAATAACAAATAACAGTTCATTAGTGAATAAATAAATCAACAATACTAACAACCACTAACAGGTTGCTGACTTAACTAATTTGAAGTAAATTAATGATATTAACACTAATAATATTTAATGAATTCATTAATTTATTCTAAACATTTATAGATAAATGGGATAAATATTTAGTTTATTAAAAATTGATAAACTCTAAAAATAAACCGCAAAATTTGAGCATCATTTTTGTTGACATTTTTTGTTGTTTTTCTACAGCATTAAGTTAAATTTTATGTTATTGTTATTTTTCATTGCTCAGTACAATCAATTCATGGCAATCCCTGTTATTTTTCCATTCACAAACTTTGTTCTAACAGTAACTAGTGGCTGACCATACTCTAAGTGCTCTACATTCTTGTGAAATCTACTCTAGATCATCTCTTTAGTCCCTACATACATGTCTTCCCTAAGGAAAAGTGTACATGTAGTATGACCTTGTCATGGTATATTTATGTCCAGGAACTGTCCAAACTGGTGCAGCAAACTTTGATCATCATGCAGACTCATATCAATGGCCTTTTGCTAGGAGAGAAGCCACCATCAGGTAAGAAAAAACACAGGCTATTCTATTGTTGGTGAATATAAAACTTACTTATTGGAACCCTATAGCAAGTGACCGCAAAGGTATTTTGGGTATTATGCCGTTGACCCCAGTGTACTTTGCACTTTGCATAGATCTTGTAGCAAAGGAACCAGGAAAAAGACCATACCCATTTTACAACTGGTCTATTACAGGCCCGTCGCTAGGACACTGAAAGGGGAGGTTCGTTTTTCTACCAATCTATAGTTATGCCATTTGTTGATAAACATTTTGTTGCGTTATTGGATCTTATTGCATTTTTTCATATAGGGGGAGAGGGGGGTTCATTTGAACCATCAAACCCCAAGCAACAGGCCTGTACCACAGGTAGCTGACCAGTAGCCCAGTATAAGATTTTGTTGTTACAGTCATGGGAAATGACCATCCATCTTATCTTCCATGACTTGCGTATTTGTTTGAAGGTCAGAAATGGAATGATGTAATCATGGGTGAGATCCATGACTTCTCACGGGCTGCTGATGGACTAGCAAAAGAGATCTATTTAGGACTTGTCTTTGCTCAGCTCCAGGTTAGACTCAGTCATCACCTCATTCATACTAACCCTGCATAGCAGCTCAGGGGGGGACGAGGTGGGGAAAGGGACGAATTTGTCTTTGCACAGCTCCTACTCAAATACTCAGATATAATCTTAGTTATACTTTGTCTGTGTAGTGTGGCACATGGAGGGCTAGTGAGGGGACAGAGAGTGTGATAAGGGAGGGGCTAGGGACTCCCACGTTTTTGCTAATATTCACTAAACTAGTAACTCTCAGCTCCACTATCCACCCACCTTAAGTCTGCATACTAGTTTGCTATTTTTCCCGTACTGCTCGGGGTGCTCTGTTTTAATTTCTAGATTATTTAGTGATTGTAACTTGAAAAAAATATATTTTATTACTAATAATAAACATATATATTTTTCCTAATTGTCTTCAGGAGGATTCAAGACACATTGCATTACGTTACACAATCAAAAGGAGACATGATATTGTGTTTTCTCATGCTGTAAGTACTACTCATTTGATCTTAAGAAATCCCTGAATCTCTTCTGCATCAAATATTTATTGTCACGGGTTCGAATCCTGACTGGAGCTTGGAAAAAAAAAGTTTCGAAAAAAAAAGCTTTATGAAACCCAATTCACATCTTTAGTAACTTTACAAGCAACGAAACACCTTTAAAGAATTTTTATTTTCTTTGCTAAAAATTTGTTCAGTATCTTTGATTCATACTGATGACTGCTTTTACTACTTTTGTGTTTATAAGGTCACCGCTTTAATTGCCGGCTTTATCAGCAAGTTATACACCAACCTAGACAACCCTTCATTCTGGAAACAAATTATTCATATTGGATTCTTAGCCCAATTTGAAAGTTTGCTGAGCACCAATGGTACGTTACAGCTTTGGAGGGGAGGGGGAAGGGGGGAGGAGAGGAAAGGGGAGGGGAGGGAGGAGAGGGGAGGTGGGGGGAGGAGAGGTAATGAAAGGGGAGGTGAGGGTGAGGAGAGATGGGGGAAGGGGGGGGAGGTGGGGGAGGAATATAAGAGAAACGAAGAACAGGAAAGAGCCAAAAAGCAACTCTTCCCAATAGAGGTTTTTGCACCATCACGTGACGGCAGCGATGTTAGATGGCAGGAACAATAAAGTCGTTTTACGTGAGAAAGAATTCAATTCCCGAAAGCAAAGGGATTTCATTGTTCTGCCATCTAACCACAGGCAGCTCAAGCTGTGTTATGGGATTGGCATGTGATGGTGCAAAGCCTCATTTATAATTTTTCTGGTGTTTTTTGTTGTTCTCAGGTGATGAGATGGGTATGCTGGAAGACATGTGTGTTGGTGTACAAAGTTTGACAAGAGTCAAGTTAAAAGTATGTCACTTTGCATCAATTCTTCGTTTGCACATGACGTCATAGACGCCATCTGGGTTCAATTTAACAAAATAATTGTCAATGAATTATTTCGTTGTATCAACCAACATGGCCGCCGTGTCTTTTGTTATTTTACTCCCTCTTCAATGATTAAAAACCAGCATTAGCACGCGCGGATTCGAAATGTGCCGTGTGACAAATCAGGGCTTTGGTGGACCTCAATCAAAATATTTTCATTGCAAAGTTTTCATGAAAAACGAACCCAAAATTCCGCGCGTGCTATGAAAATAATGGCTGTAACGAAGCACGCAACTCTTAGATTCGGGATCACTTGTAAAACACAGAGCGCAAAAACCTTCTTGCTGACGGGTTGATATGTTAATTAAAAAGGCGTAACCATTTGTTTGTCTTTGCAGATTGTCCAGTGTGAAAGAGACGATGAAATCCCGGCCTTGAGTGGCAACAGGTAAGAAACTAAGCCAAGCCCCCAGACGTTTGAAGTTAAGGTTGCAGTAACATGAAATGCGTTGTGATAATCAGACTTCCGTAAATACCGGCTCTTACTGCCATCTCATAAACTGAAATTTGGTTTTTCGCTGCCGTCAATCAAAGCTAATCAGTCGGTACCTTTCATATTTTTGACTGGCGACAGCGAAAAAACTAAATTTCAGCGTGTAACTCGGAGACACAGAGTACGCATGTTTATGAAAATTACAGTAAGTACTGGCCGGTAATGGCGTTCGCCTCGCTCATACCAACCTCCCAGTTCGTATTTTTTTTATTAAGGGAGTTATCGTGTGTTATTGTGTGTCTATAGGTCTTGCATACAGGTCAGCATCCCTGTTCCTGCCGAGTCATTCCAGTTGCTACCAAAGGAGGTACAAGAGGCTAAAAGCATCCGAGTCACGCCCGTCTTGTTTACCCAGGGAGTCAATGAGCATGCTACCCTGGCGGAGAAGTAAGTATCGTACCTTCTTCACACCCTTTTGTATTGGCTTAAAAATGATCAAGGGTATCTCCAGTGTAATATAATTTATGCTGGCCTTTTGTCATATCTATTGTGACTCGTTCTATAGATTGTAAAGACGGTATTTTTATTTTGGTAGTGTGATGTCAGCTATTACTGCGATTCCCAGTCACACGCGACCAAGTGAGACCAAAATCACAAACGAAAAATTGAGTTTTGGTGGACGTCAATCAAAAGGGTTTCTTAAGCATGTTTAATGATTCAGACTCCGAATTTCAAACGTTTAACTGCAAACTATCAGTATTGACTTATCCTATCTTGAAGAAACTCATATCATAGCCATAGCGATAGCTTTGCAATCAAGCGTTTCAAGATTCGGAGCCGGAATCCTGTGACATTTTTGAGAAAATATATCCAAAGTGAGAAATTCACAGCGACAAGAAGCATGAGATAAGGACAACGATTTTTGCACATTTGCACGTGTTCACGTGAGTATTTACATCAGTCCTGGTGTAGAAACCAATAGAAACTATAGAAACCCTTTTGATTGACGTCCATCCAAATTCAATTTTTTGTTTTTGATGAAGGTCTAGTTGGTCGCGTGTGACTGGGAATCGCAGTAATTATACTACACTTGAGATAGGCCAGATATCACGATATGGACGTGGACGTGCCGTTCCGTGACTGCAATGGCACAGTATATCTGATCATTTCGATTGGGTATACGGTGACCTTGCCTGCTGTGATTTTTTTAACGGTAATCCTTAATTCTATACTATTGCACTAGCTCTTTCCTTGCCGTTTCACAGTTAAGCGAAATCTCGGCATTTCTTTACTATTGTGTTTCTGTTTGTTTAGATTTGGAGACACTTCGCTACAAGAGAGCATCAATGGGGATAATTACAGCATCCTTAGTTTTTACGTGCAACAATTCAAAGATCTATTCCCTGAGCTGTGTAAGAATATTTTTTAAGACTTGTGCTAAAACTAGAGACATCCACGCATCCACCGCATCGTAAGAGAGAAAATATATTCTTCCCTCCGTTCGTTCGTTCGTTCCTTGCTTCCTTCCAAGCCTCGTTCGTTCCTTGCTTCGTTCGTTCGTTCGTTCGTTCCTTCCAAGCTTCGTTCGTTCGTTGCTTCCTTCCTTCCTTGCTTCGTTCGTTCGTTCGTTCGTTCCTTCCAAGCTTCGTTCGTTCGTTGCTTCCTTCCTTCCTTCCTTCCTTCCTTCCTTCCTTCCTTCCTTCCTTCCTTCCTTCCTTTCTTCGTTCCTTCCTTTCTTCCTTCGTTCCCTTCCTCCCCTCCTCTTCCCTCCCTCCCTCCCTTCCATCCTTTCTTCTCTGCTTCTAGTCTCATTGAGAAATCTTACTCTTCCCATCAAACTACCACGAGTATTTTCCTAGTTTTCACAGGATGTATCATATTTTCCCCTTCTTTTGTTGACCAGGTGGTTCTCGTTTCCCAGACGACACATCCATCGATAACCTGATGGAACAACTCAAAGTGAACGTTGAAGGCAGAAAAAGTAAGAACGTTGATATCCTGTTGCTAAGCGAACAGGTAAAGAATACATAAAGTGTAATACTTTGAACGACTATAAATAAAACATATCTGGGCACACGTGGCACTAGTGAAAAACTAGTGAAAAACTAGTTGTTTAATGAGAAAATATATGTTCGTTTGAGTTATCCTTTTGCGAGATCAAGATTGTGGTTAACAAAAACATGATTAGACCAGGTTTTAGCATTTTGTTAAGTCTATTTGCCGCTCTGCGAGAACCGATGATGAAGTGATTTATCAGATGTTTGCATATTTTTACAGTAGTGCGCAGACGTTGTTGACCAATACTTCAGTTTCGAGTTCTCTGTTGCCCAGGGTTAGCCTCATTTTTGTGCAGAATATTCATGTGTTCCAGTGAAAGTCCGTGGAATTTCAAATTGTTTGTATTGTTGAATTTGCGCATTCTTTACTTTACTGTTGGTATTTATGGCTATTTAGACACTGATTCGAGTAAATGAGTCTGTAATCAAGGAACACAGCAGTAAGTTGGAATTCTAGAATATGGTCTATTTGCGTATGTACTTTTCACCCTAGCCTACGTCACAACGCAGACCATTTTCACTGGTGTCGGGCAGTAAAGTATAGGAATCGTGAAGGAGAAGTATAAAAGTATACACCAAGTATAAAATGCGTAACAAGGCAGATATCACGACTATCAGCCTCGCATCAGTTTCGTTATTGTTTGACCTATATGCCTCGCTTGTATGTCTTCAGTATCATGCCAATTTAAAATTTTTACCCGGTCTACATGTTGCGCCATGTACACACATCCCGTTAAACTTATCGTGCCACGCCGTTGCCTACAAGTCTTAGTTTCCTGCTAACAGAGTCAAGCCTACTAACAACACGTCGTATTTAATTATCAGCTCTGTTGGCGAATGAATGGTGGCCGCTTTACAAGCTGCAAGAGTGCAAAGGACCGTACAGCCATGGCAGTGACGCTGGAGCAGGCTATGACGCTTCAAAGAGAACATAGTATGAATTCTGAAGTGTTACAGCAGTCCCTCGACGCAATGAGAAGGTCAGTGAGGCACACATTGATATATCTTTGTCTGACACTTTCAAAACTATCCGCTTGCCTTTAAACTTCTCTTCAAATTTTTAACCCTAAAACAACAACCTCTTGGTTGATAAAAATCAGGGTAGGTCTTACTCACAGATCGGGTTGAAATTAGCTTGTTTCCTTATGTGGAGGGAGGAAAACCGGAGAACCGGAGAAAAATTCCCCTATCGAAGTAGAGATCCAACAAACTTTACTCACATGTGATGCCAAGACTGGTTCAATCGAGTCCGATGACCCCAGAGAGACTCCAGTCCTCTATTTAAATCAGTTAAATGATTCCTGATTCTAACTCTTTCATGGATGGATCCCATGCCTGCATGGTTTCTTTGATTGTACTGACTTAATTCTCGAGGTGAATAATTGTGCCGCAACAGCTTTTGATTTCCATCTTTTTTATTTCAGTGAAGGCACCAGGATAGAGAATGCCTACAAAAACACAGGCTTCCGTAAATACGCCTTTAACTATTGGCAGGTGATGGCCCTGCCTCGCTTATACCGGCCTCCCCCGGGTACCTACGGTAAGAATGTACAGACATAATGACCTGCCTCGACTATACCGACTTTCCCCGGGTACCTACGGTAAGAATGTATAGACATAGACATAATAGTGTATACCGACTTCCCCCGGGTACCTACGGTAAGAATGTACAGACATAGACATAATAGTGTATACCGACTTCCCCCGGGTACCTACGGTAAGAATGTACAGACACAGACATAATAGTGTATACCGACTTCCCCCGGGTACCTACGGTAAGAATGTACAGAATGACCTGCCTCGACTATACCGACTTCCCCCGAGTACCTACGGTAAGAATGTACAGACATAGATATAATAGTCTATACCGACTTCCCCCGGGTACCTACGGTAAGAATGTACAGACATAGATATAATAGTCTATACCGACTTCCCCCTGGTACCTACGGTAAAAATGTATCTAGGTAATTCTATATAATTCTTTCGTAAGGATGCACAGACGTAGAAGACGATAGTAGATAATATTAGTAAATAATTAGTCATGTATTATGACCACAATTGGGGTAATGCACATACACCACTAATGATTAGGAAGATGGCCAATGTTTACACTGAGCTCTAGAGGTTCTGTTTGGCTTCGGGTAGGTTTAGAGGATCGCCTCTTATAATCGAATCGTTGTCGTGTTCAGAAACATAGAACATAGAAGCTGAGACCGAAATGGCACATGGGAAGTACGTTAATTAGATGCATGCTGTGACCGGCGACCCGTGGCATCATCCACTGTTTTTAATACACGTTTGGCATTCTAAACCGACTGCATGGATGGCGCAAATGAATAAATTATAATATAATTGTCATTTCCCATGTGCCATTTCGGTCTCAGCTTTTATGTTCTATGTTTCTGAACCCGACAACGATTCTTCAATTGAGTGTATATGTATAGACACATGACACTCAAATCTTCCCCATTGTCCATGAAATGACTCAATGAATGTGATTCAACCACGATTTCATGAAAACGTGGCAAATTCTTTATTCCTGAGCAAGTGATTGGATTCAATGAAATATGGCAACAGTCATAGTTAATGCGTTACTTTTTTAGAGGCATAGAAATTATATCATGAACCTAAGGCCCCGTCCACACGTATCCGGAAATTTTTGTATCCGCAAATTATTTTTTGCGAATACGGGTTGCGTCCTCGCGTGTCCGCAAATTTTTGTGTCCGTATCCGCAAATTTTACGAAAACGGACACGTGTGGACGGTGAAAACGATTCGAATACGCTGTGTGTGGACGCAAACGTTTTCGTATCCGCAAAAAATAATTTGCAGATACAAAAATTTCCGGATACGTGTGGACGGGGCCTAAGGGACGGAAAATCTTGAAAATCAATTAGTTTTGTACTGGATTGGCAAATGAATATGTAATATAGTAAAGTAAGCATTCGAAGAGCTCTGGCAAAATAAATAAATAGAGAAATGAGAAAAGGGAAAGAAAGGATATATATAAAATTAAAGAGTCAAACGTTTTGAAAATTAAGGATCTCTGGAAGATTCATGCTGGCTGCACTTGTTTGTTTCTCAACTTTTTTACACCATTATCCGATTATATACTAAATATAAAATCAATTATGGATTTTATCAAAATACTAAATTATGTAGATAGTTTTATATATTGTTAGTAGCACGCAAGGAGCAATAAACTTGCATATTCTATGCGTCTATATATTTTCATCAATTCATGAGTGAATGCCTGATATCCTGAACAAACGCTTAGCAAGGGACCAAGAACATTTTGGAGTAATGATTTTTCCCTCCTTTTCTGACCAAGTATTAAAAGAGTTCCCTTTCTAGTATTTTTTGACTTTGGGTTAAGTGTAGTTTTATTGATGGTTTTCAACCTTTCCCAAGAGAATTAAATAACAAAAGACACGGCGGCCATGTTGGAGGATATAACAAAAGAATTCATTGACAATTCTTTTGTTAAGTTCCTCCAACATGGCCGCCGTGAAAACCATCAATTCGTCCACTGAACGGCTTTCCCATACATAAGCAAGTTGATATAACATAGCACGTTTGTCGTACCGGAAACCATTTTATTTTAAATTCAAATATTAGACATCAAACGTAAGAATACAATAAGTGCTTTACTATGAACGCATCGAACTTCAAGTAACAATGACTTGGTGGTATTATGCACAAGAGGGATTCATCGCAATCAAAAATTTTAGTTACAAACAGCAACCGTTACCTCGGGTCCTGATTATGTCGTCAAGCAAACGAGTAAACTTAGTGTCATAAAACAAATTCAGTGATAATTACAGATACAGATGAGATGCGTTACAACAGATTTCATGCTGTGTTGCTATTCTGTGCCGTATCGTGCCGTGCCAGCGATAGCACGTTGTATAGCAAATATTTTACTTTAGTGTGAAGCAGCGAGCTCGCGATCTTTGTTGCTCCGCCAGAACTTGAAACTATGATAAGTGACATGAATATGCACATCATACGAAATCTGCGATTGCTAACTGTAATCAGTGTAAATTTGAAACCTGGTACGTATCTGTGTCATGCACTGAATATCACTGAACGGGATCCCCCGAACTTCATTTCCATTTCTTTTATGAAACTCATCCTATGTTGCGATGGAAAAAATACTTGTCTTTACAGCCTGCCACCAACTTCATTGGTAAATCCATTTTCTGTGGAGAAAACCAGTGTATGTTAATGTAGGACCCCTGCGTAACGGTGCAAAGGAAGAGAGGAAAGAGGAGAGGGAAACCTGTACTGAATTGTCAATATTTTTTCTTTTTTGATTTGTTAATTTTTTTCGTTTGGAGTGTTGTTCTAACAAACGAGAACACGGTGCTAAATGATTTTCAGAGAAATTAAAAATTTGGGGTTCTTTGGAGAGAAGAATTGACGAAAACTCTTCTGCTGCCAATAAAAGATAACAATATTTTGTGCCTTACCAAAGAGTTTGAATGCTTCAAACCACTCTTCTTGGTCAACTGCAAAATTGCGGTCTAAGTCCGCGGATATTATGAATCCATACAAGCAATACTCGTATGATATTGAGTGTAGGAAGGAACTGATTTCATCTTTCATGAGACTACCGTCCACATCTTTGTCCAGTGCATCAAACTGATACTAAAATATAGAAACAGAATGGTAATAAATATAAAAACATAACAGATCAAGATAAAAGAAAAGAAAGGGAAAAGTGTTCCAAAACTTATGCGCAATTGAAAAATGGGAAAAGACTACAAGAACTTTTGAAATATTTGTTCAAGGACAAATAAACAATTTGGGGGGGGAGGGGGTGTCGATTAAATTAATCCGTGAACTTTGCAGAGCCATTCGGATTTTTTCCATCAAAATATTTCTAATAATCAACAACCATATCGCAGCGCGCTCCAGCCTTGATGTCAGCCATGACAGGAGGCAGGAACAATTGATTCTGGTCTAATCTGATTTACATGAGAAAGTATTCAGTTTCCCTGGGGGGAGAAAGACTCTATTGTTGTGCCTCCCGTCATGGTTGCCATCACGTGGTGGTGCAAAGCCTCAATAGCAAAAGAAAGTGAACTAGTATTTCATTTTATCTTGCTAATAGACAGAGCCAGGCATTTCCCCCTTGTTTCGTATGCATTTTTTCTCAGCCAGATCATATCAGTAAAAGACATACTAAAGTATAGTGAGTCCAAATCACTTACTTTTAGAATTTGTCTCCTCTCTTTGGATGTGAGTCCACTTGTTCGCGCGTTTTTTATAGAAGAGTTTAAGTCCAAACTTTGCGGATTGGTACTTTCTTCGTGTTCCTTTTTAATCATTGCCCACTCCTCAAAGCGCTCAGCAAACTGCAACAGCTCACCGCGAGGACATGCTGTCGTAGGTGTGAGAGTGCTGTCTACCATTTTTGTTGTCATCAATTGTGCCTTGGGATCTGTCAGGGAAAGAAGGTTGCACTTAAAAAACGATCTTATAATAACTCGGAATTACTTGAGACTAACGTCTCTTCCTTGATTCAAGGTTGTCCGATTTTCATCCCTCCGCAAAACCTAACAAGCTAAATTGAGTCTTTCTTGGTGTTGCAAGATGTATTGTATTCTGGGTTAGTGTTATCGTACTGCAGTGTATTGTTTAGCTCCAAACATATTGTTCTCGGCTATTGTTTTATTGTCTTCATGGCTCAGGTGCCCTGCAACACCAAGAAAGAACAGCTAAATTCAAATTCGATCTCTGAGTGAGCCATGACCTGACTTTGATCAGCCCAGAGGCTGTTTAAAATACCGATAAAATTCGAAAGTTCGTTCCTTAATACTAGTTAAAATCAATTATTTTTACCTGAACATCTTCCTTTATGCTTGACAGCAATATTGATTTCTACGCTACATGCATATTTGTGAAGATCACACGGATTTTTGTATTCCTCCAAGTAAACAGAACACTGGATTTCATCTTCGTCACTACACACGGTGGGGCAAAAGCAGGCGTTGCTGCCATCATCTCTTGTAGTGCACATGTAGCCATTCTTGCAAAATGTCTGGATGCAACGCTCCTCACCTTGAATCAAAATTATATTAAATCTTAAAAATTTTAATTAAACAAATTTCGTTTATTTTATCGAAATTTCTATCACCGACCAACCTGTACTGTTTTTTAATCCACCGTTAGTTCCAGAATGCTTTCCCACGACAGTGGTACCATTTCCTTTTTCATCTATCTCATTTCCATTCCCTCCTTTATTTTTATCTGTAACCGGCAAAACTGTACTCTTCTCGTCGATCACATTGGTATCTTCCGTCGTTGGGCTTCTCGTTGTTTTAGGAGTTTCTGGATTCGACGTAGTACTAGACCTTTTCGTACTTGGCTCTTCGGTGTTTGATGCAGTTGTACTTGGTGATGCAGTAGTACTTGGTAGTGTAGTAGTACTTGGTGATGTAGTAGTACTTGGTGGTGTAGTAGTACTTGGTGATGAAGTAGTACTTGGTGATGCAGTAGTACTTGGTAGTGTAGTAGTACTTGGTGATGTAGTAGTACTTGGTGGTGTAGTAGTACTTGGTGATGCAGTCGTACTTGGTGATGCAGTAGTACTTGGTGATGTAGTAGTACTTGGTGGTGAAGTCGTACTTGGTGATGCAGTCGTACTTGGTGGTGTAGTAGTACTTGGTGGTGTAGTAGTACTTGGTGGTGTAGTAGTATTTGGTGGTGTAGTAGTACTTGGTGGTGTAGTAGTACTTGGTGATGTAGTAGTACTTGGTGATGTAGTAGTACTTGGTGGTGTAGTAGTACTTGGTGGTGTAGTACTACTTGGTGATGCAGTAGTACTTGGTGGTGTAGTAGTACTTGGTGGTGCAGTAGTACTTTGTGGTGCAGTAGTACTTGGTGGTGCAGTAGTACTTGGTAGTGCAGTAGTACTTGGTGGTGCAGTAGTACTTGGTAGTGCAGTAGTACTTGGTGGTGCAGTAGAACTTGGAGCTGCAGCAGTACTTGGTGATGCAGCAGTACTTGGTGATGCATTGGTACTTGGTAATGCAGCAGTACTTGGTGGTTGTGTTTCTGGTGCAGCAGTACTTGGTGGTTGTGTTTCTGGTGCAGCAGTACTTGGTGATGATGTTACTGGTGCAGCAGTACTTGGTGGTTGTGTTTCTGGTGCAGCAGTACTTGGTAATTGTGTTTCTGGTGCAGCAGTACTTGGTAATTGTGCTTCTGGTGCAGCAGTACTTGGTAATTGTGTTTCTGGTGCAGCAGTACTTGGTGATGATGTTTCTGGTGCATCAGTACTTGGTGATAATGTTTCTGGTCCAGCAGTACTTGGTAATTGTGTTTCTGGTGCAGCAGTACTTGGTGATGATGTTTTTGGTGCAGCAGTACTTGGTAATTGTGTTTCTGGTGCAGCAGTACTTGGTGATGATGTTTCTGGTGCAGCAGTACTTGGTGCTTGTGTTTCAGGTGCAGCAGTACTGGATGATGATGTTTCTGGTGCAGCAGTACTTGGTGATGATGTTTCTGGTGCATCAGAACTTGGTAATTGTGTTTCTGGTGCAGCAGTACTTGGTGATGATGTTTCTGGTGCAGCAGTACTTGGTAATTGTGTTTCTGGTGCAGCAGTACTTGGTAATTGTGTTTCTGGTTCAGCAATACTTGGTAATTGTGTTTCTGGTGCAGCAGTACTTGGTAATTGTGTTTCTGGTGCAGCAGTACTTGGTAATTGTGTTTCTGGTGCAGCAGTACTTGGTAATTGTGTTTCTGGTGCAGCAGTACTTGGTGATGATGTTTCTGGTGCAGCAGTACTTGGTGATGATGTTTCTGGTGCAGCAGTACTTGGTAATTGTGTTTCTGGTGCAGCAGTACTTGGTGATGATGTTTCTGGTGCAGCAGTACTTGGTGGTTGTGTTTCAGGTGCAGCAGTACTTGGTAATTGTGTTTCTGGTGCAGCAGTACTTGGTGATGATGTTTCAGGTGCAGCAGTACTTGGTAATTGTGTTTCTGGTGCAGCAGTACTTGGTAATTGTGTTTCTGGTGCAGCAGTACTTGGTGATGATGTTACTGGTGCAGCAGTACTTGCTGATGATGTTTCTGGTCCAGCAGTACTTGGTGATGATGTTTCTGGTGCAGCAGTACTTGGTAATTGTGTTTCTGGTGCAGTAGTACTTGGTAATTGTGTTTCTGGTGCAGCAGTACTTGGTAATTGTGTTTCTGGTGCAGCAGTACTTGGTAATTGTGTTTTTGGTGCAGCAGTACTTGGTGATGATGTTTCTGGTGCAGCAGTACTTGGTGATGATGTTACTGGTGCAGCAGTACTTGGTAATTGTGTTTTTGGTGCAGCAGTACTTGGTAATTGTGCTTCTGGGGCAGCAGTACTTGGTGATGATGTTACTGGTGCAGCAGTACTTGGTAATTGTGTTTTTTGTGCAGCAGTACTTGGTTATTTTGTTTCTGGTGCAGCAGTACTTGGTGATGATGTTTCTGGTGCAGCAGTACTTGGTGGTTGTGTTTCAGGTGCAGCAGTACTTGGTAATTGTGTTTCTGGTGCAGCAGTACTTGGTAATTGTGTTTCTGGTGCAGCAGTACTTGGTGATGATGTTTCTGGTGCAGCAGTACTTGGTGATGATGTTTCTGGTGCAGCAGTACTTGGTGATGATGTTTCTGGTGCAGCAGTACTTGGTGATGTTGTTTCTGGTGCAGCAGTACTTGGTGGTTGTGTTTCAGGTGCAGCAGTACTTGGTAATTGTGTTTCTGGTGCAGCAGTACTTGGTAATTGTGTTTCTGGTGCAGCAGTACTTGGTGATGATGTTACTGGTGCAGCAGTACTTGGTAATTGTGTTTCTGGTGCAGCAGTACTTGGTAATTGTGCTTCTGGTGCAGCAGTACTTGGTGATGATGTTACTGGTGCAGCAGTACTTGGTAATTGTGTTTTTGGTGCAGCAGTACTTGGTGATGATGTTTCTGGTGCAGCAGTACTTGGTGATGATGTTTCTGGTGCATAAGTACTTGGCGATGATGTTTCTTGTGCAGCAGTGCTTGGTAATTGTGTTTCTGGTGCAGCTGTACTTGGTGATGATGTTTCTGGTGCAGCAGTACTTGGTAATTGTGTTTTTGGTGCAGCAGTACTTGGTTATTGTGTTTCTGGTGCAGCAGTACTTGGTGATGATGTTTCTGGTGCAGCAGTACTTGGTGGTTGTGTTTCTGGTGCAGCAGTACTTGGTAATTGTGTTTCTGGTGCAGCAGTACTTGGTAATTGTGTTTCTGGTGCAGCAGTACTTGGTGATGATGTTTCTGGTGCAGCAGTACTTGGTGATGATGTTTCTGGTGCAGCAGTACTTGGTGATGATGTTTCTGGTGCAGCAGTACTTGGTGATGATGTTTCTGGTGCAGCAGTACTTGGTGGTTGTGTTTCAGGTGCAGCAGTACTTGGTAATTGTGTTTCTGGTGCAGCAGTACTTGGTAATTGTGTTTCTGGTGCAGCAGTACTTGGTGATGATGTTACTGGTGCAGCAGTACTTGGTAATTGTGTTTCTGGTGCAGCAGTACTTGGTAATTGTGGTTCTGGTGCAGCAGTACTTGGTGATGATGTTACTGGTGCAGCAGTACTTGGTAATTGTGTTTTTGGTGCAGCAGTACTTGGTGATGATGTTTCTGGTGCAGCAGTACTTGGTGATGATGTTTCTGGTGCATAAGTACTTGGCGATGATGTTTCTTGGGCAGCAGTGCTTGGTAATTGTGTTTCTGGTGCAGCTGTACTTGGTGATGATGTTTCTGGTGCAGCAGTACTTGGTAATTGTGTTTCAGGTGCAGCAGTACTTTGTGATGATGTTTCTGGTGCAGCAGTACTTGGTAATTGTGTTTCTGGTGCAGTAGTACTTGGTAATTGTGTTTCTGGTGCAGCAGTACTTGGTAATTGTGTTTCTGGTGCAGCAGTACTTGGTAATTGTGTTTCTGGTGCAGTAGTGGTTGGTGGTTGTGTTTCTGGTGCAGCAGTACTTGGTGATGATGTTTCTGGTGCAGCAGTACTTGGTGATGATGTTTCTGGTGCAGCAGTACTTGGTGGTTGTGTTTCAGGTGCAGCAGTACTTGGTAATTGTGTTTCTGGTGCAGCAGTACTTGGTGATGATGTTTCTGGTGCAGCAGTACTTGGTGATGATGTTACTGGTGCAGCAGTACTTGGTGGTTGTGTTTCTGGTGCAGCAGTACTTGGTAATTGTGTTTCTGGTGCAGCAGTACTTGGTGATGATGTTTCTGGTGCAGCAGTACTTGGTGATGATGTTACTGGTGCAGCAGTACTTGGTAATTGTGTTTCTGGTGCAGCAGTACTTGGTGATGATGTTTCTGGTGCATCAGTACTTGGCGATGATGTTTCTGGTGCAGCAGTGCTTGGTAATTGTGTTTCTGGTGCAGCTGTACTTGGTGATGATGTTTCTGGTGCAGCAGTACTTGGTAATTGTGTTTCAGGTGCAGCAGTACTTTGTGATGATGTTTCTGGTGCAGCAGTACTTGGTAATTGTGTTTCTGGTGCAGTAGTACTTGGTAATTGTGTTTCTGGTGCAGCAGTACTTGGTAATTGTGTTTCTGGTGCAGCAGTACTTGGTAATTGTGTTTCTGGTGCAGTAGTGGTTGGTGGTTGTGTTTCTGGTGCAGCAGTACTTGGTGATGATGTTTCTGGTGCAGCAGTACTTGGTGATGATGTTTCTGGTGCAGCAGTACTTGGTGGTTGTGTTTCAGGTGCAGCAGTACTTGGTAATTGTGTTTCTGGTGCAGCAGTACTTGGTGATGATGTTTCTGGTGCAACAGTACTTGGTGATGATGTTACTGGTGCAGCAGTACTTGGTGGTTGTGTTTCAGGTGCAGCAGTACTTGGTAATTGTGTTTCTGGTGCAGCAGCACTTGGTGATGATGTTTCTGGTGCAGCAGTACTTGGTGATGATGTTACTGGTGCAGCAGTACTTGGTAATTGTGTTTCTGGTGCAGCAGTACTTGGTGATGATGTTTCTGGTGCAGCAGTACTTGGTGATGATGTTACTGGTGCAGCAGTACTTGGTAATTGTGTTTCTGGTTCAGCAGTACTTGGTGATGATGTTTCTGGTGCAGCAGTACTTGGTGATGATGTTTCTGGTGCAGCAGTACTGGGTGGTTGCGTTTCTGGTGCAGCAGTACTTGGTGATGATGTTTCTGGTGCAGCAGTACTTGGTAATGGTGTTTCTGGTGCAGCAGTACTTGGTGGTTGTGTTTCAGGTGCAGCAGTACTTGGTAATTGTGTTTCTGGTGCTGCAGTACTTGGTAATTGTGTTTCAGGTGCAGCAATACTTGGTGATGATGTTTCTGGTGCAGCAGTACTGGGTGGATGTGTTTCTGGTGCAGCAATACTTGGTAATTGTGTTTCAGGTGCAGCAGTACTTGGTAATTGTGTTTCTGGTGCAGCAGTACTTGGTGGTTGTGTTTCAGGTGCTGCAGTACTTGGTGGTTGTGTTTCAGGTGCAGCAGTACTTGGTAATTGTGTTTCTGGTGCAGCAGTACTTGGTAATTGTGTTTCTGGTGCAGCAGTACTTGGTGGTTGTGTTTCTGGTGCAGCAGTACTTGGTAATTGTGTTTCAGGTGCAGCAATACTTGGTGATGATGTTTCTGGTGCAGCAGTACTGGGTGGATGTGTTTCAGGTGCAGCAGTACTTGGTGCTTGTGTTTCAGGTGCAGCAGTACTTGGTGCTTGTGTTTCAGGTGCAGCAGTACTTGGTGAGGATGTTTCTGGTGCAGCAGTACTTGGTAATGATGTTTCTGGTGCAGCAGTACTTGGTGGTTGTGTTTCAGGTGCAGCAGTACTTGGTGGTTGTGTTTCAGGTGCAGCAGTACTGGGTGGTTGTGTTTCAGGAGCAGCAGTACTTGGTGGTGGTGTGTCAGGTGCAGCAGTACTGGGTGCTTGTGTTTCAGGTGCAGCAGTACTTGGTGCTTGTGTGTCAGGTGCAGCAGTACTTGGTGCTTGTGTGTCAGGTGCAGCAGTACTTGGTGGTTGTGTTTCAGGTGCAGCAGTACTTGGTGCTTGTGTGTCAGGTGCAGCAGTACTTGGTGCTTGTGTGTCAGGTGCAGCAGTACTTGGTGCTCGTGTTTCTGGTGCAGGAGTACTTTGTGGTTGTGTTTCTTGTGCAGGAGAACTTGGTGGTGGTGTTCTTGATACATTGCTCTTTGCGCTGGAGGTGGTCGGTCCATACAGTGTCTCTGTTAAATCTACATCAGTTCCACTACTTTCGATGTCATCATCTTGCAAAATGAACTCATCTGTTTAAAAAATTTACAAATTTAGTATTTTATATAAAGACCTTATTTTATAGTTTTAAATCTTACCATTTTCCTGAAGAAGTTTTCTCCCAAGCGCGTTTTTCCCAGCTAGTTGATCTTTCCTGATTACTCTTCCGTCCTTGAGAGAAAAAAGAACAAAGTAAGCCAAAACCGCATCTTTTCAACGCCATTTAAAGGGGTGTTTGTATGAAACCGCTTCATAAAGGTCTTCAAATACTGACAATGTCACTGAGAAGTGAGAATAAACAATTGCAAATACAGTCAAATGTAAAATATCCTATAAGACAGAATCGTGCATGAAGTGCTGAGGAATTTGGAGTCCGGATTTAAATACTGTGAATCAAGAATCGTTTTAAGTTCTGGGATAAAGAAATTTTCTGAGATGGATCGAAAGGTCGTTATTGCATATTTGTGTGGCGAAATTTTAACATATCAATGCTTACACATTTGTAGCCCGAGTAGTCTCCCCCGCCAGTAGTCCTTTGTTTCGTAGTCTTAGTGTGTGTTGCGTGACTAAAATGAATGACCTTTGGACCCTAGGGTACACGTTCGGGATCAATCACGAAAAAACATCTCTAGCCACGAACCTCTAAAAAATTACTTTCTCTATTTGATTTAATCGTCCAAGATCATGTAATTCGTCTGGGCCTTAGAGCTAATTCAGAAATTCAGCTTAAAATTGAAAAATCATTTTTAACTTTTTAAATGGCTTTTATTATGTTTGTCATGACAGACGGAACCCTTTCCTTTGTACCGTAATTGTATTATATGGATTAGCCAACTCCACCCTCATAAAGTATCTTTGCCAAGTATCTTTTCTTCTTATCATTGAATTTTTTTCACTTTGTAGTGATTTCCATTTTTCGTCATCCCCTTTTCGAATTTCGCGTTATTCTTCTTTTCGCGCAAGAAAATATTCTTCAGAATTGACACAATCAACAAGCTTTGAAGTCCAAAAGAGAAAATAAAGAAACATTGTTAACGTTTTCTTGCACATGTGATCTAGGTATGGTAAACTTTAAAAAGGTCACATCCTCGTATCAAACACGACTAGTTTGAAATGACTATTATCTTAGTCTTAAAATATCAGACATAAAAAATTGATATAAACTTATGATCTGTAAGCAGGGTATACCAAAATCCTTATGAATACAATGGTTCCAAGAAAAGTTTGAGGCGTTTAGTAATTACTCGAGTTCACCATTGCATCAGAAGAAAATCTGGAAGGCACATTTTTGCAATTAAGAACAAAGTCGCGAAGGTTCTATAGCATCTAGCTGCAGGAGGGAGACTGATTATGCTTGTGGTATTATTCTCAGACAGGTTTTGGGTTGGGTTGTTGAAGACCTGGCGCATAGCCGACCCACCGATAGCAAAACAGGATGTCCTCGCTGAAGCCGACACTCTGTTTTCTATGCTGTTTATTGATTTGGGTGTTTGTAAACATTCAACCGACGTTCTTAAGAATACCACATCCGAGGCAAAACCTCCCATGTCTCGCTGCTTATCTTTCAATATGTCACTTGGAGGGTACTGGGTGCCGTATATAAGAGACTCACCTCTTGAACCTGACCCTTTAAGTTTGATAAGGAGAAATGCCTGAGAAACCTAGAGCAGTCAGTAAGGCAAAGCTTTAACTCTCATTACAATTGCTGAAACATTTAATGTTCTTTTGAATAATGTTGGATTCGAATGCTGCCAGGTTTGGAAAAGGAAAGGTAAAGAAAGTAAGAGAAAAAAGAGAGAGGGTGAGAGAAATATTAGTTTCAATAACAAAGAGTTTTAGATTGCCATTTTTTCAATCCCACAAACGGCAAACGTGACCACGTTTTCACAGTTTTCCTGTATTTTATTTTAGCTATTGCAAACTTTCTCACCACACACAAATATTAGTCTTTTGTTTTCCTACTACATGGATTTCTTTGCGATTGCTTTTCAGTAATTTAAAAGAATTTTTCACTGGTCAACTGTTGTTACACGTTTGTCGTACATACTAGTTTATCTGATTTTTTCTCTTTTCTCTTTCCAACCATATCACATAGAATTAAAATTCCAACTAGACTTAATTATGATAACAACACCTAAGCATTCGTCAAATAATGACCCTTTTCAGCTTGGGCGTAATTTTGTCAATCCCATTTCAGGCCACGTGTCATTCCCTTGAAAATTGTATCTTTGCCCTCCGGTGTACATAGTTGTATGTACAACGAGCAAACAAAGAATATATCTTATTCCAAAGATAACGACACTTGGTCTGAAATTGGAAAATAGTTGAAAAGGTCTATAGAAGTGTTTTTTTTCTTTTTTTTCTTTTTCTTTTTTTTTTTTTAGCGAGTTGAACTAGTGTATTTGCTCTGTAAAAATGTTGTATGTCATCATGAAGTAAAGTTTCGTTGCACGGGTCAAGGAATTCCGATTATGGCATTTAATCGTCATTTTACACCCAATAAAATACTTTAGGGATCACATTTTCCTTGATACCCTTTTATCTGGTTTGAAGCTTAGAAATCCCCTTGTAAAGTTTATAAAAAGAAAGTACTTTAAAAGAATTGTATTTTCAGATTCCTCTCGTTACCATCGTGATCTAGTCGCTACGTTTTCAAAACAACTAGCTTTGTAAAGATCACTCTGAGTGTCCCTTAAGTAACAAAATTATCAACAACTCAATCATTATGCAGCTCAAGGGGGCATAGGGCGCTACTCGCGTGTCGGGTCCGGCTCAGGTATTCAAAATAAAAGAACTTTCTTTCCTCAAACAGCCCGCCAAATGGACAACCCTTTCATGAGTTGTAGGCCATAGGAAGGCAGTTAGGGTTGCTGTTACTCCTGAGTCGCTGGAAGGACGACAGACCATGATCTCGTGCCTTTATAACAATTCACATCGACTGGTCCAAGTTACATTTAACATTATGATAACCTGATTCAAACCAAGGGTGAAGGTGTAGGGGCTATCTCAGCCCGCAGTTGCTTTCAGTTCTCGGTTTGCGCATTTTTTCTCTTTTTATCACAAAGATCTTTGAGAGCTGATTTTCAAGTAATAATATTTGGAACGAGTTTTTTGAATTTTTATATCGAATAAAGAATAGTGTAGTTGGTGAGCAATTTGACCAGCCGCCTCTCAGCGAGGGGGAGAATATGTCAATAATAAATTCTTACTGAAATTCAAACATAAGATTAAATAAAGAACTTTGAACGTTGATTAAAGAAAATTCACTCCCGGGACGGTGGTTTCGACATGGCATCCTCATTAGCATAAAATTGGCCATTCTCTTTTATTTATGGTTTGAGGAACTATTTCAAACCTCGAAGAGGTGCTTCATGTCCTATGCAAATACTCTCAGATTTTCAGCCTTCGTCTCGATATTTGGCCGAAATGTAACATCATTACTCTCTTGCATCTCAAAACAGATGATCGACAACATTGGCTTAGAAAAGTGATAAAAGACGCTCTTTGATTTTTCTGTTTGATCATAAACTGTGGCTCAAATCACTGGGTCAAAATCAGTTCATTCGCGCACTGCGCCTGAAGTAGTTTACAGAAACTTATAGCTAAGTGGTAAAACTACAATCACCTACCGATTGCGAGGTCAATGCGATGACAATGACAGCCAAAATGATCCAAAGAACTCCAATTCTTTCCATATCTCTCGGCAATACTTGGAAGCCCTCGCCTAAATCTATCAAGGAATCAAGACAAGCTCAGTACAGCAAGATTAGAGCATTAGACTGATTAGCTAAAGTCGCGACATTTGCGCACAAAAAGAGAATATAGATAATTGTGTGGCAGTAATCGAACGGAAGTCACCACCTTGGAGGCTCGCCGCGATCTATGTTTCCCTCGGTTCCCTAATTCATCACACCCAGAAAAACAAAGACTCGTAAATACTTTTAGCCTAATATTTTCCACAGCTGTCTCTCGTGATTATCGCGACGTTTCACCTGAATATCCAGCATCATTTTTATCGTGTAGTATTTTCATTCAGTGCGCGAACATTTTATAGATTCTTGTCTTGTCAAACCCATGATTAAGGGTCGATTAAATCAATGATCATTTGAGGAGGATTTCCTATCTATTAAGTCGGTCAGTCTCAAATTTAATTTTAAGTCAAGTGTAAGGTTTTTATTCTAAAGTAAGGTATACAAATCAAGGACCACAAAGAATGGAAACTGTCACGCCGATATCCCCATTATATTACATCCAAAGTCTTCTCACAGTCAGTTAACTTATTTCAAAGACTCATTAACAGATTAATGTTAGCGTGGATTCACCCGATGTGAATACCGCAGTCGGACCCGCGGTGCTGTGCTGTCCATGTATTTCAAGTACATCCAGCGCTCTTGAGTCTACATAAACAGTTCTTGTTTAAGAGACACAAGACCTAAAATTCCAGTGTGTTTTCATTGACAACATGACTCCCTTTTCTCGACTTTTCAAGGTCTCAAGTTCTAAATATCATACATCTCTGCCCCCTGCCTTAACATTGAACTTTTCAAAACAATTAACCCTGAAGGCATTGGTTCCATCTTACCTCTAATTCTGCAGGGTAGGATTAACGTTGGCGAAGAGCAGCCGTCAGTTGTGCACTAATGTGGACTACAGTACCTCGTGCTTACAGAACTGTGATATGTAATATTCCGCGCACAAAAGAACTAGATCGTGTCACTGAAACTGCCTGGCATGAATGCCGGCTCACGCACCAGGGAGCCGTGTCGTTGTCTTCCTGAACAACGTGAACTCGACACCAATCCTTTTATCAACTATAGATTCCTTGGATGCCAACCACTGATCGATCAGTCAGTTTACCAATACATAGTACAAACATAGTGCAATCATTCGCCTTAAAATGATTTGATCAGCTCTAGCTAGATTAGACTGTCTTTCATCTTTGGATTTTTTATTTTTTATTTTTTTAATTGGTTTTTTTTTTTTTTTTTTTTTTTAATTAATTAATTTATTTTTTGACCGACAACACTATCCACATCAAAGCAAACTACTTCCGGTTCACATGTCAAAATCTACCCAATCACAGAAATGACGCGTACATCATAAACTAAAAGACGACATCATATTTCAGTGAATAATAACTTCGTATCTTGGGTGGGCCAGTGACCAAAACATCATGCAAGCCTGACTGGTATGGGGTTCCTGTGTTAAAAAAAGCGAAAAAGATTAGGATCTAGAGGATCAAACTTTCCACAGGACTCCCGCGTTAATACCTCATGTGCTTCAAGGCAGCCTTTTCAACTGTGCGTTGGTGTTCTGCCGTCCTCACGACCCATGGAGGAGGAAATCTAAGGAAGAAAAAGAATTGATAATGTATACTTAGAAGTTTGCTAAATAGATAGACCTCCAAAAAGCATTTCAACTGATGCTGGTAGCTGGAACAGTATGATATCTTAAACACCGAGACTTCACCGAGAAGTCAAACTTAGACCTACGTTTTTGTTTTGCCGTACCCAAGAAAATGCATGCCACATCCTTTAGGTTAGGCAGCCTAATCAGCCAACGGCTAGCCTCTAATTGATGTATTTGTTGGCCACTTGAGAATGGCCACAACTTATGCTTGATATGGAAGTACGGTTCCATATACTTTGAAATACTGCAACAATCTTTTACTTACCTGGCCCTATTTACCATATACATACTCTTATCTTTCAATTAGGGATTGTAAATTCCTCGGGGTCGGATGTCTACGGGTTAAATGGCGGTCCCGTCTCCCGGGAACGTAAAAGAACCGCTGAGAATGCAACAAAACCCTGACCGTGACCAGGTTGCATTATACATAAGCTACTGGTGAATGAGGTCTAAAAAAAGTGTATTACAACCAGTAACAATGGTACTGAATATGCGACGGTGCTGGAAATACAAAAAGCAGAAAGAAAGAAAGCAAGACCAGTACTCGATGGATGATGGCAAGACTACCGAGTGTTTTTGTGAATCCTATATTTTTAATGATCTGTTTTCGTTTTTGTGGCTTAAACATGGATTATCCCCTAAGCTCCAGGTAAAAAGGTATAGTTCGCTCCCTCTGACACATCCAGGATTGGACTCCAATGCGCGGGAGAAAATGTCCTGCAGCTAACTGAGTCATCTTCCAGTTCTGCACACAAAAAAGTCATTTGTGACCAATTAATTATGACGTCAAAAAGCCAATCAACTGTCCATGAGTGACCATAGTGCACAAATCATAAAAATATTTTTCTTGGCTCGTGAAAAAAACTCGTATAATAAGTAACTAAAAATCAAAGTAAAACGAAAGAAAACAATGAAACTAGAATTAGTGTCTACTGTCATTGCTTACTCTTTTTTCTGACGGGCCAAGTAAAATCACTATAATACAATAGTAGTATAGGGAATGGGGGTTCCAGCGCAATCTCAACACGGGGTAAGACCCGCGTCAAAAATCCACCTACGGACGACCCCCACTCCAAGTGTGGTTGAGGGCAACAGCGCACTTAAATATGTTAGTCTATATATGGAGTGCGAAGAATGTAAAGAGTTTGCTTATGATTTCTGTGTAAAGTGCTTGAAACCCAAGTTTGTACTTACTAAGCCAAATAAGTATATTTGTTGTGGTAAGAAAATGCAAATAGAAGACGACACGTCAGCGCAGTGTTACGAATGTGGTAAGAATATTCGTAATGCCGTACCAAATGCTACCAGAGAGCAGTATTACGCCAATGGAGGTCGTAAGAAGACCCCATACAAAAGAATAAAATACTTCAGGGACTGGATGAGTCATATCCAAGGTTTACATCCGATATATTTAAGCGACGAAGTAAAGAAGAAAATCATAGACCATTTAGAAGAGCCAACCCCACAAAGTCTACGGAAAACGTTGAAAAAATTAAAGCTAGGGAAATATTACAAAGCTATTCCCTATCTTTTGTCTGAAATTACCGGTAAGTCTATTCCTGAGGTTTCTGATATGACAAAAGCCGAGTGGATGTTTTGTCGGCTGGATAAGGATATTCCTTATTATCCTGACGTAATTTACGAAATATTTTACAAAATAGACCCCAACCACCCCCTGTTAGGATGGATTCCGAGGCGACAATAACATATTACGCGTAATTCATACGATGAATTTATATTACGCGTAATAATTTGCCAAATAAGGTTATGCAAATAATTCATATTACGCGTAATAATTCGCCAAATAATTCATATTACGCGTAATAATTCGCCAAATAATTTATATTACGCGTAATAATTCACTGAATTTATATTACGCGTAATAATTCACTGAATTTATATTACGCGTAATTTCTAGACCGACGTTCGATATGTAAATAGAATCCCGTCACGCTCTTTTCAAAGCAGATGTTTACTGAGCAAGCTTTCTTTGAAGCTCTTCTTTCGCTTCTTGATAGATCTTTTTGCGAGATTCCTCGGAAAGATCTTTTACGACTGTTTTTTTGTTCCTTATGTCCGACTTTAGTTTCTCGTACTTGTCTTCTTCGGTCAGAATAAGCGAGAATTCTACGTCGTCTATCTTTCTGTCACGCAAAGCCTTTGAGACAAGATCGGTAATAGTATTTACTTTAGCCCTAGACAGAGCTATTGTCGTGTCATGCTTGGATATTTTCGTGGATAGCTTTTTCATAATACCCGTAGCAACAGCCGAAATGATACCACAAGCTGCCCCAACGCCGGCCAAAGGAACTCCAACGATTATTCCCGGCCCAGTAAGCGAAGTAGCAACGCCAGAGCCCGTTAACACAACAGATATGGATCCTGAAGTTATCGCAATCTTATGTAGCGTACTCCGGGCTCTGACGTACTTTTTTCTAACTTTTTCATAGTGTTTTGCCTGCCCTTCCAAGTAAGCCAGGATTAAATTTGCTTTGTTGAGCCTAAAGTTTTCGGCGTTTAGTTCGTTAGGTCCCTCCCTAGGTAAATCAGGATAAAGTGGAGGTGCTGATGGTATAACATCCATTATATATACTAATGTACGACGCTTTTGGGGATGATATTGAGGAGCAGCCACATCACGACAACCGGGATTATGCCAACTGGAGAGCCTTTAGGAAAATGTTTCCGCATGCAGACCCTAGTAAGTTCGAAAGAAGACCCGATGGGATTTACTATAACGGCGAAAGAATGTACAGCAATACGGACTTGGAGCCGCATGAGGAGAGGAAAAAGGCACAGCATTTGCCAATAACGAAGGAGGCACCCGTGCATAAAGCGCCCAATTTTCCTAGAAACTTATTGTTAACCACGGAAGATTACCCATTTTACGATGCTGAAGGTGGTGTAAACGACTTTGAAACGATGGTAACGTTCCTGAAGATTTCAGTGGGTAGGCAATCATTTGATGTAGTAGTAAGGAATATCTATGGGGATACGATGTTAAAGCATACGTCGGGTAAAGAGGCCAGGGAATGGTTAGCAGGACCCAATATGCGATATTGGCCGCAGCAGTTAAACTTTGCCGTCTGGGCCGCCACTAAAGGTTGTGGCGTTGCCGCGGATATGTTTCACGTTCCGATCATGCGGTTTCACGTTGCCTTTACGGTAAGGAGGTTGTTGAAGGAGCTTAACGTACCTTTACCGGGAGATAAGGCATTTAATCCAATGAATAATCGATATAACGCCGCAGCCCTAGAAAGGTTAATTAATGAGTTCAAACCACAGCAAAGAGACTTTCGTTACAAAGAGGGTAAGACGCATGGCCTTGGCATCGTTTACGTTTGGGGTGCCAACGGTGAGAAGCCGGCCGATTATGGGCATCAGGAATACCCAAGTAATGAGTTAGAGTTCGGTGATATGGGTGGTGATAAGAGCAATAATTCATTAATTACCAGAATTCAAACGAACTACCCCGGCACTTGGGATCCATTTGTGTTAATGAAAGGAAAAGGTTTAAGGAACCTAGCCAGGATTAACCGTAGCATTGAAGCATTCGTGTACTGCATCCTGGGAGCGCAGGTAAATACCCGCAACCCCATTGTTGGATCCCAAGGCGCTTCGCGGGAAACGCAAGAAGAATTCCTAACTTTATTTGAGTCAGCAATAATAGAGAACGACATATCCAAGTCGGTGCAGAGATATCAATTAGCGGTGCAGCAGTCTAAAGTGCGACTGGATTACGCTTTGTCGCCTGGTTGTTGGTTAATGCCAAGTAATTTGGTTATTAACGCCCATTCCGTTGTGGGTTATAACAACAAGCTGCAGCGAGCTACTAAGGATATGAAGTTTGGGGTGAATGACGTGAACTCTGACACTCTTAGGAACATTCCTCACTTCGTAGAGAAGCCAAAAAAGTCACACGAAGCGAAGCTACCCGTAGTTAAGAAACCATCAAAGAAGGCCCATGTTATGCCTACGATACCCGAGGAATACGACCATAACTTACTAAAAGCCGGCTTAGCCACCGCGGGTGTTGGTCTGAGCTATTATATATGGCGATGAACAACCCCTACGTAGCTGGAGTAGATTGTGTTTATACGACTTACACAGGCGAGAAAAAATACAACCAGGCATCTTGGGTTGATGTCACGGGCATGTCCGTGAATTTGAATTACTCAGGAAAGAAATTGATCCTTTGTAGTATTTGCATTGGCACGAGCAGCCATGCTAACGTGGGCTTTAGGTTCTGCGATGACAATGGCGTACTGCAGCCTATGAGAAGTAAGACAAACAACAGGGTGCCTGCGCATTTTTCCGTAGAGCCCAACCCCAGCAGCCTTGAAAATCATTCCGTTTGGACTTTACACATGGTTGCCGATTGCCACGGGAAGGTAAAGCTGCAAATACGCGTAGACGATACGGGAAAGGTCACGGTAAATAGCATAGAGGATCAAAGAGATTACGTTTATAATCACAAGAGCATCAGCACTCTTACGGTGCTTAGTCTCTAGAAGCAAACTATGTTTGCTGAAGTATATGAATCCACATGCGAAGGAAGATTGGTTCCTTCATTACTTGGAGGAGAAGGACTACGTGAATGATAAATGGTTTGATACCGGGCTGTGGGTAAAGGTTGGAGGCCTGGGATTAATCATGTGTACTATTAGTACTTCGACGGGGTGGTCGTGTAATGTTGGGTTTAGGATCGTTGATGAGAGTAACCGACCATTACAGCCTTACAGAAAAAAAGACAACAATAGGAACCCAGTTCATTTCTCATTTGAGGCCAACGGAAGTACCCCAGAAGATTTGACGCCCGTAACTTTTCACATGATAGCTAATTGTCAATATGCGAAGTTACAGATTCGCCCCAGTGATAAGATTACGTCGGGCGCCGATGCCGGGAAGCTGGGTCGCGTTCGGATAAATGCCGCCCCGACTGATGCCCCTTCGACGGATGCCACTTGGAATCATAAGCCCATTAGCACCATGAGCGTGCTGCCGCTAGTTCCGCATTCTCAAGGCGGCGCGAATACTATCTTTACTTATCCCCAGTCGAGGACGCCTCGGATGCCTGACGACGATAAGCCCCCAGTAATACACAAGGATAAGATTAACCCTTCATCTTCTTCAGGAGTACCACTCCAATAGCGACAACCAAGATCCAAATGTTATTCCCCACAAACTTTAGCAGTTCTCCGCCGGCCCTAAGTGCCAGGCCAAGAACGCTACCAAGCAGCCCAGGAAGACCGGCTGCCATCTTTTTTCCCAAGTCCGTTAGTCCACTGCCTAATTTCTTTACGCCCGCGCCTGTAGCCTTAAGCGTGGATAGGATGACTCCTACTACGCTCGAAATAGCAACCGCAAATGCCAGCGGAATACCATACTTCAAAAGGGCTCTTTTTACCTTTTCCTTGGTGGTAAGCCCCAACTCCCTTTCCAGGTTTTCCTTTTGTGCCTGTAATTCCGCGACTCTTTCCTGAAGGATTTCTACTTCCCTTTGAGCAGCCTCCCTTTCTTCTTCGGGGCGCGCCTGGTCGTTAATTATTTCCTGCTTTTCGGATATGTTTTTTTCCAGGTCTTCGATGGCCTGAGTTCTTTGCTGGATTTGCTCTTCTTTAATGTTGATTTCAGCAACTAACTGCCGCCGCTCCACCAAAGAACCCTCTATGGTGGTTTGTAATTTCCTAACTTCCTCCTGACTCATGTTTAGGTCCTGCAGAGCAAGGCGAAAAGCCTGTCGAGCTGTATCCCTTTCATCTAAAGCCTTTTCGGCTTCTCGTTTAATTTGCAGTATGCTTTCGTCTTTACTTTGACCCAGCCGCAACAATTGTTTTTTATAGCTTGACTCCCTTTCCTTTAGCGTTTTTTCTAACGCCGCCGTCGGAGCATGTGATTTCTTAGCCTCCTCCAACTCCCTTTCTGCTTTATCCCGATCACGTAAAGCCTGATCTAAGTGTTTCGTCATTTCTTCCATTCTTACGTCTCGTTGACTAAACTTCTTCTCAGCATTAGCAAGTAGTCGACTTTGCTTTTCGTACGCCGCCTCTTTTTCTTCCAGCGCCTTTTGCAGTTCGATAGCGCGCCTTTCTAGCGCAACCTTTTCATTCAGGGTTTGCAACCTTTCTAACATGCTCCTAGTAGCCTGCTGAAAGCCTTTTAATCTTGAGACGTCGCCCCTAACGTTGCCCTCCTCATCAAAGAGGGGTTGCGGTTTTGTCCAGCGGTCTTTGTCGGGAAATCTTAAGTCTTGGACGCTTATGAGGACTTTGTTTCCCTTTTCCGTAAGCTTTACGTCGTCAGCATCAAAGTTGTCGTAGCGCTGCGTTAGCTCTTGCATTGCCCACTCTACGGTTTCCCGCGCGGCTGCTTCGTCTGTGTTTTGAAGTTCCAAGTACTCGGGGACGGGGCTGCCGCGGTTCCTTGATTGCCACATGCGATTCAAGGCTGCCTTGAAGCTTTTCCACCTATTGCCATACTTGCTTATCAAGGCCATGTCGTAAAGCAAAGGCTTTGCCCCCGCGTTTTTAGTTCATTCATCAAATTCTTCATCGTTAATATCGACTTGGCCTTCTTCGGTAAGGGGGTCAAAATCCGTTCCTTCTACTTCCATTATATATGATAAGCTCAAAGTTAAATCCCAACGTATTACCTAAGCAGGTTGGCGGACTGAAAGCAGAACGCACCTTTCACCGGGTCACCTTTACCCCTTCTAGCGCTAAGCCAGGGGAAACCCTGTACGTAGGCGTGCCCCGCCTAACGGATAACCTAGTCTTAGTTCCTGGCACCTTGGCTTTGAGGTTTGACCTAGCGGTACAGTCAAGCCCCACAGATGAAAGGATTATCGTTAACAACGTGGGCCGCAACATCGTTTCTAAGATGCGCGTAAAGTTCGCCGGGGAATCCTTGCTGGACTTAAATAGGTACGATCTGTATACCACGTACAAAGACTTATGGTTGACGGCCTTTGACCGCGCGCAAAGGATAGAACAAGGAATTGGCAGTGTCATTCTACGTAAGGTCCGCACACCTACGAAAACGCAACCTACTGACGGCAGCGGAGAAACCGCAGTGGCAGACGCAAAGCGAATAAAGACAGCCTATGGTAGTAAGTATGTCATACCATTAGACTTTGAAGTAATCACGAATCACGGTGTCTATTACCCAAGACAGTTATCCGAGCTACAGTTTGAAGTAACTTTAGCAGATGCTAATAACATCATTGGTGGGCTAAGCACTGCACTTACCACAACAACCCCATACTCTATTACCAACTTAGAATTACAGTACGAAACGGTGTACAGCGAAGAGCTGGCCCGTAGCGCTGGCATGGAATACAGCTCGGGAAAGGCATTCTTATACGACCACGTAGTGATGTATAAGACGTTTAGCTTCTTGGATAAGACGGATGAGGTTATCAACCAAAGCATTAACCTCCCCCGAAGAAGTCTTACGGGGTTGATGCTGGTGTTTGCCAAACCCTACAAAGCCGGTAAGCGCGACTCCGAGGCCTTTCACAACCCCAACATTACTAACGTGGGGGTCAACATAAACGGCGTTCCAAACAAGGTCTACTCCCAGGGGATAAAGCCCGCAGACGTGTACAGAGAGGCCATGCGCAAGTTTGGCGACCAAATTAGCCCTGAGGAATTCTTTAAGGACAAATATGCGCTGTGGATTGACATGCGCACCATTAACGACGAAGACCTACATGGTCAAGGCCTCCGTCTAGTAAATACGCAGGATGGCATAACATTGGAAATCAAACGCACCAAGAATGCCTCCGCGGGCGACGGTGATAAAATAAACTGCTACGTCTTCGTCGTGTCTGACGCGCAACTGAGCGTAGAAATGAACCAATTGAAAAGCGTTGCCTACTAGGACGGCTGAGGAATGAAGTCGTCAATGTTAAAATATTTCTTGAATATACAATGCTTCGCGTATTTGAAAGCAACGGTACGAAACTGCAAGTCGTGCAAGGCGATAAATTGTACTTCAAAGCAAAGGAAGTAGCGGCCGCATTGGGCTACGAACGCCCAAAAGATGCAATTAAGGTGCACGTTCGCGATAAATACAAGGTAAGGCTTAGCGAACTTAGAATGGAGGTGAATCGCCTCCCTTCCAATTCACACCCACATTCCCTGTATGTGAACGAATCCGGATTGTATCAGTTGATATTCTCCTCGAAGATGGCAAAGGCAGAAGAATTCCAAGATTGGGTCCTCGAAGAAGTCCTACCCGCGTTGAGAAAGACGGGTAAATATGCGATGGACAAACGCTTCGACAGCCCGAATAAATTAGTATTCAAGATCGAAAATGAAGCCGACCTACACGCGAAGGTAGTCGACTACATACGTAGGTTTTACCCCGATTTCATCATAGCGCCGGGTCTTGGCGAGCTTCAAGATTCAGACAGCAAGCGAATAACCTGCTGGCGAAAAGGCTACCAAGCCGGTCAACCCGACCTCTTAATCCTAAATGCGCATAAGAAATACCGCGGGTTGTGTATTGAGTTGAAAACCCCAAAAGGAAACGGCGTCTTATCCGCGAAGCAATCTAAGAAAATCTCACAGCTTGACGTAAATGGTTACCTAACGATGGTTAGCAACGATTACGACATCATCTGCCGTGCCCTGATGGATTACGCGGATGGCATTCGTATTCCCTGTAAGGGCTGTGTAAAGCGGTTTAAGTCCTACGCCACTTTGAAAACGCACCTAAAGATATTCCATAGGTATAATGAAGCTCAGCTTGACTCACTGGCGTGATCTCGTCCACGGCAAAGCATACGAAATAAAAAATTACGTCGTCTTCGAAGACATCGACCGTTTACGGTTAGTCCTCAAAGACTTAGAAGGCAAGGAATATTCCCTTTGGGCGCCGGATTGCGTGCGGTACGTAATTCAGGGCGAGGAATTCACCCACTTACGCAGCTATGGTAAGGTAAATGGCCGATAGAAGTTTGACATTGAAAGAACAGTCACTCCATCTCCTCTTTGTAGTTAAGCGCGTCTGCTAAAGTCCGATGCGCTTTAGGATCCGCGGAGCACCAATGCCCCACAAAGGATCCTTCGGAGAATACCCTGTCGCAATGAAGGCAGGTGTATTTTTTACGCGGCGGCTTACGAGGGGTAATGCAGTCGGCAGGTAGTTCGCAAGTAATACAGTCCATATATTGAAAGGGTAATTAGAATGCCTCCCAGAAAGGCAGCTGCGCTAGCATATACCTTTAAAAGGGGTCCTTATTTTTATTTATTATTATTAGATTATGCAAGCGCCCTTAAAAGGGGTCTTTATTTTTATTTATTATTATTAAATATCCTTAATTCATTATTATCGAATATTCTTAATAATAATAATAAATAAAAATAAGAATGGGATTTGAGACTCTTTGCACAAACCCTACTTTACTATCTTAGGTCCTTTCTAACTTCTACGGGCTTTCCTTGCCGCCTCATTGCCGGCATGCCAGGCCTCAAAGCGATCTAAGTACTCCTTAAAGCCGCCTTGGCCGTCATAGAGACACTGCCAAACATGTTGGTCACTTCTTTGACAGCCGCAGCGCTCACAAGTTGCCTCCCAATATTCTCTATCCTCCCACCTTACGCCTTCGACGCAGTCAAACTCCGCAAAGCGCTGGTCAATTTCCTTCTTCCGGCGCGTTAACTTCCTTTGGGTTTCCTTTGGGCAACATCGTGCAGCAACGTCGCCGTGTTCCTCACAGGCTACGCTCAGTAGGTCGTAATTGCCGCGGCACCGATGTCGGTGCCATTCATCGTTCTTGTCTTCCTCGCATCGCTCACATACGTTCTTTAGGCAAACGCGGTTTTCTACGTGATAATCCAACATTTGCGCGCTGCTAAAGAGTCGATTACACTCCTTACAACGCCTTTCGCGTGCCTTCTTAGCGCATACCTTCTTTTCCAGGTGGTATTTTAACATTTGCTTGCTGCTGAACTCCTTGTTACACCGCTCACACTCCATATATAATAAGGATTTAATAACCCTTATATGGGATACCGCATAAAGTCCTTAATGGACTCTTTTGCCCCGGATACTATTTCAAAGAGTGTCTCAGAATGTTGACGTTTAGGTTAAATCTTTGTTAAGGATACCTGGAAACTATTTCAAAGAGTGTCTTAGAATGTTGACAATAAGGTTAAATCTTTGTTAAGTATATGTGGAAAGCCCGTAAGGATTAGTAGGCGGCTTAAAATAGTAAAGTAGGGTTCGTGCAAAGAGTCTCAAATCCCATTCTTATTTTTATTTATTATTATTAAGAATAATTAAGGATATTTAATAATAATAAATAAAAATAAGAACCCCTTTGAAGGGCACGTCTTAACAAAGATTTAACCTAAGCGTCAACATTCTGAGGCATTTTTTGGAATAGTTTCCACATATACTTAACAAAGATTTAACCTTATTGTCAACATTCTGAGACACTCTTTGAAATAGTTTCCAGGCATCCTTAACAAAGATTTAACCTTATTGTCAACATTCTACAGGGGATATCGCATGAAGTCCTTAACGGACTCCTTAGCCCACGTTGCCATCGTTATCAGCGCGCCAAACCGTTCTGCACGCTTCAGACCGCACATTTCATCGTACAACTCCTGCACGCGCTCTTTCAGCCGATCGATCTCCTCCCTTTGCATTTCTATGGTGTCTCTTTTATCTTTTGCGTCGGTGGCAATCCTTCTAACTGCGTCCACTGGGTCCATCGTATATATAATGGATCCGAACCATATTCCCTGCAATGCTCTGATAGTAGGACCCACCGGCTGCGGAAAGACCCAGTTCGTCGTGGAGCAGCTATTAGGACCCTTTAGATACCGCTTCGACTACATCGTGCTATTATGCCCCACCTACGTGAATAACCGCACCTGGACGGGCATAGGAGTGAAAGATGACGACTTCTTTGTAGATATCTTAGACCCTAACGAGTTATCCAGCCATTTGAAGTTCTGGCATAAGCAATTCCCTAAAGATACACAGACTTTACTCATACTGGATGACATTGCCTGCGGGGACGACGTAAAAAAGCGCACCTCCGAGCTCGTTAAGCTCGCCTTCAGCGGTAGACACGACAATATCAGCGTTTGGTTGCTTTCCCAGCAGCTTACCAGTGTCTCTAAGCCCTTCAGGGAAAACATAGGCTCTCTCGTAGTATTTTATACTCCAAGTAAGTCTGACCTGGAAACCATCTTAAGCGACTACGGCGGTGAGATATCCAAGGAACAGTTACACGAATACATGCGGCATTTAAAAACGCACCAACATTCCAAGATGATCTTCTCTTTGAGGTTTCCGTATTCCATTAACATATATGGACATTGAGCAGCTCTTAGATGAAGTCCCCGCGCAGTTAGACGAAAGTAACCTTAAGGAACAACTCAACATCCTTGTGTCTTCTGGGAAGTGTAAAGAAATGATAGGCAAGGAACTTACCCATGAGCAGGTTAATAAGCTGTCGGAAGAGGAAGTCAAGAAGTTCCATAAGAGGTATGAGGCCGCCCTTGCAAGTAAGACCACGGACGCCGTAGCAGACTCCGCTATCCGACTTGCGACTAAATTGCTTGGACTTGCACTGCCCATAGACGACGTGGAGCAACTACAGAAGGACATAAGAGATGACTATGTCATATCCCAAGAACTTAAGATAACCTGCGGGTGGTTGTCTTTGAAGTGCGGTAAGTTAATGGCAGTCGCCTCTGCGGCACTTCACGTAGCTCAGCATGTCGACTTGAAGGAGGTACTGGTGTCTTGGAAGGACTTCAAGAAGGACAGAGAAGTCGAAAAGGTCTTCCAGGAACCTGATCAAGTCGCCTCAAGTACTTAGTCAAGTCGTTGTCAAGTCACCTCAAGTACTTAGTCAAGTCGTTGTCAAGTCACCTCAAGTACTTAGTCAAGTCGTTGTCAAGTCATTGCCAAGTCATTGCCAAGTCATTGTCAAGTCGTCATCAAGTTACTTGTCAAGTCCTTCAAGTCCCTTAATATAAGATGAGTGGCACCGAAGAACAACCACCCGTAGAAGATACCAAGATTACCAAGGCTAAATCTCCAGGCAGAGTCGCTGCCGGAAAGAAGCTCGCGGAGATGAATAAAAAGAACAAGGCAAAAAAGGAGGAAAAGGTGGAGGAAAAAGAAGAGGAATCCTTTATTAATCCTGGGTACGTCATCGGCGCGTTAGGAGTCATCATAGCTGCAGGCAGCCTTTACTTACAATGGCGGGCAGCAAAGCCAAAAGTAGAACCACCAACATATCACGCACCTGTGGAGGTTAGAAAAAGTAAGATCCCTGAAATGGAGTAAATTTATCACCCGCGGCGACCTAGATTTTCCTTCTCGCTTTGTAATATAATGTCAACCGCGTTATTGAAAACTGTTGAAGAAGCAGCTATCATTACTTCCATCGTTGCGGGTATTGGTTGGGTAGGTAAGAAAGTGCTCAAAGAAGACTTTACTGAAGACCCAAGCAAGAGCTTCGCTAATTTTGCTAAGATGACCGCTGCCGTAGGCGGGGCTATCATGGCAAAGAATTACCTACAGAAGGAAAAGTACATTCCTAATGTATAAATGGCTAGCTTAGTCGCAGGTGGAGTTATTGCAGCTTTAGCATTCACTGGAGCTAATCATGGTGGTCAGTATTTGGATAGATTAGTTAGAGGTGATCGCAGCGGAGATTTGGCTGCCGAAAGGAAAAGGCATGATTTAGCGCTGGAGAAATATCAGCGAGACGTGGCGGCTTGGAATGAAAAAAGACAAGCTTACAGGGATTGGTTGGACAAGAACTACCAAGACAAAATGCAGGCGGATAAGAACTTCGAAAATACAGACTACGCCTTTAAGCTCTATGCGCAAGCACACCCCGCGGCATTAACGGGGTTAAAAAGGCCTCAGTTTAAGGATTACTATCAGCCTTCTAAGAAACAAAAAGACAATGAATTGGTCTTTGTAGGAGTCGCAGGGCTGGCGGGAGGCGTAGCTTTGGCGTATCTGCTCTAACGAAGGGAACTGTGTTTCCTGAAATATATGATCGTCTTTTTGGAAAGCGATAAAAATAACTTTACCACTTATTTAAATCCCCCCATTAAAGCCCATAAGGTTCGGCTGGTTAGTTGCTCTTTGTACAATTCTTGGTATAACCTGATTAGGGGCATAGTCACTGAGCATACAGGAGGATCTAACTATCAAGCCGTATTGCTGCCCGATGGACATTATACGCCAATCACACTGGCCAAGGAATTAGCAAAACACGGTTATACTCTCACCACAGGATTGCCGCACGAAATGACCCTCAAACATAATATGTCAAATTATTCAATGACTTTTGGAAAGTCTGACCCATTGGGATCTTTATTATGTGCCTCGGGCAAGACGATTACCAACACAGCCATACCTGTGAAATGGAAAGTCGCATCCTCTTACGAAGTCTATTGCGATTTAGTCCATAGTTACGACAATGGAGGAAAGTCTTCTCTTATGTCCAAGTTTCTACCTCAGGGTAATCCATTTGACCTGGTAGAATACACTCCCATTTCTTTGAGCTATGACTTGTCTAATTTGGTAGAAAGCATAAACATCACCATTAAGGTGGACGGAAAGACGGTGGATTTTAACGGACGCAAGATCAATCTTGTCCTATCCTTCGCTTGAATCAAATTTATATAATGGGCCGCGTAGAGGATAAACTCAAGAGGATTTACTATGGGCCTGAAGGCTATTGGAAAGGAGCGTCGGCCATCAAGAAACTCGCGACCGCGGCCAGGGTATCAGATGAAACGGCTAAGAACTGGTTAAAAAAACAAACCCTCTGGCAGGTTTATCTTCCCGTGCCCAAGTACATTCCCAGGCCCAGCTTTACCGTAAATGCCCCCAATGAAGTTCATCAGGCGGATTTGCTTTTCTTACCGCATGACAAGGTGAGAAAAAAGACCTATAGGTACGCTTTGACCGTAGTTGATATCGCAAGCAGATACAAGGACGCCGAACCCATAACCAGCAAGGATTCTGGGGAAGTCGCAGAAGCCCTAGGTAGGATTTATAAGCGCGTCTTGAAATGGCCCAAGCTGCTGCAAGTGGATGCGGGGACAGAGTTTATGGGCGTGGTTACTAAGACCCTGAAAGACCACGACACCAAGATTAGGAGAGCTGAAGCTGAGTACCACAGGGGTCAGAGCATCGTCGAAAGATTCAATAAGACTCTGGCCGAGCGCCTCTTTGGGTACCAGTATTGGAAAGAGCTGGAAGATCCCTCCAAACGCAACAGGGAATGGACTCAGAGGCTCCCCCAGGTCGTCGCGGCTTTGAACAACGAGGCGGCCAGGGCTACGGGAATGAAACCCAGGGATGCCATAAAAAAGAAACACGTGGAACACAAGTCCTACGTCAGAAGTTCGAGGGCGGTCTTCCCCCAGGAAAAGAGATTAGGTGATGTCACGGTTCGATATCTCTATGAGCCGGGTGAATTAGAAGGAGGATCCAAAAGAGCTACGGATCCTAATTGGTCTTTGGAAACTTACCAGATCCGAAGCGTAATAGCTAAGAAGGGTCAGCCCATCTTGTATTATCTTCACGATGGCCCCACACGTGGGTTCGTCATGGAAGAACTGCTTATCGTGTGATGTCCGAAAGCTATCGTATGCACTCCGTCATCACACATCCATCGCTTACCGTCAAATGCAGACAGCGACACCTTCTCCTGCGTGACGTTATGTATCTGATGACCATAGCTGCGCAGGCTGTTCATCTTATGCCGCTGTTCCTTGCGTGTTCGTAATACGTTGAGGTAGGACTCGTGCGTAATGTCCTTCTTAACCACGTACTTTTTTACGCCTTTAGCTTTCTTTTCTACGCCGTCTAACTTTAGCACGCTGTACATCTTTGGTTTCAGACCCACGTACTCTACTATGGGTTTTCCTAACATTTCGTCTTTCATCTTCCCAATTACCTTCTTATTCTTCGCAGAGTAAAGGAAGTGCTCCTTCGGGTAACCGCTGGTGTCGTACTCGTCTATGTCGGGGAGGCAGTCTTTGTAAACGTCTTCCGTTTGCACTTCTAGAATTAGGGAGTCGGTGTCTGTGTACAGGAGGCGACAGCGGTCTCCGTACTTTGGCTTAAGCTTATCGTAGTAGAACTCATACATAAGCAGCTTCGATAGATCCAGCACCGTAAAGCCTGTGTAAACGGGCTTGTTTAGTAAGAGGTTTGCCCTTTTCATGTGAATCACGTAGAAGTTCAGCATTTCTACGTATCTAACGAAGCCTGGCTGTGACACGTATGCTTCTGCTTCCTCTTTGGTGCTGACTATTTTTACGCTTACGCGCTTGCGGATGTTCTCCATTGTCTTTCCGAACACGCTGTTGTTCATCAGTTTGAAGAGGTTTTTCTCGAAGTCATTTTTCGCTGCGGTACGCTTTTGCGTGTTAAAGTCAATGTAGGGGCGCATCCAGGGTTCCTGCGTGAATTTTAGGACTCTGTGGATCTTCTCTACGCGCATTCCGTGTCGCACGTAGAACTGCAGGTTGCGGTAATGTACCACATACTTCTTCTTATCCATCAGGTTCATAGTTAGTTTCCTGTACGGTTTGTAACCAGGGCACATTTGCTTTTGCAGCGGACTTAGCTGCTTAAATGGTATCTCTATCGCTTCTGGTGCTAAGGGGAACTCATTGTGTTCGTCGTGCAGGCGCTCTGGGTACTCCAGATCCACTTCTAAAACGTAACCCTTGTCTTCCTCCTTTCCTACCTGCATGTAGAAGTCTATCGGCTTCACTGGATCCCATTCGAAGTCTCTCACAGGTAGGTACTGTGACATTGCCCAACCATAAAGGTTATTCGCATCCAGGTAGTAAATGTATGTGGTTGGTTTCTCTGGGTCGTGCTCTACTAAGGGGTTGTTTGCGCGGGCGTAACGTCGGCTGGGCCCGCATACGCCGCCACGAATACCGTCTTCCATAAACCGATACATGTCGTATTCCGTTAGGAGATCCAACTGCGCATTTGTCTTCTTTAACAAAGCACTCCAGCTGAGCCCAGGAGCCGTGTAGAAATTAGCGGGATCCAATCCGTAATATTCCATAGCCATCTTTCTGAAGCTTTGGAAAACATCTGCAAGCAGCACTACGTCAGACCTTAGGTAGATGTCGTGGTAGTCCCCCATGTTCTCACAGGAGTACTTTTCCCACACGTCTAACGCATGCTGGTACTCCTCATCCTTTATGCCGGACTCGTTTAGGGTGCTGTAGAAGCGATCTTTGGGTGGTAGGGACTCTTTGAATCGATCCCAGGAATCCATGTATTCGTATGGGTAGACTCCTTTCCTTTCCGCGCCATATTGACTGGAAATGGGAAAGTTGGTGTTATACTTTACGAGGTTTGCTAAGGAGTCCGCCATAAACTGCTGCGAATCTAAGAACTTTAGCTTACCCACAGTTACGGACATGTAGCGCTCTTTGTTGTTGGGTATGCATTTGACGTCGGAGCCGTCTGTTCCTTGTAGTAGCAAATGGGAGTCGTAACCGCGGAGGTTGTGAAAGAACACCGGAATCTCCATGTCTGGATTTACTTTGAAGTTTATATTGCATTTCCAATGAGCCGCTCCTCTGTATTTACCCGTGATGTGGCAGTGATCCCTAACCTTATCCACATAGAAATCCTCAACAAATGCTTTGTGGCAGTGAATGCAGTGCGTGGAGGGCTTTCCCGGCTTCTCACCTTTCTTAGCATACTTCCCGCATTTAAAATGAGCTTCTCCTAGATACTTTCCATCTTCATCCCACGCTTTCTTGGCTCGTCTTCCAAACTGAAGAAGCGTATGTTGGCAAATGTGGCATTTTTTTGCCTTGTTAAAAGCCTCCTGGTTCTCTTTGGTAAATTCCATCTTCTTTGGACGTCTTAATTGTTCTCTAATCTCCCCCTCCTCTTCTCGCAATGCTTCTAGAAACTCATTAGCTGCGTTCTTACCTCGGTAAATCACAGGAGGGTTTGCTTTACCGTCTGATTTGACTACTATGTAACCAAAGGAGCAGATCTCGTGTAATCCTACCTTATTCGTGGCGCCACGTTTCTGCTCTTCCTTAGTTATCAACGCTTCGAAGTCTGCATATATCACGTAAGGCACTTGCATCTGCTTTTGATGGTCTGCGTATGAAAGCTCTTTGTTGGTGGGCATCTGGATCCGTTGCGCCACTTCTTCGACTCCGCGGCAGATCTCATCGTGTTTCTTTAGGGTATTTAAGGATGTAAATGACAGCAAGCAGCAGTCGCAGAAGTACTTTTTGCCTTTGTGCTTAGTATGTCTGTAGAATAGTCTGCTAATGTGTTTAACCCATGAGTAGTGTCCGCCGTGGTAGAATAAATGTACGCGCTCTCCTTTACTTTTTGACAGAACTAACGGTACTATCGTCTGCTCTCTGACTCCGTAAACGTTAATTGCTAGATCGTTTATTTCCTCAAATATGGGGATGTCTACCAACTGCATGGGAAATTCCACACCATCCCACTCTAAATCATCTGTGGGATACTTACTTGTCCTACAGGGATCCTTCTCTGCTGGATACAGTGCAGACCTGATTGCCCACATAAAGCATCGATTGTCTTCATTCTTCACGTTTACAATAGCCTTCTTCCTTTCTACCCACGTTGGTAGCGGTACGTAACTCCCCCCTCGTATGGGTACGTACCTAGCTATACTTATCTCTATTCCTTCAACCTCCTCTACTGTCCAACCCGATCCTTCTTTCGTGTAGTTAGACAGCGACTCCATTATTGCTTCTAAGGCTTCACTGAGTGACCTATCCAGATTCGTGGATTCTAATATCACTAACGACTTTGATCGCAACATTGCTGTCGTCATTACCTCGTCTTTTGACAAACTTACTTCTACCATTATGCTCGCTTTCAGGGCTCCTAATTCTTCTATACCTTTTCGGAGAGTCCTTTTAACCTTCCTTTCTGACTGACGCCAAAACTGTCTAACGTCAATCTCACCGTTACCGGGTATTGTCACCGTGCTGAAGTTGCTTTGGGATTCCATCTATATAATAGGAAATATTTTATACCTAATACCAAGCACTTTTTAGGTCGTCGTAGTCGTACTCACAGTCCTGACAATGCCAAAACAATTTAACCTTAGTCTCAAACTTCTTACCACATCCACAATCATAACTGCTCATACACTTCGTCTTCATTTTCAAATGCTTTTTCAAATCCGCTTCTTTCTTAAAAGTTCTCTTACATTCTTCGCACTCCATATATAGACTAACATATTTAAGTGCGCTGTTGCCCTCAACCACACTTGGAGTGGGGGTCGTCCGTAGGTGGATTTTTGACGCGGGTCTTACCCCGTGTTGAGATTGCGCTGGAACCCCCATTCCCTATACTACTTACAATATTCATTTGATTGTTATTTATGGACAACTGTCTTTATATTTGATGTAAACTACGGCATTTCCGTCGTGTGTTTTGATACAGTAATCCATTAAGCGCCACAGTTCAGCATCTGTTAAGCCAGTAATCTCCATATTTCCGCCTTTAATATTTCACATTGTTATTCCTTTCCATGTTTTATGATGTACAAAAAAATCTACATCTGGTGAGTCTTTCCTTGACCATTCGTGCAGGCAGCCACCGGAATATGAAGTCATAATTTAGACTTTTTGCCGTATTTTATAAGTCACAATCAAGGCGCGGCCCGGGGCGAAAACTTATTGAAAATCGGCTAAGTACCGCTGGAAGGCCCGAACGCAAATAAAATCAGTAAATCGCGAGTTCAAAAACTAAAGCGCGCGCAAAGATGGGTTTCATTTTGAAGTGTGTCCGCGAGAAAAAAATATATATAAAAGCACAGTTAATAGCCTACATATCCTCAGGCCTCTTGGTGCGTAAACTATTAAAACTCCAATTTCCTGCGAGTCTCTTGCAATCAGAACACTCAGTGAAAGACGTAAACCAGGACACCACAAACATTTTTGATTTTTGATGTAGTCTCATAAGAAAGACTGTGTTTTCACTAGGACAATTTAAACTAGCTTAAATATAACACCGGAAATAAGGCAAAGCTAAACTACCTAGCAAGATGGTTTAAGTTGTCCTACCAAATAAATGGGCCAATTCTTGATAGGTGGTTGTCAGATTAAAACACCTCCAGGAATTTTAGGCAAGTTAACATTTCGGTGAAAACACAGCCAAATTCACTTGGATATTTCAATATGCTACGCTTCTTAATCAGTATTTCTAGTTATAAGCCTTAGTAGAATTAATAAATGGTATTTTTAATGGAGAACGGGAGGATTACTGACTTATATTTATAGCAGCTTTGGTTTGAAAAATTACTCCAAAAAGAAGAGCTTTCGTAAGAAATTATTTTTTTCAGAAAATTCAAGACGTGTGAAGTGTTTCGAGAATCGGGTACTCGAGAATTCGAGTAGTTTAATACGATACTGTAAAAAATAATCAACAGGACTGACCCATACAACAACCAACACCACCAGCATTACTGCAGGTGTAAATCCCAAGTTTTCAATTTCCTAATTTGCAATATTTTTTTAACTGTGCGCAACGCAATGATTTAAAACAAATTCGACGTCTCTTTATTAACTGACAGAATAATCGTCCAAAATCTATATTTTCATCATCATTAGATAGTTTGTGGTTTACTTAGGCCAAAGGTCTAAACGGTTCTTCACTTATGGTTTGTTTTTTGATTTCCATTACAAAGCGGTTGTACGTCTTTGATTGACAACTTGATCGACACCTTCGCAACCAACAGCATTGAAAAGGTTTATGAATTAGTTAAGCGACAGAGTTGTATGGTCGGGTTATTTTGCTCAGAGAGTTAACAGGGCAGCCTATCGGTCGTCATGAAACATGGCCACAAGTTCTAAAACGATCCGTGACTGCACCAGAACACCAAAATGTTCTATTCTACTTAGCAATGTACTTGGGATTTCACTTACTCCGTCTTCTCTAGATGTTACTGACCAGAACGGTACCACAAATGACCCAAATAAACCACAACAATATGCAGGGAAGGCTCTGTTCGATTCCTTCATAGAAGAGAACAAATCTACCTTACACACCAGACTCAACGAAAGCCTGTCAGAAATTCGCTTCGCAGGATGGATTCAGCCATTTACTCTTCTCGCTAAAGGTCCGCTTGAAGACTTGGAGGTTATAAAAGAAGCATGGCGGAGACGATTCCTACGGAGCCCGAAAGAGTTCAATATACGCGAGCTCGGTAAGTAATTCACTGTTTTGACTCCATGTGCTAACCGGTGAATGAGCTGAAATCACCGTTAGATCTTCATGCATTAGTCCGCCATGCTCATCGTATTCAAAGTGATGATGAGTTTGACAAACTAACCCACAGGGGTTGTTGATTTCACTCATCATTCCTATTAATCGCTAGCGTTGATCAACTTTTCACTAAATGCTTTATAAACGTCACATTATTTTATTCCGTACTTTATCATCAAAACATACGTGTAATATTCTCATTTTAAATTTTCAACAGAGATAGCTCCTACTAGCAATTTACTTAAAGCAAGGGGTTTATTTTTCTTTCTAAAGTAGCTCATGATAATCAAAGTTGATTTTGGTTGACGGCTTGTCGAGTTTGAATCGTGCGGTAAATTTCAAATGAGTTTACTGTTTTGCTGAAGTGGATTATCTGTGAGCCTCGATATATCAGCGATTCTCAGATCTGTAAAAAAATTAGTCAACTGAACCTCGTACAGGAGCTAGATATTTTTTGTTTAGTTGTAAAGTAATCAAAAACATCAAACAGAACGTTCTGGTGATGTTGTTGACCTTGCGGCGCTATTTATCTTGTATTTCGCTTCTCCGTCCAGTGAATATCCACCATCTAATTATTCAAGTGAAAATTTGATTTTACTTGTACATCCACGTTTTATAGCTAAGTATATTATTTCGTATAGCCATGCTATTAAGTTTATTGGGGTATCACCTCAAGAACAGCTGATACCACGAAAGAACAACCTTTAGCTTCAAGGAGGTTTGTTTACGGTTCGTGTTTCGTGAGGAAGCGTGGCCCAACACTATCTACTGTGTTCAACCATTCTTCTTTTATTAGCGTTCATTTACATATCCTGCTTATGATACTACAAAGCTCTCTTCTCTGTTTATAAATCCTACTTATACGTTTCTTTTCTATAACTGTAAACGATACTTTGAAGTTTCTATATTTACATAATACTATCTTTCCAAAAGGCCATTTGCTTTCCATTCTGTGTTGCTGTGTGTTTTGTAAAATACCGATCGATTGGTATTTATTCCGGTAAAACCACTGAGCCTGACTTAAAAATTCTTTACTAAAAACTCTTCTCATTGCCTTGTTTTCGTTGATTTTTTTTTCGCCACGAGGTTGTTGTTTCTATCATAAAACAAAGCGCTAAAAAGACGTGTGTTATGGCGGACAGTATAGACATCCGCAGAAACCTATTGAGTGTTACAATAAATAAATTTAAATGAGCCAAAATTCCGACCAATTTTTTTGTTGAATTTCGACAAAAAAATTTTAAGTTGCGAGTAAATTCTTCTCTTTCTTTGTATAAAATTAAAATATTTATTTATTTATTTATTTAAAAAATCATTTTATTTTTTCCGACACTTGTCTCTTAGTTTGAATTTTTTTAATAATTTTTTTTTATCTAAAAGAGCTTAAGGTGCAATGGTGCTTATGATTTTGGACAAAGAATGACGTACTGCTCATTCAAGTACTGCATTCCTGTAAACAAAACCTTCTTTGTATTAAGATGTTTTTATAATTATACTTTGGTATATACATGCATTTTTTAATCAAATGCATCTGTTCTTGCAAATTAAGCTGTGATCAAATTATACGGATTTTGCACACTATGTGGTCGTTCCTGTTGCGATACGACCTCGAAATTATTTAAAATATTTCCATAACCTTAAACCCGTCTCTTTTAAAAGTTTTTTCTCTCTCTTTATCAAGCTACTATGTACTAAATTTGAATGTATATTTTCACTGAAAATCCTGACTTCAATAGAATATTTTTCCAGAAAATTCTTTATAAAAAAAGAAAATGTTAGATGTTGTTTCGGTATTGTGACAGAAGATGTCTTATCTATACGTGTGGGTGATTGTATGGGTATTGACTCTTTCATGCATCAGCACTGCAGTAGCTGTACTCCTATGCAACACGTCACGCAGAGATATATATAACTTTGCATACAGTCTTTTGAGCTCAATTCATCCATTTGCAACATAATAGGATTCAGTCTTTGAGATTTGTTCTCATAGCATTGTTTTTCAGCAGCTCTCGACTTTGTTTCGCTATTCTTTGTGGGAATGATTAGAAATGATTGGGCCACGATAATATGTCCTAAAAGAAGAAAGATTAGAGTAGTTAAATAAGTGTTTGCGTGATAATAAAGGCACAGCAGTCGAGCATGCACGCCACAATGATGGGGTGTTAACATTTTAATCAAGTATTTACGCAATAATTTCTCTATAACAATATAACGTCATTTCGGGAAGATTGCAGATTCTAAATGGAAATATCACAGACACCTTTTATCAAAGCAGACGATAGCTATCTGTGTCTGTCCAAGATCGATATTCTTCTTTTGAGGGCCTGAGAGTTATCAGTTTACCCTCTGAAAATAAAGCCTTTTTTTTCCTTCAAGATTTTTCGAGACGATACTATTAATAGTTTAGGTGCCCTAAAGAGTTGATGGTTCAGTGGCCCTGCACTACTTGTAGACTGGCAGTTTTCGTATGACTGTGAAAAGCTATCGGCACGAGCACGGTCTTACCGTCCGCGCACGCGCAGACGCGGTAACGATACTGCCAGACCAATCACATTGCGTGAGAAAAAAATAGCCACTCGAAATACTAGAAAGCGTCTGCATCACGGGAAGGTCACGGTAAGGCACTAATACACCACCGATATTTTCCCAGTCATACGAAAACTGCTCTATACACTACGTGAAAGTAAAATCTCCCGCCCTGTCCCGGGGATCGGGGGGCAGCTAGTGTATAATTACCCATAAAAGAAGACCAAACACACAGGAAACTTTATACGTTTTCCGTCATCTTTGTTTTGTTTTGCCCCCTGGCAAATTAGCCGCCGTATCGTCGAAGTAGTCTATTGACAGTCTGCCTGTACGATAGACACATTACTATAAGGCAAGTGTAGTAATATTTCTTTGAGATTAAATTTACGTTGTATTTCTTTCAGGAATGATCAAGTCTGTCGACACGGAGATCGTCCAACAGGCACCATTTTTACCTCTGACAAAAGCTGTTTACGAAGCAATAGCAGCATTGAACAAAAACAACCTCCCAAGTAGCCAACAACATGTGTTTGAGTACCTCGCACATACGTACCAGTACGTGCACGTGCCTAAACCGAACGTCATACGAGATTCCCTCGGAATACTGTTCAAGGAAGGCAAAGTCTATTCGTCGGGAAATGATTACTTTGTGCTGGTAGACAGCCAAAGTGACATCTCTGAAGACAACAAGAAGGAAAAGAAAACGACATCTGTGAAAGAAAAGACACCGCATGAAAAACATGTCCCGTGTGTTGTTTGCGAATCTACCAATCATAAACTGAATTCTACGCATGCGCAAAAAGTACAAACTTCCAAAGGGAAAGAGCATGCGCCTTTGTGTGAGAAGCATAAAAGAGGAGAGAAAAAGACCAATAATAAGGGGAGTTCTTCAAAGGAGAGTAACTCGCTAATTAGCAAGGAATATAAAGACTTGAAATCCGATAAGAAAGAAAAGAGAACTAATACTTCTTCTAGAAGTGAAAATCATTCAAAAAAGATGAATGACAAGACTCCAAAAAAGAGTGTTTGGGGACAAATAGCTTGCTTTATTAGAGGCAAACATGGTGGAGCAGCCTCAGAAACAGGTCCACATCAAAAACCTGATAGTATGAATGATAAAAATGTCGAGTCTGCGGTGCCAGGGAGCGATGCCATACCTATAGACCAACCAGGATCTAGTGTTGATAAAATATTAGAATCAAAAGTCGAGCCAGATGAGAAAAGGAAAGCATTAGATTCAGCAAATGAAAGCCAGGGCGAAAACCCTGCACAAATCCAAAGGAGTAATTCTTTTGCTGCCCGCAACAAAAAACGTCCCAATCTGGTCCGAAGTAATACGTTTACTGCAGGCAGTAGCAACAAGGCGCCAAGACCAGTTGATTATGATATTATTACATCGAGAATAGATGAACAGAGTACAGGAATTTCAACACCCAACCAGCACCTTACACGACCTTTGTCGAGGGAATACGCTAAGAAATCTTCACTATCTGAGAAAGCCATATATTTCAATACTAGTGATTTTGTCAGGCAAAGCACACCTGTCAAAGATGCTGAAAAAATCACTTCTAAAAACAACGTTTTGCCACAAAAGCCCGATTCGTTTAGAGAAAGAAATAGCACAAATAAAATTAGAGAAGCAGAAAGATTTCCCCCTACGAACCAAGCTAAACTTGACTATCCAAGAGACAGAAACAACGCATGCGCAGTAGGCATCGTAAGGCCGTGGAGCTCGCATGCGCAGACTACACGTCTAGACAGTAGACCAGTATCGAGAACTAACTCCATGAAAGAAACACGTCAATTTTCGCTGTCTGCGTCTTGTACTCCAACTGGTGACGCTAATAAACCCGCATTACGTGAGAACAGAGATATCAAGCGGAGCCTTTCGTTGAGGGAGAATAGAAAATCTGACTGCACCCCACAGGCGTTACAACGATATGCTGGTAGCGAGAATCGCGACTTTTACATCGGTGAATCACCACTCAAGCAACTTCTGACTAAGAATACGGGGAATACACTTCCTGTGTCACCTAGCCATCCAAACTACATCCCAGCAATACAAGACCGATCTAGAAACTCCACACCTAACAGAAATTCATTCCCGTCGGCAAATAGTTCATTGAAGAGGAATTCCTGGCACGAGGCGTCGCTCAATGAATGTGATGAAAATTATAGTCACGCGTCTTCTCAGAGGACGGGATTTTCATACCAAGACGAGAAGCCGACAAAACGACATGATGTGTTTTCCTTTGATTACATGAACAGGAATCATTTCAGCAAAGGCATGATTCCCTGCGATTGCAGTGACGCTGGTTATAGTGAGAATTACGAACGAAGATCGGCATCCAGCGATCCGTACTACAATACCCCTTCCAGTGTTCACAAAGACGAACGTTCATCGATTTACTCTAACAGTGACTATGGGATTTTATTGGATGAGGTATCATCTTCGGGTTCTTCCGAGATTCAATCGATTATGAATCAGGAAAAAAAGCTAGATAACAAAACAATGACTCCTTATACTGTCGCGAAAGGAGAAGTTGTGCTGGATTCTAGTCTTACATTTATTGGAATTATTTAAAACGTTCATACACTCTTATTACTATAATCTTGAAAGAATTTATTTTTTTGGGTATAGAGCTTAAAAGCGAGTAAAATTTAAAATGTCAAATCAACCAATTTCGATTATATTTATCAGGTCAACTTAACAAAAGTGTTCGTAATCTATATGTGGCTCAACATATAACTGTTATGCTTCCCTAGAATAAAGCTTGAATTGCCGTCTGACACAACCGCAATCCAAAAAAACAAGAAGTGCACAATCTATTTGTTTAAGTCACTAAAATGTATTAAAGGTTTCTTCACGGTGGTTAATTTTTAAACAATCTTATTACCTAGCCTGCGTACAGACGTTGCCCTACCCCTCCCTCTGCGGGAGAAAACGGTGAAGGGAACTCGTTCCTTGAGCTCCAGCTTTTTATATTTTCTAAAGAGCAATTGCTTTTTTTATTTATGTATTCACTTATTATAGAAGCAAGACATATATTTATTCAGCAATAAAAGAAACTATTTCCCAATCCATGACCAAAATGTTCGTGAGCGTCTAATTCGCTGAGCTTAGTATTTTGTGCTGTTAGATTAAAAAAATGAAAGTTCCGTTCAGCCGTTAAATGATTCCCAGACTCAGCTGCAAGCTCATTTTGTGCCTTTAATTATGTTTCTACGTTATTATCAATTATTATCATTATCAATATAGTAACGTTTTCACATTTTAAGGATATTTATGGCAATAAAGAAGTTTCTATTTTCAGGTTTTCCTTTTCCCTTCCTAGAGGCTCCCAACTCCATCATCAAATGTAAATTTCCCAGTGAAAAGGGTAAGTATTTTCCATTTGTAATGGCCCATACTCAGGGTTCGTACAGCCTTGAAAAGTCCTTGATCTTTGATCTAGGTCCTTGAAAAGTCCTTGATTACGAATTTTCCTTGAAAAGTCCTTGAATTTGGAGCAAAAGTCCTTGAAAATGTTAATTTTAGTCCTTGAATCAGTCTTGGTTAATGTGAAATAATGTTTTAGGGATCAAAATTAATGAGTCAAGTTTTTTGGAGCAAAATGAAAATAATTCAGTCGATTAACGTAATTTCCTTTTTTATTTTGGGCTTGATGTAACTGTTTTCTGTTTGTTGTTGATCTTGTGTCCTTGAAAATTAAATATTAGTCCAAAAGAAGTCCTTAAATTTTGTATTACAAAATCTGTACGAACCCTGATATTTAATACAAGTAAAGCAAAATTCGGACGAGCCCCCCACTCCCCCGTATTTTTGGCTGGATCCGCCCCTACATTAGTTCACAGTCACTGAGAATAAATCTTCGGATGAAATAGTGATATCTAAAATATAGTTCAAATAAATAAATTAAAAAATTAGTAGCATTGTAAATTAGACGACCCTCTGTAAAGAAAAAATTTTTTTTTGTATTGTTGTCAAGTAAGAATTATAAATGTTGTAAAAAATATTGTAAAAAATAAATAAATAAAAAATTAGATGTAAAAAAAAAAAAAAAAAATCTTATTTTTGCCCACCAGCAGTTCCTAGTTTTAATAAATATTAAATTTTCAATCAAGCTTGATTGTTGAGCTAAGGTGAGCCATCACTAAGTGTCTCTGTGCGTCACGCACTGTATGATTTGAATTACACATTTTACAAATGAATGATATTGCTCAAGTACATCATGTACGTGTACTTGAATCTTAGCTAGAGGGGGGGGGGGGGGGGGGGAAGAAAAATTCAAAAACCTCTTACGCTAATCAAGTAAATTTTATTATATTCTGATGAACTGAAAGATGAGGACTTAATGAGGCGTCTTCCGCCCATATATCCTGTAGAACTGAGTTGAATAGCTTTAACAGACAATATTTTCAACTCGAGATCTGTGGACAATGCTATTAGATCCGAGAGTAACGTCACCCTTTTCCAATTAAGCTCTACACCTGTTACAGGCCTGAAAAGGAGTTTTTAACAGTCATCAGCTTGCACGACATTTGCATTCGGCTGATGGTACTGATCTCAGCAAGTCGGCCAACGGGATGTATAAATAATATCTAGCATTATTATCACCTGGTCAGTCTCTGGAGGAGCTTGCTTTGATCGGTTATAATTTTGATTTTAACTGAGTCTGCTGACACGTAACAGTAATGTTGAATGTTACCAGAAACACCGTAACTTCATCCTGGGGCGCCGAGAAGCTTACAGTATTTATCCTGTTTCTTTCCGTGATTGATGGACTGGCAATTCTTGGTAACACACTGGTAATATTAGTAATACTGTGGACGAAAAGTCTCCGACGAATGGAAGCCAACTCGTTCGTAATGAGTCTATCTATTGCCGATTTGCTCGTCGCGTTAACCATTGTACCCATAACAATTGCATCGCTGGTGAATCCACAAAATCACCCTTACGATAAGTTTAAGACTTTTCTTGGGGTCGGGAATTTTTTCTTTTGTATTTGTTCAATCATGAATCTAACTCTCTTATCACTGGACCGTTATTTTGCCATTACGTCTCCATATCGATACTTGGACTTTCTGACACACAAGAGAGCATGTTCCCTGTGTATCCTGATCTGGGTCTATTCGCTTGGATTTTCTCTACCGCCTGTTTTTGGGATCAGTTCGTACTCCTGTTTTATTCCTAATTTCGAGACTTGTAGAGAAGACGTTTGGCGATCTTCTGACACGTTAGTTTTTGCTCTTCTTGTTCTGGGATTCACGTATGGACTAAGCTTAGTGTCTATGAGTTACTGTTACTGGAAAATCTTCAAGGTTGCTCGCTCACATTCAAGGCGAATTGCAGCACAGCAATCGTTCAGAATATCTGTAAAAACCAAAAATCAATTTGTAGAGCAAAACGCACGGACGACGCAGAACCTAGCATTAGAAGTATCAAAAGCGGAAGAGATCAAGTCACAGAGTATCCAATCACATCAAAATGGACAAATCAATGGAAATGATACTGAAACAGCTGGTTTTCGTTGGGTTGAAAAATCCCTAATCGACATAGTCATAGCGCCATGGATAATTGGACCTAAGAGACCTATTAACACAAAGAATCCAGATTTCGAACATTCTCTCCACAGTTCAGCAGATTCTGACGGATCAAGTAAAAATTCTGACAAAAACTTCACCAAAAACGAAATGCGCGTAGCAAGAAGCTTTCTAATCGTCATAGGGCTATACGTTTTGTGCTGGACGCCATTTTGCTTGATCTTAGCGTTAGAAATTTTTCTAAGGCGTAAATTAAGTGAAGAAGCCAGTCTTATTTGTCTATGGATAGGCTACACTAATAGTTGCGTAAACCCTTTTATCTATACCTGGAAATATAGGCAGTTCAGATGTGCCTTAATTAGACTCTGGAGGAACTGTAAACTACTATTAAGAGAATAAACTGTACTAAACTTAATTGAGATACTGTACCTCGTAGTAAATACTCGCTATTGTAAATAGTGTAAAGACTAGCTACTGTATATGAAAGGGTTTTGAGTACTGTAGTGTATAAAGGGTTTGAGGAACTAATTAAATTACAAGGATCAGTAGTGGTAACTTGACTATGAAATGTTCAAATTGCTTCCAACAATCCTTATCAGGTCGTTCTGCCTTTCTTCGGTTACCTTTTCTTTTCTTTTTTTTTTTTTTTTTTTTTTTTTTTTCTTTTTTGGTTCTTCAAATCATTGCTTGTGCACCTCCCTGCAAGATCCCTAGTTACGCCACTGAGTTGGTAGTAAAAACTGATCAATGGTCCAATTTTATTCGATGTGCACCGCCCTCCCTGTTAAAGTTCTGGTTACGGCCATGCTTATGACCATGTAGAGCTACTTATAATACAACGCTGAGCAAAAGAATGGAGCATTAGAGAATTTCTAAAACGAGATATGAGCGAACAAAGCTACCGATATTTTAGTGTAAATGTATGGCGAGAACTCGCTGGATCATATCTAGTATCATCCAACATGGCGGACAAAATTTCAAAAACAATAGTTTTATGACAAAAATTTATCAAATTCACTTCAGACATGTATGAATCTACTTTATCAACTAGTACAACACTAAAATTGTTTGATTTGGAAAAAATATCTTTATTTCTTTGGCTTTTCAGACACGTAATCAGCTTTAAAAAATAACATTCACACAAATCGGAAACGATTAAAAAATAACATTCACACAAATCGGAAACGAAACGATGAAACGATCTGAAATTTCCTACACTTATTCACATCATAGTTCCCTAAAACATATCAGGGAATCGAGTTTATAGCATTCATAATTAATTTTAAGTTGTTATTTTCTTGGTATATAACGTCCGGCGTGCACACGAAGAATCGGTTATAAAACACGATTCGCAGCCAAGTGTTTTTAGATCCGATAAAACACAATCTGCGATTTTATTAAACGGCTTAAAAAACTCATGATGTATGTTCTCATATTGTACCGGATTCTTTACGAAATGAACCAAGTTTGACAGAGAAAATCCAAGTTAAAGTTTATGCAAATGAAAACGAATCTGATAAAACCTCATGAATTCTATTGTTTCCTTCATGAATTATTAATGAGATCTTAAATAGAATTTTTAAAAAACTTTTTCATTTTTGCAATTTACTATTATGATATTATATGAAAACACAAATAAATTGGAAGTTTCGGCTGAAACTTTCTTTTCGCAAACCCAAGAAGATAAACATGAATAACGAACAAAAATATGATAAAAAAATAACAATGGGAGGTTCTTATATAGCGCATTTTGTATGTCTCAAAGCGCTTTACATAGTAATAATTTATGGATTTAAATGGACAGCCCCCGCAAATAAGAGACCTTAAACGTTCAAAATGGTCTTAACTCATTATCAATAATTCATGAAGTGATTACTTCTAACTCTGTTTGTGATGAATATTAAATGCAATATTAGCTGGCGACCTATTCAGATTAAACATAGTTAATATGGAATAAAATAACAGTCTGAAGTATCCGAATTGAAAAATGATATATATGAATGACGGCTATCTCTGTTAAACTGACTTTCTCAACGAGTGTGTTTTTAAGGATATTGCTTACTTTAATAAAAAGGTTCCGCTTACACTGATCACAGACAGCCAAAGGAAAATAATAACTCTTTATAACTCTTCTTGGCGATCGTTACATCTTCTTCTCTCTGAACCTTAATGCGATGGATTTTCTAAGTGAATTCAGCTTGAGAATCTGTCTTATATTGTACGAATTTTTAAATATATCGTTCTCTGGCTTTCGAGACGGTGAGCCCTCAGACCAATTTTTGTGCAATCAATTGTTGTCATTAGTTCAGAAAAATTATTTAAAGGTAAGTCAAATGTCGACAAAATGAAATGCGCACACGACTGGAGACGCTCCATAACTTTAATGTCAGCGGGGAGCTTGAGAAGCTTACAAACATGTATCAAATTACTACTTAATGCAAAAAGCTCCTAGAGGTTTGCGGAAGGGCATACTTGAAATTTAGAATAATTCTAATATTTTTCTCTATCTAAAATCATATTCTAATGAGGGATAGAAATGAGAATTAGACCTTGGTGTCAGCGCATAAAAAAAAGACGAGTCTGCAATTTCCTAAACAGCGGCTTGCCAAATGAGCACGTGACAACCAAAGTTTCTGGAATGCGAAAGAACAAAGTACCAAGAATATTCGCTAAAATATTGTATTCCTGGCCTCTTTTAAAATAATTCTCACTCTTTTGGAGTTCCCTGTATTAGTATTCTGTCCCTCGACGAAAGAACCAAGACTTGGGGTCAAACTTTTTGAAGAAAAATCTAGAAAACATCGCTATTTTACGTTCGTGTGGAAGAAGACGTCCAAAGAAAAATATTTCGAACTTTTCCATGAAGTCATCGTTTTACGACAGAGAAGACGAAGTGCTTGATAATGAAGAATCTAAACCGCCAATTACAGAGAAGACATTTAAGATTATTATTATTGGAGACAGCAACGTCGGAAAGACTTGTTTGGCGCATAGGTTTTGTACTGGAAGATTTCCTAATAGGACTGAGACTACGATAGGAGTCGACTTCTGGGAGAAACAAATACAGATTGGATCGGATACTGTTAAGGTTAGATAGTATTATTAATTTTTAGATATTAAATTGTATTTTATGAGAAAAAGACTAATGCTAAAATTTGTTATCGCTCCCCAAGAATTAATTATGTATTGATTAATATTAGTTTACAAAAACAAAATTCGAAAACATGCCAAAATATACCAATTTGTTTACATTTTATAACTGGATATTTATTGGGGGGAAACTTGGTAAACTTTCTCTGTAGTTTTGAAAATGGTTTTTTATTTTGTTTTGATTGTTAATGAAGACATATTATTTTTTAGATTTATAAATTTTGTTATTGCTTTTAAGCTTATTGCATGATATTTGCATAGATATATTTGGAGAAAGCTATTGAATATTCAGTCACAATGCCACATCATTATTTGATTCTTGAATTTTATATATATTTAGCAAGTGGAATTTCAGGTGGCCATATATTCAAGGCACATGTAGACTTATTGAACAAACAGCTCCAAATTCGGAGACTTGCACTTACATGTCACATGACCCCACTGTGCACAAAATAAATTTGAAACAAATAAGCTGATATAGAACATTGCAAGAAAAATTATGGAAATAATAACAGTGGTGGCAGGATAACAGAAAGGGGAAACTAAATTCCCATTCTAAGATTGTAAGTAGTTACATTATGTAGTCATGAAAAAGTAAAGAATTAAGATTTCCTTGTTGCCAAGAAGATATGCTAGCTGAGCATTTGGTACGAGGGATGTGGGGTGGGGCCACTAGTGAAACCACAGCAAGATTAGAGCATGTATAAGTGCTCAGACATTTTGTAGCCAAGTAGTCCAACCTCATACTCAGGCACAGTACCCATCCCTGAATTTTGACATTGGTACTTCACTAGCTGTGTTCAGGAACCAAATGTCAACACATTCTTAGAGCCAAGAATAGCGTTGCTATTTATATTACTTAATGGCTCGCAGCAGTACTATTATGATAATGATAATGATTTTCCATTACCTCATTCCTCCTAAAATAGTTTATCCTTGTTTTCCCATGTCATATACATCATTCACCTGAGGAAAGAATTACATTATAGTTGCTGCATGGCAAAAAATGAACTACTGAAGTATTTGAAATAATAAATAGGGAAGCATGGGTGGCGTAGGGGGTGGAGCAGTCGCCTCTCACTAATGGGACCAGGGTTCATGCTCTGCTGGGCTCATAGTTATACATGTATGTGAGTAGAGTTGTTTGTTGGTTCTCTCCTGTGCTTTGAAGGTTTTTTGCCGGGTTCTCCAGTTTTCCTCCCTCTACAAAAATCAACCTACAATTTGTTATTTTGATGTATTGGTTGCCTTGTAATTGGGTCCTAGACCTGTAAGGCTTTTTATCCACCTCAGATTGTTAAAGTTGAATAAATTTCAATATATAATTTTTTTTATGAACCTATGATATCAACAGCATTGATTTTACCTAAAGGTTAATTATCATAACTGATATAGTATTTCTTTTCCCAGATGCAATTATGGGATACTGCGGGCCAGGAAAGGTTTCGAAAAAGCATGGTATCCCATTATTATCGCAACGTAAGTGCAGTCGTTTTCATGTACGACATAACTCGCAAATCATCCTTCGAAGGAATGAGCAACTGGTTATATGAATATGGACAGTTCTCCGAAGCACCGGATGTACCCAGAATTCTGATTGGAAATAAATGTGATTTAGGGAACTTAAGAACTGTAAATTCAAATGAAGCTCGGAAGTTTGCTGATTCATATAACATGCCTTTGTGGGAGATATCAACCAAAAACAATGAGGAACTAGAAACCATAGACTCAATATTCCTCACATTAGCACATAAACTTGTGAAGGATAAACCTATTATGAAGAGAGGAGAAGGCTTGGCAGAAATCATTAGTGCTGATGGGGGAAAAACAAGCAAGCGGCATTCGTCAAAGAAAAGGTCAAAACGCATAAAACTGCAAGGAAAGGAAAAGCAGGATAAAAAGAAGTGTTGCGAATCACACTAATTATGAAATTACTTTGTACATACTTCTATTTAGACTCTGTAAAATTTAAATCTTAGTATTGCCATTTTATTTCATTCCAATTATTTACTAGACATTAATTATTGAAATTATTTGAAGGGACCAAGGTTCATTCTGTCATATTTGATTTGACTTGAGACTTTCACATTCATTATTTACTACATTGCAAAACCTTGAATGACTTCCATATAGTGTGTTCCTTGATTTTAACATGGCTAAGTTAGCTAAAAGCCAGTGCCTGCTGACAGCTTTGGGTAAAACAAAATAAATGTAACACCAATTTAAACCAATTTAGTTTTAATTCCAACCGAGAAAAAGTAGAAAACGATGAACACTATATTTCGGTTTATTTCAAAACCATCACCTGGGGAAATGTTTACAGACATTATTAGAGAAAAGCAGCAAGGCCATGGTGCGGTAGCTTTCTGTAGATTAGTATCGCAAATGTCCTTATATAACCATGCTTTTACTGAATTTCAAATGACTGTTTTAGCTTTGCAATATTGGTTCTCATTCATAACGTGTCATTCCCTAGAATATCATTTCTTTGTTTAATAGTTAAGCACGAGAAAACGAGGATTGCATGATAATAGACGACTTGCACTAATAGGTCACCCTACCTCCCTTAAAAGGAGCAGTCTTGTCAGAATGAAAAACAGAAATGAAAAGAGCATCTCAGCATTAGTAGGAAGGCGGAGTTTCAGCCCATAATAAGCGAAACAGGAGAAATGGCATTGGACATAAAATTGAATGTTTTACAAGGATTTGTATGGGGAAATGCACTGGATAGTAAAAGTTAACCAGCCAACACTTTTCCCTTGCAAATCCTTATTTAAAATATTTGATTTTATATTTAATGTCATTTATCCAATAGCCAATATTTCATGCTGAAGCTTCGCTGTCTTGCTAAAGTTGAGGTGCTCTTTCCATTTCATTTTGACTCATTTATTTGTTTTGAGAAGGATAGGGTCACGTGACCTGTTATTGCAAGTCGTCAATTTTGTTAATTATTCAGAAATTTATAGTAATAGTTATAGTATTAAAAGTATTTAAATTAAAAATAGAATAAAAATATCTAAATGAGTACATAAATAATTATTATGATTAAGTTTTAAGAATGTCCTAATGTCATTAATTAATCAAAGTTTTTATTTCTGCATAGTTTATATTTCAAATCAGTATGAGATTTATAAGTAGATTAAATGAATATTAATTTGTGCTAGTTATTATATTATCATTAATATTTAAAGTACAATAGTGTCTATAGCATCCGCATTGCACACTTACTGTTTACAGCCACTTCCCACTCTTCACCCCCACTGGGGGAAATGAGGAGGGAGCTCAATGCACACTAATGCGTCTTGAATTCCTCCCGAATAAGCTCAAGTCCATCTGCAAGGAAAATTAGTTTTCGATATGTTTTATTATCGTACGTTTGATTTTTTGTAGCCATGCCTCCAGACGTAGCACTGTAACACAATATGGCAGCGCGATGCATTTATATGTCTATGCCAGAGATTTTGGCCCCCCTACCGCTACCCGAAGACTTGCAGACCGGTCAGGAAACTATGCCAAAGCCAAACGGAGAGGTTAGTCGGTCCTTAGACCGTAGATGATTAATGCCATGACCAGTAGAACCCACCATTATTTCTCTTTGTCGTAACGCGTTTTGAAAAACTTACATTTGAAAGCTGGAAGAGAAAATGAATTGAGATATCACATTCCAGGGGCGGCAGAAGCTGAAAATCTTTGGAGGGGGAGGCACTGAAATATTATATTTAGCGCTATGTGATAATGACCGCTGTTTTGTTTGATTGCAGACGCATGCGCCAAAAAATTTCATGCGTTTCCCCCGGTTCCGCCGCCCCTGTATTCTTACATACAGGAAACAGTGATGGGCATAGCAGATGGATCAAAATTAGAATTTAGAATTCGATTTTTGGGGAGGGAGGGAAACGTAATTAGAATTTAGACATTAATTTTTTGTGGAGGGAGGAAAACTGGAGAATCTGGAGAAAAACCCTTGAGGCACAGGAGAGAACCAACAAGCACCTCGATCGGTACTCCGCACATATGACACCGAGACCGGGCATCGAACCCGGATCAACGCGCATTGCATTGGTGAGAGGCAGCTCCCGGGGAGGGGGGCATGAGCAGCGAATACCACCTGTGCTTCTCTAATTATTTGCCGGTTTTTGAATCAGGACTGTGGTCAACTAAAAGCACTACCGGAGCCACCTTAACTCTGTGCCGTGAACCGCAATCCCATTCTAGTTTGTCGTGGTTTTGGTTATGAGCCACCACAAATTATAGAAACCTGAAAGTGTAGTCAATATTTTGTACATCTGTACACAAACAGGAGCTGTTTATGCATCGATGCAAAGGGATGTACAATCATCAGTCTTAAACGGGGGGAAATCAGCTCTCAGTGCGATCGCCCCCTAAAACATGAGTTTTGTGCATTCATCAAAGTTACAAAAACATAACTATTCGAGTCACACACATATTCATGTGTAGGTAAGGATTCTGGCAGATTTAAAAAAAGACGTAACTTAATCGATTATATTTTTTCCAAAATCAGATATAAAACACTTTATACATGTAGCGCCAGAGAACTATGTGGAAAGCACCAGTTGAGGTGTTTACGCAGGAGAAGTAGATTATCTCCGCACGTTTTGTCGCGACCTCGGTGTTTGGCGCGTGACCGTTTAAGAAACCAGATAACTTGCTATCATTCACCACTAGTTTTATATACGTAATATTACATAAGTACAGGAGGTCAGTAATGTCAATTTTAAGGTTTTCTTTTACAAAACTGACTTCCAACTGAGTGTAGTTCCATAAATAAAGATTTTCCTCATTCTTTTGTTTTGAAAACAATTTTCATTTGGGTTGGTTTATTTGTATTGCAATTCTTCGAAACTCTGCCTTCAGTAGAGACAAGAAAATGCAGTGAAGGACCACTTAACCAGGTTAAGACATTTGTTTTTGCATGATTCGTAGACTCAATGTGTGTGCAAAGTTACTCGGCAACACCACGCATTTGTATTTAAAACTCGCTTTTTCAGAGATACTTAAATTAATAGTCCTAGTGTTATTAACCATGACTCCCTCTTCGATTGGGGGGTCCTACGTTACACCCTATGAGGGGTCCTCCAACTGTCTACCACAACTTTATACTTGTTTACTTCCCTCCTCCCGCCCAAGGAGCTGCCACTATTCTTCGGCCAGGGCTAGCTATCCACCCTTCGTACAACCGGGCCCAGATGGTTCAACTGTATATTACGTAAATGGGTCTCATGGTAGCACCCACGCAGACCCACTACACCCTACTGATCGAACCCACAGGTTCAAAATGACAGGAAACGGAAGCTGGTGTATTTGTTTTTACGAGTGCATTAGAGGGACATGCGCTAGCCAGCTTACGGCCAAAATATGAGCCAGTTTACCAGCATTTAATAGTAAAATCTTGTCATAACCATTTTTTATCCGATGTTAACAGCTTTTATAAATGAAGTGTGGAATAATTTGGAATTTTTTCCAAGTTCTTTATAGGATATATTACACACTACGTCATTGATTGATGCTGACACGGAATAGCGTCAAGCGCTAAACAACGACGTGTCTGAGGAGAATTTTAGCTTCAGTCATAATAATTCTCTATTATCAGACGTGCAAAACAACGATACGTAAATATAGTTTACACTAATTTAGCAACTTTTGTATTTTTCCACCGGCAGCATTTCCTACCGAAATAGCAGTCTTCAGTAAACTACCACATGATTAATTAATACACACGGAAGTGAAGGGATCAGCCAATCACGTTGGACTAAAACCACCATAAAAGGTCATAACAGGAAATGGGATTCCCTGGATGACGTGACGTCATTTCCTAATGTCAAACTCAGCTAGATCGTTCTCGTTGTCATAATAGTAATATTCTATATTTAACGAGGGTTTCCCATTTTCCAGGGAAGGTTGTTAACGAACTACGCTGAGGCACATCTCAGTTTAAGATTGAAAGTGTCTAAGACGACAGCAATAGAGACTTGGTTAAAAGATCGTCGGCCATTTGCAGTGGTTTTAGTACGTCAAATCAATCAAACGTGTGCGCTGTTATGGAGGACTATAGTTATCTCTTCAAGATTATCCTTGTTGGTGATGCAAATGTCGGTAAAACCTGCCTCGTTCGACAGTTTACAAAGGGATATTTTCCCCCAAACCAAGGTCCTACGATCGGTGTTGATTTTACAATAAAAACAGTCGAAGTTGATAACGAAAAAGTAAAGGTAAGAGACTAAAAAATATACATTTTTTTAAATTGTTTTTCTATTGAATTTTTGAGAACGTGCATTGCAGAAGCGTTCCTATCTTGTTGTTCTTCCGGCGGTCCATAATGATCACAGCTCGTTCATCAACTACTCGTTGTTAGGATAATTAAATGAGCTGTTTGAATCGAATGTTTTTATTTCGAATAAAGTCCAGAAAGAAGACGTGCATTATCCCTGTATAGAGCGTGGTTTGCGCGTGGATTTCTTCTTTTGTTCGTAACATTGTAAACATGTGTCAAAAATTCATGATTGCACCATGAATAATGAAAGTTTTATCCTGAAATAAGAATTAAAAAATCCTCTAAACTAAGTCTAAGATATTTTATTCTGCTCTTAACAATATATTTTTTAATGCAAAAAATTAAAGAAACAATAAAAAACAAGGGGGAAAAGTAAGAAAGAAACAAAACACAAACTTCGATCAAAATCTTTGGAAGGTCTTGTTTTTTTGCTCACTTTCGTAAATCTATAGGTTTTATATTTCAGTTTTCGTATTAAAAATGAATATTTTACAACAGATTTCTTTTCTTTTTGCCTAATGTTGTAAACAAGATGTAAGTAAGACATGCATCAAAATCTCATTAGAAAAATAAGTCTATTGCAGAAAAAATATTCACTGAGAAAATATGAACCTTAAAATTGTACCTTAGTCTCATTCTTATACTTTTGACACCTAACAAACAGAAGATATTCTTCCGTGAGAAGTTGAATCCATCTCATTGTATTTATCTCATGTATATGGATTTTCTTTCAAAATTAAGATGACCACAGTGGGGACTCATTTATATTTACCAATATCGTAGTAATTTAGGAAGTTTAAAGAAGGAAAAAACATGTTAAATATATTAAAGCATGGAACGCAAAAAAACAGATACTTGAAAGTTTAAAATATACAGTTTGCTTGCACCATAACATTAAACAACACAATAATGTATATTTAAATGTTACAGGATATTAAAAAAATTTGGAGAAATAAAAAAGTCTATATGTTACATTGCACTTTGCCTGAAGGCGGAAAAATGCTGAATGCATTACCAAAGTGGGAAGAATATATCTTGCTAAATTCACATTTAAGTATGCCAAAAATCAAAATATTTGATACTTAGTTTTCTTTTTTTGTATTATTCTTATTTTAATTTGTAAGTTTTGAAGAATTTTTAGAAAACAATCTTACAATTTAATATGACTTCATAAACCCAGGTTTAAGAAAACCTAGGCTAATGAATTAACTATGGCAGTTCTGCTTGGAGGGATTATATTTTATTTGGTGTTGTGCCAAGATGTATATAATAAACACCTTTTGATTTGAACTTTTATTCATGCATGCTCACATAACTGACCTAGCTGCCATCACTGCTGATTATCTTATATCATGGTGTGTTGATACTAAGGTGGAGATGTTAATTAATTTTTTAGATGGAGTTATTAGTTTTCTTAAGATGTTTACTAGATGTTAGTTCCACTTCATGGGATAATTAAGGAATCTATATGTACCTTAACATCATAACATTTTGAAAAACATTCATTGTTTTTATGATTGAAATATATATTTCCAAGTCATCATACTATATTTTGACTGTATATCTAATTATCGAGTATGTTTTATTGTATTCATTATTGTCTTAGCATTTTGAATTTCCACCATTACATAGTTATGACATGCCTCGACAGGTGACTATTCATTGTATGATTATGAATATATTCAACCTTAATGAAGATTGATTTTAGTGCACGGCTTACTAGCTCATGTTTATACAATATGCACATTCTAATCCTTGCTTTACTGCTATACAAAAGATACAAAACCTTTTAATAAACAATATCTAGGAGGCTTAACAATTCCAAGATTTTCTAACCTAAGTGCAATTATTGGGTTTTTAGTGTCTCTAATGCATTTTCATTTTGTAATCTCAGTTTTGAGCTAGTCCCTTGTTGCTCAGGGTTATAAGTTCAATTTTTTTTAGCATATTCATGCATTCAAGTGAAGCCCCGGGGGATACTCCGCCAGGATTTGGGTAGGGGTGTTCCGCTGGGATTCTGAAAGGGATACCCTGTTTATGACAAAAAAACTCAAATTTGTAGACCCTGTTTATGGCAAAAGATATAATTAATTGCACTGAGTTCCTGTTTCAATTATCATGTCAGCTCGGGTATTGTTTTTTTTTTTGATGACCATAATAACCAGTTTCAGTCAATACGAAAGTAGAAACCCTGATTATGACAGGAAACTCAGGAAGAACTTGGAACTTGAGTGAAATTGCATACCTTGTTTATGACAAGAAGCTCAAAGAACTATACCCTGTTCAGCAGATCATCCCTGTATAGTCCATATATGGGAGTACCCCCCCCCCCCCCCCCCACCCGGGAAGTGAAGGTCCAGGGCCAAACATAACAGACGGTCAATGTACAATATCCAGCCAAAATTAGGACTTGTCCAGCCAAACACCTCTTAATAGACGGGTCCTATTGACCACTGACATTGACTGGTCACATGTTGATCAGACTGATGTGCCTGGTGATCATGTCTGGGCAATGGACAGCCATTACTGTTAGTCCTTGCCTTAAGCCCTTGGAATTTAGTTGACATCCCTGTTAGTCCTTGCCTTAAGCCCTTGGAATTTAGTTGACATCCCATAATCAGCCATGCATATAGAACATATAAGCTACTATTTCAAACAACAAAGGACTGACATACTGTATATATTACTTGAAATAAACTTAAATTTTTACTTTCTCTCATTTGCATAACTTTATTGGAAATACTGTACCCATTCCTCATAATATTGTTTATTTTAGGGGGTAGGCGGATGGGGGAGGAACATACAAAGGCTAGTTTATATAGAGGGTTGTACCCAGGTCACAATTTTAGTTTCCATTGAAAAACAGCAGATCCCTACCTCACTTGCAAAAATTAAAGAACAACCATAATGATAATAATAATAATAATAATAATAATAATGATATAATAATAATAATAATAAGTGAGTTACAGTAGACCATGTCAGCTCTTACAGTTATGACCATAAATTTGTTTTAATATTTAATTAAGTGTCTCTAACTTCCTCAGGGTTTAACCTATTTATGCTGTTTGCGGAAAAGGCATACTGACCAGTGATTAATTTTTAAAGAGTTCTAGTTCATTATTATTTTTTAAAAGAAAATTACAGAAAGCACAATATATATATGGAGCACCTTTGTGCTGGCAGCTGAAAATAATTAAATGACTACCCTAGAGAATAAAATTACTATTGATTTTGCATGTAAATATTTTCTATGATTATGCAATTAAGGTGATGTCAAAAAAATTTTTTACGCTTTTTAGTTGCAGATTTGGGATACTGCAGGACAAGAACGATTTCGTTCAATTACACAAAGTTATTATCACAATGCTGATGGTGTTATAATAACATACGACATCACAAATGAGAAATCTTTTGAGAGTGTACCACAATGGAGTGACGATGCTAACAGATACACCAGTAAAGAGGTATTAATGGCAATTGTGGGAAATAAAAGTGACTTGGCAAACACTAGCCGAAAAGTAAACTTTAAATGTGCTGAAGAACTGGCTCAGAAAGAGAACACTGTGGCCTTGGAAACATCGGCAAAAGAGGCCAACAATGTGGATCTTCTTTTCATGAGTCTAGCAACTCATCTTAAAAGAAATGTAAAAAGCGAAGACAGGTTTGAGGGACGAACTGAACGAGACACATCCAAAGATGGACTCATAAATGGTATTAGCCTCAGTCGACATAATATCTATCCCAGAGGACCCATATCATGTTGCAGGGTATAAAATCATATCAGAGGCATTATAATTGCACTCAAGTGCCTGGCGTTTTAATACTCTTCATATATAGTCTAGTTTTGTAGTTTTAAAATATAAATTTCACACAACAGAGGGTATTGTTATAATATGTCATTTATTATAGTCATGAACGCATACACATATATATGTATACATACTGACAGTTTTCTACTGCTACAGATTGCATTAAAAGGAGTTACTCCTAAAAGAGTAATAATTTCATTGAGAAAAAGTTCTGTATCCTTTGGCATAGTGTGTATATGTGATTTCTATTCTTCGCCAGTTCCTCTATCAATGCTACATGGTTATAATGATGTTTGTGATGAAGTATCTCAGTCATTACATGTCAATCATTTGGCAAAGTGTTAATTTTTCCCTAATTTTAGACACGTTTTTATTTATCATATGAAGATCTTAAAATTTTTAATTTAGGTTACGCTTGAATACAAAAAATAGATATTTATTTGATTAATCTATATTTTTGTTTTATTTTAATTTTATTTCAATTAAAATTATATACAATAGATGGTAAGCTTACTTTAAATTATTTAACTTGTGCAGTTTTTGTTTCGTTTAATAAAATCAATCAAAGAAAGAGAAAGATTTATATATACAAGTTTAATTATGAAGATTTGAGGAAAATAGAAAATGAAAAGCAGAGAGGTTATGTATTTAGTACAGTATCTCCAAGTATGTTTGATAGTTTGAATTTAAGCTTATCGAGATTTTTTACTCCTTAAAGTGAAATGTGACATATTTTTAGAGCATATTCAGATCTTTAATGACACAAAATAACTTTAAATTCAAAGAGCATTGTTATTGCTCAAATTGTACATAAGTATTTACTACAGTAACTGTTAATATTCCAACAATCTTATTATTAAAAATCTAAGCTTAAAGTGTTAAGGTTGTAGAAAAGGAATCGATGAGGTGATATTAATAAAGGAATGATTTGAAAAAGGGATTCTTCAATATTTTGATTGTAAAGTTGTAATAATATTAATACTTACAGTTTCTTTAGTGAGGTTTTTGGGCAAGTCAACCTGTAAAACTGGTCAAGTTGATCTTAATCTCTTTATCTCATGATCTTTCCAGCTTTGTCCGTCTTCGTCTTCATGAGCTCATTCATTTTCATGCATCGACTCTTAAAAAGGCAAGGCAAAAAATCCAGGCGCCCGGAATTATGACTCCAGTACTTTAGCTAATTTTAGAGATCAGCATTCAATAAATGGATCTGCGCATAGTTCTTGGTGTAGATCAACTGAATTGAAGCGCAGGCTCTGGGCTACACATTACTACCACCACCGGGGTCGGGACATAATTTTGTTCAATCAAGATAAGAAACCCCTGAAAAATTATCGCACGATCTCGAGTACAATTCGGAATTTATAGATACTCGTGATGTTTTGAAAGTTTTCAAAACTGGACGAGTCTTTAGACGAGTCCAATTTGAGATCTTTCAAAACATCACGAGTATCTGTATATTCCGAATTGTACGAGATTGTGCAATCAGAATCGAGTAATTTTGTTGAGTGTACTCAAAAGGTGAATAAAAAGGCATGAATTTTACTTTAATCATACGGGATTGAATATATTTAAAAAAAGGATTTCCGCAATCCCAGCCCACTATGAAAAATATGTTAGACTCTATACAAGCAATGCCCCTCACTGAGTACATAATTGTTTTTCAGTATAAGTTTATTATCACATGAACGACCCTATAAACATGTTAATTGGATATTATATTCTTTGTGAAACTATCTACTATATAACCATGTTCTTTTAGTCGTTGCATTTATCTTACATGTGTAGTTTATCGCATGCAGCTAAATTAAAAGATATTTAACGTATATTTTCAAGGCAAATGCGAGAAAATGGTCACGATGTGAACGAAATATCTGCATAAAATGGAATAACTTGAAAGCCTCTCCGGCATTCGCTTATGTCGAGCTCCGATAAGCGATACAATCTTTGGACCAATTTGAACATTAGGTTTAAACCTAATTAGGACGTCTGGATTTTTGGGTATTATCAATCGAAGCTCATACGAACTCAGCGGGCCGTTGGAAATTTGATTGACAGAAACTAAGACACCATATATCTTGAGCAAGAGATTACGAAGCAACTTACTTCATATTCTCTTGATCTGGAGCTATAGCTAGTGGTCTGGGTCCCGTAAAGTTGTACACAAAATGTGTTTATTTGAGCGGAAAATAGCGTGAAAATAGCGGGTTTTTTTTCTTTAAAAAAATTAACCTCTCGTCATCAAATAGCTGAGTTGCAACTGGTATTTACTGTAAATCAGTCGCGACTGGTATATTGACTGCTATTTCAATGGGGGGGAAACGACACTTTTGAGAAAATTTTTAGGGCAAACATTTATATTGACTAACTAAAAGACCAGCGCGCTAGCTAGCGGTTCTAACTCGAGAATATCTTCATTAGATTGTTTTGTACATATTGTGACTACTGAGACAGAACCGGTGGAGCTTCCATGAATGATGAGTTCATATTTTGTCAGTGTTGATATTTCGTTTTTTGAAATAAACAAATGAACTGTTTCGTGTTGCTTCAGTTTGAATATGGCATATATTTTGTTTCGTGTGTTTTATAGTTTTGCAAGCCGTTGAAACTTTTCAAACGATAGCATTCAATGTCCTTTCGGGCCTTCGATGAAATCGCAATTAACCCCCAGGTGGAAGGGCCAGTTCTTCTTGTACAGTAAGTAGCGTTCAACCACATCACAAGATCGTTGTTCTTGACGTCTCAGTATCATTTAGTACATTCACATACCGAGGATTCTTCAGAGCCATTTCATATTCACCCGGCATTTTGATTTTAGATTTTCTCTCTCCCTCACTCGAGCCCTTAATCATAGAATTACTTTCTTTCGACAAATCATGATCAGGTATTTCCGAATAGTCATGAGGATCGTCGATGTCTACGTAAGGCTTTTCGTCGTCCTCTTTTTGAGGCGCTTTGGACGGTACAACATCCGAAGGCAGTAGATAACCATCCTCCTCCTTGTTGAGATTCTCATCTTCGACATTATCTAGCTCGAGGTATGCCTCTCGTCCCTGGAAGATGAAAATGTCACCATTATACAATGAATGATGCGATGAAAATCAAAACAAAACGACTTTTTTGGGGGGGGCTCGAGAAAATTTGCTAAATAACACGAAAACAGGAAGATTAACAGCGAAAATAGTACAAAACGTTAACGTTTGTTATAACGGACATGCCTTGGTTTTTCTATATTTTCTTACGGGTGAGGACACACGATGCATTCAAGCTACGAAGTTGCATCATGCGTCCTTCTCGGCGACCGCTGTGCGCAACGATGAAAGCAACGATGCAGAGGTAGAATTGACATATACTTATAAAACGTTGTGCGCCTGCGCGTTACCACAACCTACAGAGGTTGCGCGCAACGTTATAGCAAAGTAGAATCGAGATCTACTTCTGTAACGGTGCGTGCAACAAGTTTCATAGCGCATTTTATCACAACCTACAGAGGATGCGCACAAAACGTTTTCATCGTGTCAACGTGACCTGCAATGTTGCTGCCAATGACGTGATATTCTCATTCTCAGCCAATCAAATCCGACTTTTTTACGTACCATTTGCTCGAATTCTGCAGTGCGCGAATAGCTTTCCTTCGCATCAACGTTGCAGGTCCTGTTCGCACGATAAAACGAATTGGCGCGCAATTGCAACAGTTTAACAGCGTCGCCTTTATGGTCGTTTAGCTCGCTTCTGTTCAGTTGGAAACAACATTGAATGTGTGAATTGTAATTTAAATTCAATTGTAATACGAGTTTTACAAAAAATACAAGCTTGTTTTTCACAAGATGAGTGTTATTAACCTACCATAGCGGGTATGTTAATCTCGATAATCTTGTCGAGTTTCAAGACAATTTCTTTAAACGTTGGTCTGTCGTCCGGATCGTGCATCCAGCATTCGTTCATCAAGGCATAACTGCAACACATAACATCAATATAGAAAGTGAACATCTATTTACAAAACGCAGTCGCATTCCATGTATTTTTGAGTAAAATCCAAGTAAATAATAAAGGGGAAGCTGTAGTTTAAAACGCTTTGCAGAGACAAGTTTGTGCTCAGCACCGTTAAGGCATTGCTCTTTTGAGGAAGTGATGGAAAATCAGTTATTTATTCATATCTTTGACAGTTTACTATGAATCTTTCCCAAATTTGGCTCGTAGTAGTAATTCCTCAAGGCAAGCAATTACCGCATATCTGTTACCATGGAAACCAGGACACGTGACCACAAGGCCGCCATCTTGGATTTTTTTAAAAAATCGTTTGTAATCGTATTGAAACTACTTCAAAAGTCCTGAAAATCCATATTCCTTTTGATATTTGCAATACCTATATGGATCCTTCTTTTCACAAAAGACATTAACTTGCCAAGTTTGGGGAAGATTCGTAGAAAACTGGCTATGATATAGCTAATCAGTTTTTCATCTGAGAGCCATGCCTTAATGATGCTGAGTGGCAGGAACAACACAATCGTTTCACGTAAGAAAGAATCCAATTCCCAAGAGTAATGGGATTTTATATTTCTGCCATCTAACCACAGGCAGCCCAAGCTGTATTATGGGATGGGCACGTGATAGTGCAAAACCTCTATATGATCCACAGGTTATCTTTCACAGGACCATGCCTGTACTTATGAAAATGGATGTATGGGAAGGAAAGTCTTACATCTCGTCTGGACAGTTGACTGGTTTTGCCATGCGTTTTCCCTCCACAAGAAACTCATAGACTTCAGTTGGATGAAGGTCAGGATAAGGACTGCCGCCTGGACAATTGGAAAATATTAAGAGATTAAAAACAAGAGAATTGACTGGCTGTCGACCTCTCAGCAGGGCCAGTTTTTAAACTAAGCTATTACCGTTAGGTTACAACCATACAGGACCATACAGCTATTTAAAGGTTGGTAAAGGTTTTGTCTTATTTCTTTTATCTCGTTTTTTGATATATCTATATGCCAAGCCCGAAATGCACTATGGACGATGAGAATACAATGAGAGAAACGTCACGACAATAGCGTCACAACGTTGCACTGTCTGCACGTATTCTAAGGAATTCTTTCTTTTGTTCTGATGTTATTCACAATGGTATGCAAAATGCAATATGCAACCAAAACTTTCATTGACCTTTTTTGAAACCCTGCCCATAGGGAGATTATAATCAGCCCATGAAAATTCGAATAAGATTACAAAAACAACGCTTCAAAACCAAGAATATTTTCAAAAGTGCAAAACCGAATTAGCTTACCAAGCGTAAAAATCTCCCAAAGAATAACTCCAAACGACCAACTAGAAGATAAAAATGAATGGGTTATAAAAATTGATAATGATATGGAAGTCAGTTCCATTTACTCATGCAATATCGCGTATAATGATAACAGAGGATGGTGGCGCACAACCAGCGCTATAAGATATAATATCTTTGGATACTCACACGTCGCTTTTTTGGGAATAAACTTTGTCTATGAGAGACTCTAGGGCCATCCATTTTATTGGCACTAAACCCTGTAAAAATTTTAAAACATGAATCAGCATCATGACTGTGAGTTCTACTAAGTACCGTGGATAAAGATAACAAGATTATTGATGGGTTGCAAGCATTCCCAAAAGAGTCAAAAGACAAAAACATGGCGGCCATTGTGGTGCCGTTAACAATGGATGCTAAGGAGTAATCTTTTGTTAAATGGCACCAACATGGCCGCGATGACGTAACGTGCAATCGAAGAATAAAGGAAGTGTGCCGGAGAGAATATGCTTTGGAGGATGCAACCAAACAAGATCACTTTGATACCAAAGTTTTTTTAAGTACATGCATATTCATTCATATTACAAAGTTATTCCTTACCGGAGTTTGTTTGACGTATTCTTCATTCTTGTACACATCTCTAGCCAAACCAAAGTCTGCCACCTTCATGACGTAGTTCTCTCCTACCAGGACATTCCTGGCTGCCAGATCACGATGAATACACTAAAAACAGAAGACAAGACATCAACATCATCTTTCTGAAGTATACAGGAAGTAACTGGTCCATATCCTAGCATCGCATGGAACTGTGGGGTTGAAAATATATATTACTTACCCGTCTTGATGTTAAGAAGTCCATTCCTCTCGCGACCTGATAAGCCGTACTCACTAGCTCAGTCAAAGAGAACTGGGTTTTTGGATCATCTGTGGGGGGTTCCCAGATGGGCTCGTGAAAATCACGCTTTTCTTTCAAGTAATGTAACAGGTCACCATGGGGACAGTACTCCATGATAACCCACAGGTCCTGCTTAGGGCCTACAGGAGACGATGAATGGTAATGATGTTACATAAAGAAATAAAGGAGGCACAAGGTAGGAAGCAAGCAAGCAAGGGAGCAAGCAAGCAAAGACCCAAGAAAGAAAGCAAGCAAGAAAGGAAGGGTGACAGAAAGGAAGGAAACAAGCAAGCAGCAAGCAAGCATAAAACCAAGAAAGGAAACAAGGAAGCAAGGAAGCAAGGAAGCAAGGAAGCAAGGAAGCAAGGAAGCAAGGAAGCAAGGAAGCAAGGAAGCAAGGAAGCAAGGAAGCAAGGAAGCAAGGAAGCAAGGAAGCAAGGAAGCAAGGAAGCAATCAAGCAATCAAGCAAGGAAGCAAGGAAGCAAGGAAGCAAGGAAGCAAGGAAGCAAGGAAGCAAGGAAGCAAGGAAGCAAGGAAGCAAGGAAGCAAGGAAGCAAGGAAGCAATCAAGCAAGGAAGCAAGGAAGCAAGGAAGCAAGGAAGCAAGGAAGCAAGGAAGCAAGGAAGCAAGGAAGCAAGCAAGGAAGCAATCAAGCAAGGAAGCAAGGAAGCAAGGAAGCAAGGAAGCAAGGAAGCAAGGAAGCAAGGAAGCAAGGAAGCAAGGAAGCAAGGAAGCAAGGAAGCAAGGAAGCAAGGAAGCAATCAAGCAAGGAAGCAAGGAAGCAATCAAGCAATCAAGCAAGGAAAGAAACGCAAGGAAAAGGGAAGAAAGGAGGTAAGACTTTGTATTTCATTTTAATATTCATCAAAATACAGCATTCCTAAAGCAAAATATTTACCTTTGGTACAAGCTCCCAGTAAGTTAACAATGTTTTTATGAGCTCCCACATGGATGAGAATCTTCAACTCAGACAACAGGTCGTTGTGGTCTGATTCTGATGCAGTTTCTGAAAACAATTACTTTTCTAATCAGCAAACGTGATTAAAACAATCATTCCAGATGATAAAACTACAAATGATCTCCTAAAAGAACTTCAAAGAAAACCATTCTATATAGATCTATATCCTATGATCTTTGGGATCAATAAAATTTGAAGGTTTTTATCTAAGGAAACGGGCCGGTAACTCACAGTACGAATTGGGATTGAAAATATATATAAGTATGTACTACTCTAAACTCCGAAAGCATACAAAATAACCCATAAAAGGTCAGTGTTCTACCTTTGAGAGTTTTGACTGCTATTTTGAGGTTTCCTTTCAAGGAGATAGCCGATCCTCTTCGGTAATCTTTTCGTTTCGCCAGTCTGTATCTACTATTAACAGAAGACCTGTCATCCATGACTAAACCGCCCTCTGTCTCACAGAGAAAGACCTTACCAAACGTCCCAGAACCAAGCACATCACCTGAAATATCAAAGGATCTAGTTAGATTTAGCGTGTGTGTAAGTGCATTGGCATATAATACTTCCGTGCGCAATAGGAGATATTTAGAGTTACACTCTATTGCCTTCATATAATTTCTATATATGTTATTGTATTTGACCCAAATGCCTCGACGATTGTTTAAAGGTGTTAAAACCGTAACTCTAATATCTGCTATTCCGGGTTTCAATCAGCTGATAAGTAAAGCGCCATTGAGCTTCTGGAAATGGCGCTATATAAATGTTAATTATTATTATTATTATTTTATTATTATTATTATTATTATTATTATTATTATTATTATTATTATTAAGTCTTCGAATCTCATTATCTGCTCCAAATGTTGTCAGCCAGAAAGAATTTTATTGAAAACTTGCGATTCAGCTGATGAACATTCCGCACGAGCACGTCAAGTGATGTCAAATGAAACCCATCAATGCAAATATAAACAAAGTTACCATCAAAGCCGCATAGGAACTTACGAAAAACAATATTTTCTCTTGGGTACTCCCAGACAGGATCATACGGTAGCTTGTGCACTTGCTCAATCAGGGGAGACCTAGGGTCTAGGCTTTTGATGAGGTCAGGAAGAGGAGGAGTGGTACAGAGGTAAAATCCACCGTACATGCGCTTCCGTCGGTACAAGATCAAAGCAAACACGATAAGGAATAGGATCAAGGCTATACTGACGATGATTACAGCTATGAGCTGGTCTTTGGATTGTTTTTGAACCTGTGATAACACGCTGGGATTTTCTGTAGAGGGAATTCACACAAAAAAAGCTAGCGTTATGTACTGTAATTTACTCCTTAATGAAGGAAGGAATGGATGCATGGATGGATAGATGATTGGATGCATGGATGCATGAATGCATGAATGCATGAATGCATGGATGCATGGATGGATGCATGGATGGATTCGTTCATACATAGATGCATGGATGGATGGATGGATGCGTGTATACATGGATGCATGGATGCATGGATGCATGGATGCATGGATGCATGGATGCATGGATGCATGGATGCATGGATGGAAGTCGTAGATCATACATGGTTCAGCTGACTTACCCACTGACACAGACGCAGAAGAGTTCCCATAAGTATTATTCGCACGGCACGTATAGACACCATAGTGTGATTCATCCATGGACATCACTATTACTTTACCACCATCTACCGATTGGACGTTCTCAGCAGCAACAGGGTATTCTCTTTCATCGTCAGCTTTTTTGAGCCAATAGACCGTAGGCTCTGGGTTGCCTGAAGCGATACACGTGACCTCGAGACTCTCCCCAATCTCCCTCAACAAGACCGATGCATCCGAGGTTATGATAACTGTTGGAGCCTCTGTTATAAATACAAGAAAGGATTTGTGTTTCGTTATGGTTTATAACCTATAGTATTGATCGGCTAAGATTTATTAAGACAATGTCATTGATGTATATGCTTAAAGGAGGCAAACATTTTCTATCGAGAACACTTTACTTACAACTTTACCACACAAAAAAAAACATTCCTGCCTCAAAAACTAAAACCTGCATTTTTCACACCGTTAGCAACCAAAGAGCTCCTCCACGCACACATATCCAAACGGGTCGGTGTCCACTTGTAGAACGAAGCTTGGGAATGGACAAAATAACAAAAACAAAGAAAGCATGGATTATGGTGAACAATGTGTATTGTTCTACATGTGAGCTGCGTTCTTTGTTTTATCTCACTATTCATTGTTTGTTCATCCACTCCCAGGCTTCGTTCTGCCCGTTATGGATTGCCCATCCAAACCTCTTTAGTAACAGTTACCCTTTTCCAATAAAAGGACTGTTTTTCTTTTTTAAGTGAATGGGCTAGAGAAGCAAGGTCCACCTTCACCTACCATGTACATTCAAGTATTTCCTTATCTGGGTGTGATTTCTCTTGTTCTCAGCCTTACACTTATACCAACCAGTATTCCGCTCGTGTTTAGGATCACAGATCACCAGATGTTCAGAATAAGGAGGTTTTTGATCATCAAGATGGTAAAACCCATTCGTAAATGACGCGCAATCTCCATCAGGCCCAAGAGGTTTGAGCTTGAGAGGGATATCGTTCCTGTACCACGTGATCTTTGGTTTGGGGTATCCAGCAACCACGCGACACTGCAAGTCGACCTGTCCAATGGTGCTCATAACAGTCTGGTTTGTTAGAGACACTTTTGGAGATACGAATTCTGTGGAATGGATTGAAGTAGTTTAGTATGATCTCGTGAATATGCCCAGTTAAATATATAGGTTGGTATGGTTTCCCAGGTTTCTCAATGCTATCTCACACATGCAGCACAAGAGGACACGTAGAGCTTTATTTTCAAGGGTAATTCGAGTACCAAGCTGCGCAAAAGTTTCCATAATTTTAACATTCAAAATTAAAATAATCGGCAATATAGATCGCATTAAAGAGTGCGAGCATTTGTTAAGCTGGTGTTTGCCTTGACTGCGATAGTCCTATTTCAATGATAAAAAAGTATGCGTGCTTATCAAGTTATATGTTGTCAGCTAACAACCACAAATACCGTGAAGTATTGAGCAATAAAACCCCACCTCTTATTGTGATGTCAACTGAAGCTGCACTGGTGCTGTTTTCGGTGTAGCCCAAACACTGGTACACCCCTGCGTCATCCATGGTAACGCTGTCAATCAAAATTGTCATCAGAATATCGTGGTCTTCTGCTCGAGTGTCAGTCGTTGTTCTGTTTCGTGGTAGTGGTTTGCCATCTTTTCTTACCCAATCAACACCTTGAAAGTCGAATCTGCTCGCTTTGCAGACTAGCTTTAGCTGCTCTTCTTGATCGAACACGACTCCTTTAGGTTTGGAGATGACAGGACGGACTGTTTCTTCCCCTATGAAGAAGCAACCAATAATTTTGTCAGTCCACGATGTATGTACCCAAGCTAGACCACAATGCACTATGATTGGTATCTCAGAAAAGGTCCATGATGCATTGTGGTCTATTTTGCGTACAAACAACGCCATGCATATAGTGATGATAAAATAAGATGTCTGTACCCAAGCTGGGCCACAATGTACCATGTTCACTATCCCAGATAAGGTTCATTCCACGTGACATGAAAACACCCCTGATATTTTTACTTACATGTCCTGATGACAGAAAATATTTGTTTATCGGCACCAACTGCATTCGATGCCTCGACTTTGTAGAAAAAGTTTCGTTTGCTCGGTGGTAGAGAGATAGCACTTCTCGTGCCTGCCACCCCAGGAGGGGGAGAGGCTTCCAGGTAACTCGGTATCCATCGTCTAGGACGTGGCTTACACTGCTGGTTTGATTGACGGCAGTGATCAGCTGACTGGATGAACCATTTGTATTGAGGTGGTGGGTTACCGCTGACCACATCGATCACGAGGGTTCTGTAGTCGTTGTACTGAGTGTAGTATGAGGCGATTTCGCCCTGTTTGGCCAATTTTGGTGATTCTGGAAAAGTCATAGTTGATGTAGATTATAATAACGACGTTAAATGTCCTATTACTCTAGTATTGACTAATAGATTATGGTCAATAGCTGGGATAACAGGTCGACAAAGAAGACAGGCACGAACCTCTGGACCTGCCATTGGGATTTCATAAGTTGAAAATTGCAAGCGTTATTACTACAGGACGTCTGTCAAACAGATATGTAAAATTTTAACAAAAAGGAGATTCTAACAAAAACCTGGATTTGCCCTTGGGCAGGAAAGGTTGGAACACTAAACATAATCTCATTGAACAAGTATGGTGCAAAATCGTAAATGTCAAACAGATATGCAATACTTAAGGTTTTTTTTTTCAGAACTACCTTGTACTTCAATTTGAACATCGGCTTTGTCCTGCCCCAACTGACTCTTCGCTATACAGCTCAGTATCCCACCATCATGCATGTGAGAAGCACTCTGAACAATCATCTCAGAGTGAGTTTCCAGCCATCGTATCTCGTATCGTTCAGCATTACTGGAGACAGTTGGTGTACATGTTTTGGAGATTCCCAGAGCATCTCCTGTGCAGGCAGCAATAGTTTTGCGCTTCCTTATCCACAATACGTCTGGGATTGGAGTTCCTTCCACGTGACAGGCGACTTCGAGTCGATTCGAACCATTTACTGTTAGTTTGTTCTTGAAGTTGTTGATCTTAGGTGGCCGGATGTCTAAAGACGTTAACAACATACGTTATCAATTCGATTCGATTACTGTTCGCTCTTAGAGTTTGACGTGTCCTGACTTAAATGACTCTAGAGATTGTCAGATCTGTTTAATACTGTGTCCTTTTCGAGATCAGGCTGTTTTGGGGATCGATACTTTTTTTCAATATATTTCTGAAGGATTATTTATTTGCAACATAACCACTAAAGAATTTCAATCTTTAGTCCCCCAATCACTACCAGTCCAGTTACTTTTTAACTCTAGCTACTCACCTCCCCCTACCCCTATAAATAGTATTTCTTCAGGATCCAGGCAGGACCTCTTAATGTGTGGCCCCTTATTGGAAGGCATGGTGTGAAAGAAGCCCCGCAAACCGTTAATCCTATCAAAAGTGATATCATCCCTTACCCATTCGTACAACAGAATACACCACAGAATCTTTGCCTAGAGCATTCGTAGCGTCACACTTGTAGAAGGCAGTTTCATTCATTGGCGGAGACACAAACTCCTTAGGCACAGGCAGCCCAATCCTTTTCCATTGATGGTCCTCAGGCTTACACGTCGGATCACGTTCCTTGCACGTGGATGAGGGTGCAGTATACCAGTTGATTGTGGGGGTGGGGTAGCCTTGGAGGACTTTGCACGGTAGCTTAACGTAATCTTTAGGCTTTGCTACTACGTGTCGAATCGTGTCTGATTCCTTGGCCAGCTTTGGTTTGACTAAAAGAGAAATCCTTTGTTCACTTACAAGGACCGAGTATTTTGTTTATTTGTTCACTCTTTCCGGATTGTTTGTTTCTCTACCTGTTCGTTCCATGTTTTATTTCACTCATTTGATTAAAGGAAAATGTAATCAATCATTTTCTTTTATCATCTTCTTCATTGCATGAGCTCATTCCCCCCCCCCCCCCCCCCCCCCTTTTATCCATATTTTTCTCTCTCTTTCTTAATTCCTTGGTCATTTTAAAATGCTTCTTCGTACTCCTGGCTTTTGTATATTCCTTAATTTCTTTACTGTAACTTACCACGTACAGCGACTGAAACAGTCTTACTTGTCTTTCCCACCATATTTCTTGCCACACATTCGTAATCTCTATGGTTCAGCTTGTGAACCGCTTTGTTTATCGTAAGAACGTGTGAGCCACCCTTGAACTTTACATTATACGCAGATGAAGTTGCTTCACACAACATGGAACCGTACAACGGCAGACAACTAGCGATAACTTCTTTGTTTATCTTCCAGAAAACAGCAGGTGGAGGTGAACCAAGAACCTGGATGGTTATGTCAACCATGTCGTTCTCTTGGCAGATGATATTTGGGGATTTGAGCGTTATAGTAGGTTTTGATGGATCTGGAAAATATAAACATGCATGCATAAAACTGTAGCAGATTAGAGTCGAACCTCTATTAAGCGGTCACCCCTGGGGAAACATCACGTGACCGCTTAATAGAGGTGACCGCTTAATAGAGGTCAAGTTTACAGTGAATACAGTAAGAAAAGCGAATTTTCCGGAAATTATTAAGTGACCGCTTAATAAAGGGTGACCGCTAAATTGAGGGCCGCTTAATAGAGGTTCGACTGTAGTTCAAAGGTTTTGCTGTTCCCAACCTCTTGTAAAGACCAGCGACCAGGTAAGACCAACCATATCAAATTCCATCAACTCCACCAAGCGTTAATAATCCCATTAGGCTGCGTTCATAATGTATGGCAGAGGGAGGGAGGTGGGGGGGCAGGTGAAAATTTGAAATGTGTCCAGAATAATTCTTAACACCCCCCCCTTAAAGTCTTCCAAAAATTGTGCATCCCCCCAATTTTTCTGATAAAAATTTGCCCATCCCCTCCTTTTTCCTACCAAAATGTTCCCGATCCCCCCCCCCCCCCTCAATTTCACCTGCCCCCCCACCCCTCTGCCATACATTATGAACGCAGCCTTACCTTTAACAACAATCTTCACCATGTCAGACAATTGTTTCCCATTGTCGTCCAAACTGCACGTGTACGTTCCTTCATCTTGTTTACTAGCATTCCTTATCTCCAGGATACTTTGTTTAACCCACCGCGGCCAGGATTTGGTTAGTCTAGTTATGTTAACCTTCTTGCCCGCCACGTCTGTCTTCTCCCAGGTGAACGAAGGTGATCTGGGTCGATAAGTGGAATAGCACACTAGGTTGACACTGGCTGACTGGTCGATAATAATCTTGTTATCTTTATCCGGATCCTTTGTCGATATGATCTTCACCCAACCAACTACAATAGGTTGGTCAGTACCTATAGGAACAAAGATATTTTATAGTCATTGGCTCAGAGATTGTTACGTAGTGAGTTACAATGAAATGTCAATCTGAGACCAATTAGCATTCAAAGTCGATCTTCACACAACTGCATGAGGAGAGGGTGCTGCCTTTGTATCAAAGTTACGCCAATAGTTGACCTTTTCCAAATTTTCTTGGCTGACTATGGCCAACTCCGAGTCGAGGTTGGACTTGATGTGTTCATACATTTACTGTATTTTATCAAGACCAAACTCGACTTGAAGCCATTGTTTCGTGGTCACTCAAGCGCATTCGGAAAAGGTTTAATGAACCACGGATCAGACCTTGCAGCTTGGAAGACCGCGTTGATGAATGGCGCGTCGTTCCCAAAAAAGTTTCTTTGTTGGAAGGGAACGACTGTCACGTTAATGACGCCCCTTTTCCAAAAAAAAAGAGAAGTTTTTGATAGGTCATAAGGGGACAAAATGCTTCGATTTTAGTCTGTCATTCTTCATTTTCTGTATACATACCTGAAAGCACAAAGTGTGCAACAGGAACGGCGTCTTCCAGACTACAATAGTACAAACCAACATCATCAAAATCAAACAACTGAATCTCAAGGGTGTTGCTTCTCCGCATAATAATCTTGGCTCCATCAAGAGATCGAGGGGTAAGTGTCTTACTCTTAGTGTTATTTTGATAAATAGTCGTGGTTCGAGGAGAACAGGAAAATGATGCTGAACCATACAGATGAACAAACGTTTGTTGTAAAGGTCTTGTTATTATACTATCAACTGTGGATAAGAAAACTGAAGTTAGACAATAATTCTCTCCGTATGTACGATTCATTCGCCTAACACCCCCTGCAATGATAGAGACCTTTTTTAACACTTTGGACAACTTTCTTATGTTTCTATCACTGCAAGCTCACCGTTCGTCTCAATTCGATGCAAAGGCACGGCTACATTTCAAGATGGCGCAGGGAACTATGAAGGGGACTATTCGATGCAAAGCCACGGCTACATTTCAAGATGGCGCAGGGAACCGTGAAGGGGACTATTCGATGCAAAGCCACGGCTACATTTCAAGATGGCGCAGGGAACTATGAAGGGGACTATTCGATGCAAAGACACGGCTACATTTCAAGATGGCGCAGGGAACTATGAAGGGGACTATTCGATGCAAAGACACGGCTACATTTCAAGATGGCGCAGGGAACTATGAAGGGGACTATTCGATGCAAAGCCACGGCTACATTTCAAGATGGCGCAGGGGACCGTGAAGGGGACTATTCGATGCAAAGCCACGGCTACATTTCAAGATGGCGCAGGGAACTGTGAAGGGGACTATTTCAAATACACAAACAAAACCTACGTCCAATCACTAGTTCAGCAGTAGCGAACCAATAGCCTGCACCATTGCTGGTTACTCGACACTCCACATCCATAACAGCACCACCTTGAATTGCTCTTGTAAGGGTTTTGTCGCTTACGGTAAGATAACTGTATGTTTTGTTGCTTGAGACATAAACATGCTCGTCACTTATTTGCTCGTCGTCCAGAAACCAGGAGAAAGACGCTGCCTTGGTATTACCAACGGAACAATTGAATATAATAGACTTATTTTGTCCAAGATCAAGTGCCTGTTTGGTTGGTTTTATGCTGGGATTTGGTGTCATACCTGGTGTAAAAATGAAAAACAAAAAGAAGATAATGAAACATCATACATTTACATGGGTTCATAGCAGTAGTGCACGTATCTTTCTCCTTTTGGCTACGTCTCGCGTTTGATTCCTGGCAACATTTGTGAGTAGAGTTTGTTGGTTCTCTCCTGAGTTAGTTTCGAGGGTGTTTTTCCGTGTTTCCGGTTTTCCTCGCTCCTCAAAAACCAACTTTCAAATTCCAATTCGATCTGTGCGTTAGCCATGCTGACTTTGATCACCCCAGGGTTCGACACCAAGACAGCAATACAGTTCTAATGATCGCTATCATGCAGGACGTTGAATTTCCTTAATATTAATCTTACCTTTAGGTTGCCTAACAGGAATCAACCTTCCAATCTTGTATCCCTCGGCCTGTCCACCACACGATGACGTGGTTTTACAGTACACGTTTCCAGCCTGGTCGCGATCAACCCCACGGATTTTAAACGTGTTTCCTCGTTTGATGACCTTCTTGCCATCGGGGACCAGCGTGGTGATTCTGTACGATGTGCTCAGCTCAAGGAACGTGTTGGACTCGGGCATGATGGAAGCTTTGCATTCAAAATCGATTGAGCTTCCTAGAGCTGTGATGAAATTAATGTCCCCTTGACCATACCAGATCGATGGACCTTTAATATTAGCAAGTATTTTATTGTTAACATAAGACCGTCTTTAAATAGACCAGTATTTGGATAGGTCAGAATATGCGCATGCGCATATAGGATTACTCTTGTATTTTCCAAAGTTTAATTCCTCCGTTATCGTTTGGGGAGACTATTTATTTAAATTATTTTTAAGATTTTTATTTTTGTTGTTTGAGTTATAATTTATAGGACCATACTTCCAGACATCGAGTGCTGAACCGTCGTATGGCAGCGCGAAGCATTTACGGCTACGCCGGAGATTTCGACCCCGACACCGCTATCCGGGATTTACAGACTGATCAGGAAGCTCGGCCGAAGCCTAAGGGAGAGGTTAGTCGGCCCCTAGACCGTAGATGATTAACCCTTTGCTATGACCAGCAGACCGATATGTTGTTTGTGTCATCGATGGGTTAGGATCCATGGTCACTCTTTACCGTGTGGGACGCGTTTTGAGAAATCTTCGGTAACGCATATTATATCTACTGCGCATGGCATCTCAAAAAAGTAAAAGCAAACTTTTAGCAGGAATTTTAAATTATTTCACAAAGGTTGAGGAAAAAGCTGGGTCGAGAATGTTCCTACAACAGAGCCACAATGCATTGCGCAATGCCAACTCGACCCAGTTTTCCTCAACCTTGGAATGAATCATTATTTATTACAATGTATGGAATATTTTAAATAATATATACAGGACATACCTGGATCAACCTTAAGAAAGACCTCCTCCTTTTCAGTGACATTCTCTGCTCTACAATAATACGATCCAACATCCAGGATTACCAAGGCGTGAACAGTGAAGACCTGACGCGAGTAAGTCACCTTACAGCCATCGGGGTATCGTCGCCTGGAATAGGTATCTTTCTGGTACAAAGAAACCTCTACAGTCGGGTCTGACAATCTACAGTCCACGGTGAGTGACGTGCCTACTTTCTTGTCCATGAAGGGTAAAACTACCGGACGGTGTATCCAATCAAGTCTAAATACTGACAAATCAATACAAGAAATGGTAATTCAGTTATACGCACTCTCTTATTTACTGCATGTTTTTTATACCACAGTTTTTGATATTGAAATGAGTTTGACCGCGAAATTTATTCTGTACACAATTTCCAGGCACAGATTTCTTCTAACGATTTTGTATCCGATTTATGGAGTAGTCTCCTGTGTGACTGATTTCTATCGTGTTCGTCATTATTGGTATTCATAATTTGATAAATTGTATAAGATTAAGAAGACTTACTCAAAGAGCAAAATGTCGTCTAGTGACAAATTTAAATTTACCTGGTTTCTCGCATATCTTTTTGTCATCGTTCCATGTCGTGTTTTGAGGGCATTCCTTTCTTGCCGCCTTGCCATTCGTGCATTTTATATAACCTGCTTTATCCGCTGGGTCGGGAAACGATCCGTTCAATGTCACACATGAAGAATCTAAAAAGATGTAAACCTAGTAATTAGTCTTGTAACTTAAGATATATTCCTTGGATATATTGAATGGATTGGATGTGACTGAGATGGATTGGATGTGACTGGGATGGATTGAATGGAACTGAGATGGATTGGATGTGCTGAGATGGATAGGATGGGGCTGAGAAGGATTGAATGTGACTGGGATGGATTGGATGGGGCTGGGATGGATTGAACGTGATTGGAATGGATTGGATGGGAAGGGATGGAGTCGAATGAAAAAAAGAAAAGATACCTGAATACCTGAAACGAATACTACTGCAAATGCAGGCCAGAACCCACTCCTAAAATCGTTTCCTCTGTTTAGAACACGACACTCGTATTTGCCATCGTCGTCCTTGGTGATGTGTCGTATCTGGAGTACGTTTGTCCAAGTGTTGTTGTTTTTGGTCACTGATTGGTTGTGCTTTGACACGTACATACCAGCTACGTATACAGGACGAAAATACAATCAGTACGTATCTAAACTATTTTAATCTATAAACACATATACACATACAATAAAAAAGCACGCACTCCTCGACAGAATCGTGGTCCACTCATATACACCAGTGCACAAGAAGATTGTCTGAGCAAGACGGGGAAAAAATAGGCGATAGGTTATTTTAAGACCGAAAGGAATTTTTGGGATACATAGACACCGCTGCAAAACGCAATGCGCATGCGCTAAAATATTATTTGTTTTGTAAACAAACCTTGCTGCCATAGCGCGAAATTCAAAAAGCCGAAGCGAATAAAGCAAAGCCGAGCTAGAAATTCTCAGAGTAGCTGGAGTGTCATATTTACAATAACATACTTTTTGCACCACATAGTTTTACGTTTGCACCAAAGGTGAAAATGAAGGGTAAAGTGGGTCGCGTGCCGTCGAGTACTGCTATCGCTACTTTCGTGTTGTTGTTTTTACGAGTGGTAGTCTTAATACATGGTTCAAACAAGACTGGTATATGCATGAGGGCTGAAAAAACAAGAACAGGAAGGGCTTGCCAAGGCAGACTGTACACGGTGAATTCGGAGATAAGTAGGGTAACACGGTTGCCTATAAATTCCCGGCTTTGTCGGTACCATTGGGATGTCGCACGGAGGGAAAACCTACGATGTGCTTGTCCAAAACAAGACTATTTCAAGCACTCAAGACTAAATGCGAACAAAATACCACAAAGATTTTACGCTGTATTTGATGATGTTGGATCAAACATACAAGGGTATTGTCCAGGAACTCGTTGGTGCAATTTATGCAAACAAACAGCAGACGAAGACTTTAAAAACCACCAGCTATACGCATCGGCAGCGCGAGCAAAAGAAGTAAGTAAAACAAAACAACTCTACTCTTTCTCATTCTTTGAAGCTTTTGGAATTGAATTGCAGTCTCTCTCTTTAACATTTTTGTCAGTTTGTAGCAGCAGACACATGTGTAAAGTTTTTGTTTACCTTTTCTCTAAGAAAAACTGTAGCTTTGATATTTTTGTTATCGTTTAAAATTCTAATTTCTCCTGAACGTTTCGGTTCTTTGTTTACAGTCAAAGGTCAAGGTGAAAGTTTTTCATAAAGTGCATGTTTCTGATTTGCTTAGCATTTTTCCACCTTCTAAAATAAGTACGAACGTCAAGCAGTAATTAATCCTAAATGGAAAATGTTTTATATTAATTTTTTGTTATAATAAGGGACATGAACGAAAATAAACGTCTTGTTTCTTAGTGTGATAAAGAAAACGAAGACCAAGCAGGGAAAACCTCCGAAGTATTATCAAGTCCACTTCAGCTAAAAAAGGTGACTCCTAAACATGTTTTGAAAACGTTTCTCCTTTTTTTATTACTATTTTTTTCATAAAAGGGAAAACTCATTGCTGGGCTAACAATTTTCAAGTTTTTCATGTTCAGGAATTTATGATTGACCTATCTTTACAGATATGGCAGTTTACTGGATCGCCCATTTTACACCTCCATGAAAACTTGGTGGACTGCAGTTCATCTTCAGTTATTGACACTACCTCACCTAAAACAGAGAAGCTCAAAGAAACCAAAAACCAATTTTCGAACCTTTTTACAAGACTCAATGCTCTATCAGAAATATGTGGAATTGAACTTCAGCACCAACAACTTGATAAAGTTAAAACTTCAAGAGGAAAAGTAGTGATTGACAGAGACACCTGGGAAAAAATGAATGATGCACTGGAAAAAGAAAACACTGTTGGTAATTTTTAATTTTTTGTTTTCATATATCTATTATAATAAACTTAACCACCTTGAATGGTTAATTGAATGAAAAAAAGGATTTTTATTTTGAAAAACCACTCTTTTTGCACTATAATTTAAACAATGGGATCAGTAGATACAAAATGTATAAGCAATTTCATAAATATTCAAGGATTAAAAACTTAAATGAATACTAAATTTGTTACCTACCATGTTACTATAACCTTGCTCTGATTTAATTCAATTTTATTTTTAAATACAGACAGCTCATTTGATGATCTAGTGCAACGCTTTCAACTTGCATTGTACCACCACTACACAGCCAACAATAATTCCCCGCTCTACAGTCCACAGTCGATGAGAGAATTTACAAAAAGTCATGCACCTGGGTTGTATGATCTGGTCTTAAAATCTATATCCAGGGAAGATGCCCGCCTCAGTGAGGAATATACTGCTGTCCAAGAACAAAGAACTGTTGTTTTGTTGCACACACTTGCCTATTTCAGGTAGAGGTTCCATAATATCATATGATAAGCTGTGTGACTGAGGAATGGTGCTTTAAGCTAGATATCTGTGATATGTATCTAAGGATAATAATACTTTCCCTTTTTTGGAATTTAATTTTAATTATTACTTCAGCAACACTGTTTCTTTTGTTTCTGAATCAATAGATCACAAAAAACTTGCTCACTCCAGAAAGATGAAGGCCTTTTTCTCCAAGAGCATGGAGCCTCACGTTCTGCCATAAATGCTGGAAGGGTCCTTGGCTTTAGCACCAGTCCAAGGAATGTTGATCAACATAAGCAGCAGCTAATCCACGCCTACCCAGGAGTGCTGCAACAACATATAATGGCTGCTATCAAGGTACTTTTTTTCTGAAAAATAATTGAAAAAGAAAAAAAACAAAAACAAAATAAAACAACAACAAAAAACATATAGAAGTGTGCAGTGGAATCCCTAATATCTTGAACTGCTAAGGGAAAGGAAAAGGTGATGCTCATTTAATCAAGCATCAAGTGCAAGTCAGCTTTATTTGAATATTATATATTTTTTGTCTTGTCTAACAGGGACAATTTCTCATGGTGAATCTTCTAGATGATTTCCATAACATTTTAACCATCAGGCTTCCATCAGAGCTTAAGCTATCTGTTGCCACACATATGGCAAGCAGCCTATTGGACATCCATAAAAATATACCAGCTGTACACCTACCTTTAAAAAGAGGAAGCCAACACAGCAGTGTCCAAGTAAAAGTGTCTGAAACAGAAAAAAATTGCCGGGGAGGCATAATTGTAGCAAATATAAAGGAATTGCTCAATGCCTTTAATAAAGATAGACACCAAACATTTCTTGCAAGAATGCCATCAGGACTTTCAATCAGTCCTAAAAACAGCCAGCAGCAAATAAGAGAATTAAGGTAAAATATATAGCATAAATTAGAATAATATAGACATTCATCATCAGCCATTTTTAATTCACAGTAATATTTTCCATTTTACTAGGGTATATTCTGAGCTTTCACATAGTGAACTGTCCACTCTGAGTACGACAATACTTATAGATGAGTTCGAACAATCTCTGAAAAGTATGGAGGACTATGAAGCAGCCATTCATCATATATTTGGTCAATGCCCTCATCTTCATAATTGCCTTCAGCAATATGTACTGCCGGCTCCTGGAGACTGGCCAACATGGTTCTATCAAAAGAAGCTGATAGCTCAATCGAATAATCCAAGTATTCTTTCAATAATCCCAGAGCAAGGCCCATTTCATGTCTTTCTTAATCTTCAAGAAGACATAATCAAGATGTATCACTTCATGTTGGGAAATGTATACAACAAGATATTTGGATCAGTTTTACCAAACAAGCCCAAACCTTTTTGCATCAATATTTTAATCAATGCTGTCTTTCTGGGATGGTTAAAAATTAGATCAAAAGTACTTCAGAAATTCAAACTTTGCAAAGATATTGAATATTCTTCTCTACTTCATATACTTGAAGAAGTTATTCCACTTGGTTTTTTCCATTATTCCTTAATTTTTAGGTCAGGAGATCTTGAAGAATACACTGAGACAATGTTGCGGCTAATGGTTTTGTTCATAATCTGGAGAAGAAAACATTACAATCGATCAACAATATCAATGCTAAGTGATTTATGGTACCATGAAAATTATTTTTCAAGCTACTACAAGATGAAACAACTTTGGATGACTCTTATTACTGAAAAAAAGGTTGAGATATGGCACAGTATGCTGAGAGACCGAGTACAGGTATACGATGATGCAAAGCAAATAAGATCAAAAGCAACAGCAATGGCAGCTTCAAAGTCGGAACAGAATTTCCAAAACAGTTTTGTGAAACCTTATAAAAGAGGGTGTTCTGAAAAAGATATGAGTATTGTTGCTGGAAAATCTGCAGAGGTTCTCCTTTCAACTATTAAGTCAGTTGGAAAAAACTTGGGTAAATCAAAACAGGTATGTTTACCTAATGAGTTTAAAACATTTTTAACCCCTATATATATATAGTAAGTTATAAATATAAATTTAAAAAATTGAGACTTGAGAATCTTAACTATCAAAACGTATTGGTTTCAGGTGCAGCAAAATCAAAATAGCAGTGGCAAAACAAATGACAAGAAATACATGTACCATCTTCATACCTTTGACTCAACTGTTGACACAAGGGCTCTCCCATTTGCTTACACTCACTGCAAGTCTGCCCCAGCAACATTCCCAGATGCAACCAAAGTCTGTGACTATACTGAATGCAATGTTACTGACTCAACAGCTGATGCTGTAAGACTTCCATGTTTCCACACCATCCACAGAACATGTTTCAACTTGGTTGCAAAGAAATGTCCCATCTGCAGTAAAAATCTTGATGTTACAATAAATAACTTAGCAACTTCCTTTAATGAAAGCCTCCTTAAACCAACATCCAGTTCAAACACAACTTCCCAAGACCATTCAGATGATGATGATAATGGTGATGGCAGTGATGACGATAGTATCCACGTCAACCAAACAGTAGATCCTGAATACTATTCTTCAAGAGCTTGGGAATCCTACATTGACCAAGAATTAGACACCTTTACAGTTTTGCAACCACAAATTAATGTCAGTGCAAGCTCCCAGCAAACATCCCAGTCTGTGCATCATCCAGTTGCAGTTAATATTCAGATTGCTAAATCATCGCTTGGTACCTCCAAATTCTGGTTTTTACCACCACAGCTGTCTCAAGCAACTCTGTTTGGAAGGAATGGTTCTAATGCCTGTACTTTCATCTCCTTGTTAATGGCAAAGGAATACACTAGCTCACTACATTATGCTACTCTCCAATTGACTTGTAATTCCGATCTGAATCAAACATGGTTATCATTGTTGTTGTCTGCCATTGCTCGAGGGAACCAGGTATATGACAATGTAACGCAATCCCTAGGCAATCCATTCTTCAGTGTAGCTGAAGCAAATCACCATCTAACAGCTGTAATTGCCCCTGTCACTGTGACATTGGAGGAATCCTTGGATCTTTCTATTACTTCTGTGGATCCTCAAGTACCTCAGAGTTCCCTTGCCTTCTATCTACAACGGCTAATTAGAGAACGAAACTTGGCAGCGTTGATCATAGCGAACGGGATGACCGTGTGTTTCGTTGGTCAAAACAACAACGTGTATTTTTTGGACAGTCATCCACACTATTATGGGCAAGTATTTGGAGCCATGGTTGGAATGGCACCTGTGGATAAACTCGAAGAATTCCTCATCAACATCAAGCAGCAAATTTGTCCCAACTTTAACGTTTGCTCTTTGACTTTTGCTTCCTTTGTCTAATAGTATGGACCAGAGAACACTGTTTACGAAGGTTTACGAACATCATCGAGTTCGAAAAATACTTTCAGAACGGTAAATCTAATGATCAAACAAATAAAACTCTCACACAGAGTTAGGTTCAATCCATTTAATTGAATTCGATGAAAAATTTACACGGTGTGAGTTTTTCTTGGCCATTCTTTCAACAATCGCATCCTATTCGAAGCTCGTCATCCGGCATTTTGAAATATATAAACTCGCGCATGCGCAGACGTTTTGCAGCGGTGTCGGATACATATGAACACGAATGGAGGTGTATAAAATGGTTTCCTAGACTGCAAGCACATTAACACTGTTATACATGTAGAAAATAACATTTGGGTTCCCTGTGCACGGACATGCGCAATACCATGGAATAAAGTTGTTGAAGACCACGTGCAGTTGAGTTTATTACTAAATTTAAGTGCCTTTTCCAAGGATGCAACAAACAATACATATCTCAACGCTAAAATCTGTGTTCATGACGAGAATAATATAAAGAAAACCGCAAGTTATTCTAGCTATTGGATGGATCTTGGCAATAACCCAGTATCTCCCAGTGCTTGTGGCCTATCACCTATTGCTCACACAACCTTTTTTGAATACGTAGAAAATCCTAAGCATATGATTTCAGTATCAACATTTTGGCCTAGTTTACTATCATGATTCGAACATTCACTAGCTTAATTTCTTATGTGTAAAAATAAGCAGTTCACATGAAACAGTAATGATGAAAAGGTAAATTATACACCGTGAAAAGATGAAAAAACTTACTGACGTTTCGGACGCTAGTCCTTCGTCGGAGTAAAAGAGAAAGAAGTGGTAGAAAGGAGTGTATATATGATAGAATAAGACAAAAGAAACCAATGAGAGCAAGGTAGGCAAGGAAACGAAAACAAACAATCAAAAAACAAAAGAAAAGGTTAGTTGAAAATAAAGCGTTCATTAATCCCGTTGGGACTAAGAGTGCCCAATAGGTGAATAAGCCGCATTTCTTTGGTCTTGCGACAATCATTGTTGCCGTTAAGCAAAGAAAGACCGAAAACAATGAAGTCAGAAAGAGAATGGTTAGCTAGATTAAAATGGCGGGAAACTGGTTTGGTGGGATCGTTATTGCGAATATCATAAAGTCCCAACGGGATTAATGAACGCTTTATTTTCAACTAACCTTTTCTTTTGTTTTTTGATTGTTTGTTTTCGTTTCCTTGCCTACCTTGCTCTTATTGGTTTCTTTTGTCTTATTCTATCATATATACACTCCTTTCTACCACTTCTTTCTCTTTTACTCCGACGAAGGACTAGCGTCCGAAACCGCAGTAAGTTTTTTCATCTTTTCACGGTGTATAATTTACCTTTTCATCATTACTGTTTCATTAGAAACACCGACGCAGCTCACACTAGTTTTTAGCTAGTTATATCTTCAGTTCACATGAACATGTGGTTTTTTTTAATGATTTTGTCTTTTATACCACTTACCTTTATACCAAAACACACTAGAAATCAGTTGTCCCTTTGCTGTACAAGTCAAATCTTTACTCGTCTCTGAACCTGTCACTACCACACGTTTAGTGGGTATCGTAGGGTAAGAAGAATCTGAAATGACAAATACATACTTTATTTGCAACTCCCAATATGGGTTTTTCAAAAGAGCATTTTGTCGCTAGACTAACATGTGATAGTCTTCTTTCTATGAGAATTTACGATTGCAAGGATAATTAATATCTTGGTTTTCACTTTAGCCTAGACTAGAGTTAATAGTTTAGATTCAAAGTTGCTCCAAGCATTGGTCAAGCATTAATAATTAAAATTTTTAAGTGCGCACTGTAGCAACTAGCAACCCTGATTTATAACATTTTGACAGCTAACTTGTTTACGACATTGCGCAAGCATCAATGAGTACGACTTTCAAGTGCGTATTATGGTAATCGTTGCGTTCTCAATTGTGCGCAGAAAAGTCAAATCACCCCTTGTAGAAGAATGAAGCGTTGGTCTTTGACAACTCAATTCCGAGTGCTCAACGTTCATTGTCGTTGACAAAAAAACAAAAGCTATACCCCAGTCTTTCCCTGTTCTCCGTTTACAACCCACTTGAGATGCTAACCTTTAATTGCAGCAGGCATCACGTACACTTGTCCCAGAGGAACTCTTGCATTCCCTTCCCTACACATGTACATGCCATTATTCACACGAGTTATGCTGTGGAGTACGAAGCGTTGTCCATACTGTTCTACTGTGACCCCATTGGGTTTGATTCGACGCATAAAGTTCATTCCCGCAAAGTGCCACAGGGTGACCGTCTGTTTGGGGTTCTGGAAGGTGCATTGTAATTCAATGGAACTGCCAGCATAACTTGGTACCAACCATTGTCTTCTATACCGGCCAGCGGCTACTCCTGTAAGTAGGAAGCATAAACTAAATGGGACGTTTGTATGATGACGTCATGAACCTCTACTAGCTACCAGACTCCCTCGCTCACTCTCTTTTGTTCAGTTAATTAGCACCAATTGTCTTACTATTCCCATGAGGGAACACAGATTTAATATAAGGGAAAAAAGTTTGCCAAACATCTTGGTAGTGGGAGTTAAATGATGTCATTATGCAAATGCCTTATTACTGCTATCAAGATCGGGAGAACCTACATAGCACTGAATCTAATGATGTAATGTATTCAGAATACATGTAAATTTTAACCCAAGTTCTGGGTCGCCTTTTATTAGATTATTATTATACTTAATATATCATATATTTTTGACTAATTTTAGGTTTGTTCGTATTTTCTTATTTTAATTTCAGAAAATCCATTGCATTCCTTTGTCGTTTTATCTATTGTAATAGGTGTAATTCATTATATTCTTTATAAACACACTCTCCCTATCAAGATTTGAGGGACACCAGTATAGTTGGGGTTCCTGCGTCACACACCACGACCGCACAGATCCACTGGGAATTATATTACTTTTGACTTTGGAAGAAAGTCCGAGGTACAGAAGAGATCCCGAGGAAGAAAATAAGACTGAAGGTATGTCGGCTTTAATTAAACGAAATTAGACGAAAGGTGTAAATAAAAGGCACTTTTTATCGATTATCTTAATAATGCTACCAAATATGGTCAACAAAGAGGGGTTTATCATCATCTAGACTTCGACAGCAATATTTGTATCAGAAATGAAGTAGATTATAATACCGGAAGTCGTGCCGTCAAGATCATCCCAGAGGTTGTTTCAGCATCGATAAACCTCCAAAGTATTTCAAGTAAACCTTCATGCCGAGACAATCGCGCTTGTTACACACATTTATGTACGCAGGGTTTTATCCGAGCGCCGAAGATCTCTTAAAAGCAATGTTAAAGGCGAGTCTAGTTTGCCCTCTCTACGCCTTTTCCTCTCCCACACTCTATTATGACTGGAAAATCTCGTGTCACACCACCTGCCCGTCCCCTCCCTTGATCAAAATTTGATACTAAGTCAATACTGCTTCGATGGCTGTCATTTACTAAAGACATTAATATCAAAGGACTGATGACTTCACCGAGGGGAAACGTGAGGGTTAATTAGAACTATTAGAATAGAAACGGAAGCGTCTAAAAACAGATAGAAATGTGGCGAGACATTTAATATAAGAAGCGGAATCATTTGTCGACCTTGTGTGGCTATTTCTACATCAAACAAATAGTTATCTTGATGCTGTCAGCTTGATAGGGTTGGTACTAGTCAAGTTGAGAGAAATACAAAAGACCAAAGACCTCACACTTGGTGCAGGTGGGAACAGTAACGCCGAAAGCTACCACACACGAGACGAACCGAGAAAAAACTGTGTAAACTGAAATGAAATTAGTGATTACTACGCCCCGAAAACATTCACATATTCACGCTTATGAACAGAAGAATAGAAAATATTTCTACAACATGCATCAAAATTTGTGAGAGCGGAAATTTCGTGAGAAAAATAGTCCAAAACCTTCCCACAAAGAGATAAAAACTTTAAAAAAATTTAACGTCAAAAATAAAACATTTTGGAGTGAACTGAGAACTAGAGTGAAAAATTGTCTAAATTTTATTCACGTACAAGTGAAATAAATAACAAATGAACAATAATCCATTATCTGTCCATAACGGTTCGTCTTCAGTCCTGTCAACCTCTCCGTAGAGCATATCAGTTAAGTCAATTAAATACATATTGAGATATTAATGACTAATAGAAGTGTTATGGGTGTTGCTGTGGTTATTAATTCATTTATTGACCTTGGTGCTTAGCATTATGAAATATCGTAAAAATGAGGTTTATGGTTGATGAAGGCAGAAGAGAGAAAAGCCATCAGGAAATAACAAGTGGAAATTGGGGTCGAAAATTTGAGTTAATTAACCTCAGAAAAAGAAAAAGAAAAAGGACGAGAAAATCTGCAGTTTTTCAGTAGGTGTGTTTTTAAAACCTTTCGAAAACGACGAATTTATACTTGTTGGCTAGCAAATAACAAAAGGCATGGCCGCCATCTTGGTCGATTTAACAAAAGACATGGCCGCAATCTTGGTTCAGTGAAATAACAAGAGGATAATATGACAAACACCACAAGGCGGCCATGAAAACAAATAAGATTAGCAATAAATAAAAGTTTACAAGGGAGGGCATTACAAAATTTGGATACATGTACATTTTCTCTTAGTGATCTTCAGTCGCATTGATTTGTTGATTTATTAGGTAATTGATATTCGTGCTAAGTGTCTTATAAGATTTTAGTAGATTTTAAAGAGATAAATTGGGCACGTATGAATGACGGATATTGGCAAGTTTCCACTGTCGGCCAGTTGATTGATATAATACTAGTAAATGAACGCTACCGGCTGGTGCCCTAGTACTAACCACATTCAACACCACACAAACCTAATAGAGGAATAACTAATATCTGTAAGAAATTAACAGGTGACGTAACGATAAAAGCGCTCCCCTCTTACCAACCGGGTTCGATTCCCGCGGCGTCATATTGTGAGTTGAGTTTCTTGATGGTTCAAGTTGATTTTCGTGGAGGGAGGAAAACCGGAGAACCCAATGAAAACCCCTCGAAGCACAGGAGAGAACCAACAAACAAGTCACTATTGTGACTGACAGCGAGATTGATAGGCCGACTCGAACCCATGTCGCATTGGTGAGACGAGACCCATTAGCAGTGCACGCCACCTGTGCTTCCCAAAAGAAAAAGCTTAGAAACTTTAGAAGCTCTTATACTAAATCCCTGAAAATCTTTTATGCTAAATGAATATATTAATGCTGTTATATTGAGTCTTGTACAGGTGGATTCGCTAGCCTTAGGGGTATCACGTTTCTCCGCATAAGTCAAACTAAGCTGGGGAAATTTTAAAGCTATAATAAAACAAATCTTGATCATCGTGACAACAGGGGCGGAGGCCAGGGGTGGTAAAATAGGTGCCTAGTCACCCCCCTTTTGCTCAAATTTCTCAGTATAGCGTTAGTAGCAGTCACCTCCCCCTTTTGCTCACATTTTTCAGTATTTCGTTAGTAACAGTCATCCCCCTTTCCACCTTCTAAAAGAGTTCCTAGATCCGCTCCTGGACAAATGAGACTACCGTATATGTTGTGATATTAGCTACGGTGTACACTTCGTATCTATGGCTGATATTCGCACAAGAAAGCCATAAATGACGTCGTGTTTATAGATGAAAACGCCAGGCTTTGAAAAGAAAGATCCTTATTTCAGGGCCGTAGCCACAAATTTCTGATTGGTCCGGTTTTCGAGGGTTTTCAGTTTTTCTTTTTTCTTTCTATTTTTAAATTATTTTTCTTATATTTATTTTCCGAAAGTTGGTCCGGTTTCACGTACCGGTGGCTACGGCCCAGTGTTTTTACGAGGTTAAGACTTAATGCCTGACACACCTGTGACCCATGATCGTTTCATGATCGAATTGGGATTTAGGAGTTTATTTTTTACTCCATTAAATTTGTCTCAAAATATCGTTGGGAGGCAAGTTACGCGGGTTATTCCCTACTGCAATTTACCAAAATCGTATTGCGCAGATATTGCGCAATCGTTGCGCCTAGTAAAATCAAGTTCTACTTTTATCCTTTCACAATGACGGCAGCGAAAAGTTTGAGGCGTTGATCAAATTTGTATTATCCCAAACAATACAACTGTAGCGCACTTTTCAAGTCTATTTTCAAGTAAATCAAAATTTCTTGACAAGCTTCAAGGCTTTCAACCTTAGTTGGACACTGGGCTGGCGGCTAACTCACAGACCGAACTCTCAAACAACCTCCAGGCTGATCAAAGTCAGGTTACGCCTAAATCACGGATAAAATTGTAATTTAGCTGGTTAGGATTTTGCTGAGGAAGGAAAACCGGAGAACCCAAAGAAAAATCTTTCCAATGATAACGATACTATAGAAGTCTACACTAATCAGATTCAAAGATTTCATGGATCATACAAATGACAGTCGTCTTGATCTTCATAATAAAATATATATACAACCCGAAATAGAAAAAAAAGCATTGAAAGTCCAAAAATAATCCGGTTGGAATTGAGTTCTTTCAATTATGCGGCGATAGAAGGGACATATAACAGCCAAAATGGCGCCAAAAATATGGTGTTGTTCCCTGTTCTCTTCTCTTGCCGCCTCTTGTCCTTCTTCCTTCATGTTAAGCTTGAAGCTTCCCATATTTTATTTTATTTTTCTTTCTTTCTTTCTTTCTTTCTTTCTTTCTTTCTTTCCTACGTCGCTTTGTTTTCTTTCTTATTCTCCTTTATTCTTCCTAACGCCCTTTTTTATACTTCCCATTTCAGTAATTCATTCATTTTTTCTTTCTTTAATTTTCTATCTTTTTCCTTTTTCTTTTCTTTTTTTCCTCTCTCCTCTCTCTTCCTTTTTTTTTACATAAGTAATCACGGTTTTTTCGAATTAACGAAGGGAGAATGGGACACGAGGTTTTTCTTCCTTCGTATGTCATTCATTTCTCCTTCTGTTTTCTCTGGTTGACCATTGTTCTTTCATTCTTTTTACAGGACTAGGGAATATCAAACGGTTCTCAGTGAATCGTGACTCTTCGTTAGTTACATCATCAGTTTTGAGCACACGTCGTCAAGCACTTCGATAAAACTGAACAGAAAATCCTCTTAGTTCTATACCAATGACTCCAACTTCTTAAACATGATCTACGCCAACCCCATAACGCTTTTAAAACCAGATTTTCTAAAGCAATTTCTCTGAAACCTCAACAAAACCCCAACAAACCTGACTAACCAAACCGAACAAACCACAACCAAGATGTAGAACAACGTGAAATAGTTGACAGATGTGAGATGAACGTGCCAGGAAAAAAATGTTCTGAACTGCTAAAATGGCTTTATTGAATAAATTTAGCCTCTCTATAAACGAGCTGTAACGAAATGCAATGGCCTGACCTTTGATTTACTTAGGTAGGGCAGAACTTGGGTCGATAAAACTGATTAAAATCGGAGACCGTCACGACGAAGTCTGTCTGTGTGATCGGATAATCATGGTAAAAGATATCTCACTGATATCTGCAAGATTGTCAAACTTCTTCATCGCCAACTAAAAAATAAAACTTACTCAATAAAGTCATTAAAAACCTTTTGATAGAATTGTGTGGTAAGATAATCTTATTTTCAACGCTTTTTTCCTCGAAAAAGCAAGATAAAAACCGATAACAAAGTTGATTAATGAGTGCTGAATGTGAAAATTAATGTTTTGTAAACAGCATATGCGCTGTTCACTGGCACAATGAGACCATGATGAGGACTCATGGTTCGGAGTAAAAGACTTCTAGCCGTGACAGATTGGCCTTTGTGTTGTGTAAATCATAAATCATTAGCCTGAAAACGCTTTAGGAGGGAAAGCTGCGGCATTCAATACATTTAGCGGGGTTTTTCTTTCACATAGGTAACTAAAGCAGTTTTGACTTTTTTTGACTTTGACTTTGACGTGGTCTCGAAGGGAGAAATCGTCAGTAAGCATTTAAAATATAGATGAGTGCTTCAAAGAGATACTTCGTCGAGTATAATCCCCCAAAAATAACATTATTTGACAGAACAGACTAACAATCGTAGATAAAAGCATTTTTTGATTAAACAAAAGTATTAGCTAGAGGCATGTAAGGTGATTATTATTACATAACGAAGATAACTATGGCTGTGCAAAAGTTAAAAATGCTAGCCCGCTTAGTAAAGTACCTTTGGTGGCGTGGGAAAATTAAACAGCAAAAATGGATGACTATGAATACATAATCTAAGAGATAAAATGATAGTAATATTTTACGACTAATTCATTAAACTCTAACTTTTCTAAGCTCGATTTTGTATGGTGTATTAAACCAATCTTCAAATTAAACTACTCCTAAGCAGTCACTAAGTATAGTGATATAGTTTCATATTTTAAAGTTATTAATCGCTATATCAGGTTTTCTGGGATGCGTTCTTTATTAGGGAAGCCCTCTCCATCGGAAATTGCTAGCGGTCTCTTGAGGAAATATGAACTTCAAGAAAAACACCTCGAATACTCGGAAAGCTATATTTGTGCATGTATGAAGTTGATTATTTTTCATTTATATAAATTTAAGATATTTGTCGATCGATTCTAAATCATTGAAAAAGGAGACACGTAATTAATTCTAGCCCTGCCAGCCCACAAACTAGTCAAAAACCATGTTCCTCCATTCAAATTTCATCTGTTAACTCAAGAACTCAGGAAATAGCTCAGGAATGACTATAAAAACACAACACTTACCTTGTAATGGTATTTGGCTCACCAGAAAGAGCAATAAAAACCATTCAAAAACGTTCCAAAAAGCCATGGAATACAATTGAGTATACTTCAGAGTCCAAACCACTTTTTTTAATGCTCAGTTCTGAATGTGAAATCGTCAACGACAACGAACTGCGACGGACTAAATGAGTCTAACTTCTCGAGTTTCGTGAGACTAGCTGTGAGGCTTCAAGTGAGGTCAAACAGCTCACGTTCCACAGCCTTTAAACCCAAGGTATCATTTTCATCCAAGCTGTAAATGAAGTACAACGATTTTTGTTACCACGAACTTGATAAGATGAACGCTTTGAGCTAATCATTTACGTCATAGATTAAAGGTTAAATGAGGTATACATCGGTATTCAAAGACCAGAGCCCTATATTAGGATGTAATAATACTAATATTATGTCATTGTTGATTGGCTAGAAAATAGCGCCAGTCAGATTGAAGCATGCATTTGGCTACAGTTGCGGAACCAGAAAAACTATATAGCCCCGTTTACACTGGCGATTTTTAAGGCTATTTTTGCTGCGATTTTTGTGGCAATTTTCGGAAATATGAAGTCTTTTGTCTCATCTTTCAAAAGCGACTTTCGTCAAGGAAAATCTTGGTATCCTGAAATAAAATTTACGAGTTAACTCTTTACCATTATTTATTATGGACAAAATCGCAAAAAATCGCAGCAAAAATCGCCGCAAAAACCGCTAGTGTAAACGGGGCTTAACAATCAAGTCTCCAAAAAGGTTAAAGCATGTCGAGAATAGGATGTCTTAAATTAAAAACTTAAAAATGACTCATTGGTGCAGCATCTGGTTGCACTGTACATCACTATATCTTCCTTATTATATGACAAAAAATGTCAACAATCTTTCCTAATAAACTTTTTGAATTCATTATTTTTATGAGTCACGTTTTTGATCATGTTTTATGGCACGAAACGTCAGTCTTAGTTCAATCGTAAGAGAAATAGAGAACAAAGGTTGAACAAAATGATGAGTATAAAAGCAAGCAAAATGAATGGTTTTTTTAGAGAAGGGTGGTTATCAGAACGTGGCAAAAGACGATTTCCGAGATGCGCGAGAGCTATCATAAATATCCCAGGCGCAAAAATAAAAACGAAGCATTTTCAAAGTATTATTAGACCCCAAGCCAAAAAGACAATATATTAATGTCGCAATGAAATGATAAAAAGCTTAGATAAAAATCGGGTGCTATTGCATAGCAGGTGAGCCTCTGTAGGAGGGAATAGCAGTCGAATTCATTAATTTATCTGTTATAACTATATAAGTTTGTCTGAAGAATTCTACCATTTTTATAACATTCCAAAAAAAATGCATTATTTCTGAAGTATGGAAAATAGGTCGCTTTTCGCCATTTTTGAGCAAAAAGCATGATCTATACCCCATGGTTTTGATCGATTTTGGTCCATTTTCACACCTTTTTTAAAAATATGCATTATTTATTAAGGATGCAAAATAGGTCATTTGTGGCCATTTTGGAGCAAAAAGCATGGACTATAGCCCATGGTTTTGATCGATTTTGGTCCATTTTCACACCTTTTCAAAATATATGCATTATTCATGAAGGATGCTAAATAGGTCATTTTTGGCCATTTTTGAGCAAAAAGCATGGACTATAGCCCATAGTTTTGACCGATTTTGGTCCATTTTCACACCTTTTTTAAAAATATGCATTATTTATTAAGGATGCAAAATAGGTCATTTGTGGCCATTTTGGAGCAAAAAGCATGGACTATAGCCCATGGTTTTGATCGATTTTGGTCCATTTTCACACCTTTTCAAAATATATGCATTATTCATGAAGGATGCCAAATAGGTCATTTTTGGCCATTTTTGAGCAAAAAGCATGGACTATAGCCCATAGTTTTGACCGATTTTGGACCATTTTCACACCTTTTAAAAATATATGCATTATTCATGAAGGATGCAAAATAGGTCATTTTTGGCCATTTTTGAGCAAAAAGCATGGACTATAGCCCATGGTTTTGATCGATTTTGGTCCATTTTCACACCTTTTCAAAATATATGCATTATTCATGAAGGATTATTAATAGGTCATTTTTGGACATTTTTGAACAAAAAGCATGGACTATAGCCCATAGTTTTCACCGATTTTGGTCCATTTTCACACCTTTTTAGAAAACATGCATTATTCATGAAGGACGCCAAATAGCTCCTTTTTGGCCATTTTTGGGCAAAAAGCATGGACTATAGCTCATGGTTTTGATCGATTTTGGTCCATTTTCACACCTTTTGAAAATATATGCATTATTCATGAAGGATGCAAAATAGGTCATTTTTGGCCATTTTTAAGCAAAAAGCATCGACTATAGCCCATGGTTTTGACCGATTTTGGTCCATTTTCACACCTTTTCAAAATATATGCATTATTTATGAAGAATGCAAAATAGGTCATTTTTGGACATTTTTGAGCAAAAAGCATGGACTATAGCCCATGGTTTTGATCGGTTTCGTACGATTTTCACACCTTTTAAAAGGAGATGCATTATTCATGCAGGTTGCAAAAAAAGGTAATTTTAGGCCATTTTTGAGCAAAAAGCATAGTCCATGGTTTTGACTGATTTTGGTCCATTTTCACACCTTTTCAAAATATATGCATTATTTATGAAGAATGCAAAATAGGTCATTTTTGGCCACTTTCCAGGCAAATAGCATGGACTATAGCCCATGGTTTTGATCGATTTTGGTCCATTTTCACACCTTTTTAGAAAACATGCATTATTCATGAAGGACGCCAAAAAGGTCATTTTTGGCCATTTTTGAGCAAAAAGCATAGACTATAGCTCATGGTTTTGACGGATTTTGGTCCATTTTCACACCTTTTCAAAATATATGCATTATTCATGAAGGTTGAATAAAAGGTCATTTTTGGCCATTTTTGAGCAAAAACATGGACTATAGCCCATGGTTTTGACTGAGTTTGGTCCATTTTCACACCTTTTCCAAATCGATATGTGCATTACTTATGAAGGATGCAAAATAGGTCATTTTTGGACATTTTTGAGCAAAAAGCATGGACTATAGTCCATGGTTTTGACCGATTTTGGTCCATTTTCACACCTTTTCAAAATATATGCATTACTTATGAAGAATGCAAAATAGGTCATTTTTGGACATTTTTGAGCAAAAAGCATGTACTATAGCTCATGGTTTTGATCGATTTTGGTCCATTTTCACACCTTTTCAAAATATATGCATTATTCATGAAGGACGCCAAATAGTTCCTTTTTGGCCATTTTGGAGCAAAAACATAGACTATAGCCCATGGTTTTGACTGAGTTTGGTCCATTTTCACACCTTTTCAAAATCGATATGTGCATTACTTATGAAGGATGCAAAATAGGTCATTTTTGGACATTTTTGAGCAAAAAGCATGGACTATAGCCCATACTTTTGACCGATTTTGGTCCATTTTCACACCTTTTCAAAATATATGCATTATTCATGAAGGACGCCAAATAGTTCCTTTTTGGCCATTTTGGAGCCAAAACATGGACTATAGCACATGGTTTATAACGATTTTGGTCCATTTTTACACCTTTTCAAAATATATACATTATTCATGAAGGATGCAAAATATGTCATTTTGGCCATTTTGGAGCAAAAAGCATGGACTATAGTCCATGGTTTTGACCGATTTTTGTCCTTTTTCACACCTTTTCAAAATATATCCATTATTTATGAAAAATGTAAAATAGGTCATTTTTGGGCATTATTGAGCAAAAAGCATGGACTACAGTCCATGGTTTTGACCGATTTTGGTCCATTTTCACACCTTTTCAAAATATATGCATTATTTATGAAGAATGCAAAATAGGTCATTTTTGGACATTTTTGAGCAAAAAGCATGGACTATAGCCCATGGTTTTGATCGGTTTCGTACGATTTTCACACCTTTTAAAAGGAGATGCATTATTCATGCAGGTTGCAAAAAAAGGTAATTTTAGGCCATTTTTGAGCAAAAAGCATAGTCCATGGTTTTGACTGATTTTGGTCCATTTTCACACCTTTTCAAAATATATGCATTATTTATGAAGAATGCAAAATAGGTCATTTTTGGCCACTTCCAGGCAAATAGCATGGACTATAGCCCATGGTTTTGATCGATTTTGGTACATTTTCACACCTTTTTAGAAAACATGCATTATTCATGAAGGACGCCAAAAAGGTCATTTTTGGCCATTTTTGAGCAAAAAGCATAGACTATAGCTCATGGTTTTGACGGATTTTGGTCCATTTTCACACCTTTTCAAAATATATGCATTATTCATGAAGGTTGAATAAAAGGTCATTTTTGGCCATTTTTGAGCAAAAACATGGACTATAGCCCATGGTTTTGACTGAGTTTGGTCCATTTTCACACCTTTTCCAAATCGATATGTGCATTACTTATGAAGGATGCTAAATAGGTCATTTTTGGACATTTTTGAGCAAAAAGCATAGGACTATAGTCCATGGTTTTGACCGAGTTTAGGTCCATTTTCACACCTTTTCAAAATCGATATGCATTACTTATGAAGAATGCAAAATAGGTCATTTTTGGACATTTTTGAGCAAAAAGCATGTACTATAGCTCATGGTTTTGATCGATTTTGGTCCATTTTCACACCTTTTCAAAATATATGCATTATTCATGAAGGACGCCAAATAGTTCCTTTTTGGCCATTTTGGAGCAAAAACATAGACTATAGCCCATGGTTTTGACTGAGTTTGGTCCATTTTCACACCTTTTCAAAATCGATATGTGCATTACTTATGAAGGATGCAAAATAGGTCATTTTTGGACATTTTTGAGCAAAAAGCATGGACTATAGCCCATACTTTTGACCGATTTTGGTCCATTTTCACACCTTTTCAAAATATATGCATTATTCATGTAGGACGCCAAATAGGTCATTAGTGGCCATTTTGGAGCAAAAAGCATGGACTATAGCCCATGGTTTTGACTGAGTTTGGTCCATTTTCACACCTTTTCAAAATATATGCATTATTCATGAAGGTTGAAAAAAAGGTAATTTTAGGCCATTTTTGAGCAAAAAGCATAGCCCATAGTTTTGACCGATTTTAGACCATTTTCACACCTTTTTAAAAAATTTGCATTATTCATGAAGGACGCGAAATAGGTCATTTTTGGCCATTTTTGAGCAAAAAGCATGGACTATAGCTCCTGGTTTTGACTGAGTTTGGTCCATTTTCACACCTTTTCAAAATATATGCATTATTTATTAAGGATGCAAAATAGGTCATTAGTGGCCATTTTGGAGCAAAAAGCATGGACTATAGCCCATGGTTTTGACTGAGTTTGGTCCATTTTCACACCTTTTCAAAATATATGCATTATTCATGAAGGTTGAAAAAAAGGTAATTTTAGGCCATTTTTGAGCAAAAAGCATAGCCCATAGTTTTGACCGATTTTAGACCATTTTCACACCTTTTCAAATTATATGCATTATTCATGAAGGATGCCAAATAGGTCATTTTTGGCCATTTTTGAGAAAAAAGCATGGACTATAGCCCATACTTTTGACCGATTTTTGTCCATTTTCACACCTTTTCAAAATACATGCATTATTCATGAAGGACGCCAAATAGTTCCTATTTGGCCATTTTGGAGCAAAAACCCGGACTATAGCCCATGGTTTTGACTGAGTTTGGTCCATTTTCACACCTTTTCAAAATCGATATGTGCATTACTTATGAAGGATGCAAAATAGTTCATTTTTGGCCATTTTGGAGCAAAAAGCATGGACTATAGCCCATACTTTTGACCGATTTTGGTCCATTTTCATACATTTTAAAAATATATGCATTATTCATGAAGGACGCCAAATAGTTCCTTTTTGGCCATTTTGGAGCCAAAACATGGACTATAGCCCATGGTTTTGACTGAGTTTGGTCCATTTTCACACCTTTTCCAAATCGATATGTGCATTACTTATGAAGGATGCAAAATAGGTCATTTTTGGCCACTTTTGAGCAAAAAGCATGGACTATAGTCCATGGTTTTGACCGATTTTGGTCCATTTTCACACCTTTTCAAAATATATGCATTACTTATGAAGAATGCAAAATAGGTCATTTTTGGATATTTTTGAGCAAAAAGCATGTACTATAGTTAATGGTTTTGACTGATTTTGGTCCATTTTCACACCTTTTCAAAATATATGCATTATTCATGAAGGATGCAAAATATGTCATTTTTGGCCATTTTGGAGCAAAAAGCATGGACTATAGCCCATGGTTTTGACCGATTTTGGTCCATTTTAATACCTTTTCAAAATATATCCATTATTTATGAAAAATGTAAAATAGGTCATTTTTGGGCATTATTGAGCAAAAAGCATGGACTACAGTCCATGGTTTTGACCGATTTTGGTCCATTTTCACACCTTTTCAAAATATATGCATTACTTATGAAGAATGCAAAATAGGTCATTTTTGGACATTTTTGAGCAAGAAGCATGTACTATAGCTCATGGTTTTGATTGATTTTGGTCCATTTTCACACCTTTTCAAAATATATACATTATTCATGAAGGATGCTAAATATGTCATTTTTGGCCATTTTGGAGCAAAAAGCATGGACTATAGTCCATGGTTTTGACCGATTTTGGTCCATTTTCACACCTTTTCAAAATATATCCATTATTTATGAAAAATGTAAAATAGGTCATTTTTAGGCATTATTGAGCAAAAAGCATGGACTACAGTCCATGGTTTTGACCGATTTTGGTCCATTTTCACACCTTTTCAAAATATATGCATTACTTATGAAGAATGCAAAATAGGTCATTTTTGGCCGTTTTGGAGCAAAAAGCATGTACTATAGTCCATGGTTTTGACCTATTTTGGTCCATTTTCACACCTTTTCAAAATATATGCATTATTTATGAAGAATGCAAAATAGGTCACTTTTGGCCACTTTGGAGCAAAAAGCATGGACTATAGCCCATGGTTTTGACCGATTTTCGACCATTTTCACACCTTTTTAAAAAACATGCATTATTCATGAAGGACGCCAAATATGTTATTTTTGGCCATTTTTGAGCAAAAAGCATGGACTATAACTCATGGTTTTGACTGAGTTTGGTCCATTTTCACACCTTTTCAAAATATATGCATTATTCATGAAGGATGCAAAATAGGTCATTTTTGGCCATTTTTGAGCAAAAAGCATGGACTATAGCCCATGGTTTTGACCGATTTTGGTCCATTTTCACACCTTTTCAAAATATATGCATTATTTATGAAAAATGTAAAATAGGTCATTTTTGGGCATTATTGAGCAAAAAGCATGGACTACAGTCCATGGTTTTGACCGATTTTGGTCCATTTTCACACCTTTTCAAAATATATGCATTACTTATGAAGAATGCAAAATAGGTCATTTTTGGACATTTTTGAGCAAGAAGCATGTACTATAGCTCATGGTTTTGATTGATTTTGGTCCATTTTCACACCTTTTCAAAATATATACATTATTCATGAAGGATGCTAAATATGTCATTTTTGGCCATTTTGGAGCAAAAAGCATGGACTATAGTCCATGGTTTTGACCGATTTTGGTCCATTTTCACACCTTTTCAAAATATATCCATTATTTATGAAAAATGTAAAATAGGTCATTTTTGGGCATTATTGAGCAAAAAGCATGGACTACAGTCCATGGTTTTGACCGATTTTGGTCCATTTTCACACCTTTTCAAAATATATGCATTACTTATGAAGAATGCAAAATAGGTCATTTTTGGCCATTTTTGAGCAAAAAGCATGTACTATAGTCCATGGTTTTGACCTATTTTGGTCCATTTTCACACCTTTTCAAAATATATGCATTACTTATGAAGAATGCAAAATAGGTCTTTTTTGGACATTTTTGAGCAAAAAGCATGGACTATAGCCCATGGTTTTGACCGATTTTCGACCATTTTCATACCTTTTCAAAATATATGCATTATTCATGAAGGTTGAATAAAAGGTCATTTTTGGCCATTTTTGAGCAAAAAGCATGGACTATAGCCCATGGTTTTGATCGATTTTCGACCATTTTCACACCTTTTTAGAAAACATGCATTATTCATGAAGGACGCGAAATAGTTCGTTTTTGGCCATTTTGCAGCAAAAACATGGACTATGGCTCATGGTTTTGACTGAGTTTGGTCCATTTTCACACCTTTTCCAAATCGATATGTGCATTACTTATGAAGGATGCAAAATAGGTCATTTTTGGCCATTTTTGGGCAAAAAGCATGGACTATAGCTCATGGTTTTGACTGAGTTTGGTCCATTTTCACACCTCTTTAAAATATATGCATTATTGATGAGGGACGCAAAATAGGTCATTTTTGGCCATTTTTGAGCAAAAAGCATGGACTATAGCCCATGGTTTTCATCGATTTTCGACCATTTTCACACCTTTTTAGAAAACCTGCATTATTCATGAAGGACGCCAAATAGGTCATTTTTGGCCATTTTTGAGCAAAAAGCATGGACTATAACTCATGGTTTTGACTGAGTTTGGTCCATTTTCACACCTTTTCAAAATATATGCATTATTCATGAAGGATGCCAAATAGGTCATTTTTGGACATTTTTGAGCAAAAAGCATTGACTATAGCCCATGGTTTTGATCGATTTTGGTCCATTTTCACTCCTTTTCAAAATATATGCATTATTTATGAAAAATGTAAAATAGGTCATTTTTGGGCATTATTGAGCAAAAAGCATGGACTACAGTCCATGGTTTTGACCGATTTTGGTCCATTTTCAAACCTTTTCAAAATATATGCATTACTTATGAAGAATGGAAAATAGGTCATTTTTGGACATTTTTGAGCAAAAAGCATGTACTATAGCTCATGGTTTTGACTGAGTTTGGTCCATTTTCAAACCTTTTCAAAATATAGGCATTATTGATGAGGGACGCAAAATAGAACATTTTTGGACATTTTTCAGCAAAAAGCATGGACTATAGCCCATGGTTTTGATCGATTTTGGACCATTTTCACACCTTTTCAAAATATATGCATTATTCATGAAGGATGCCAAATAGGTCATTTTTGGCCACTTTTGAGCAAAAAGCATGGACTATAGCTCATGGTTTTGACTGAGTTTGGTCCATTTTCACACCTTTTATAAATATATCCATTATTGATGGGGGACGCAAAATAGGTCATTTTTGGCCATTTTTGAGCAAAAAGTATGGACTATAGCCCATAGTTTTGACTGAGTTTGGTCCATTTTCACACCTTTTCAAAATATATGCATTATTTATAAAGGATGCAAAATAGGTCATTTGTGGCCATTTTCGAGCAAAAAGCATGGACTATAGCCCATGGTTTTGATCGATTTTGGTCCATTTTCACACCTTTTCAAAATATATGCATTATTCATGCAGGTTGAAAAAAAGGTAATTTTAGGCCATTTTTGAGCAAAAAGCATGGACTACAGCCCATGGTTTTGATCGATTTTCGACCATTTTAAGACCTTTTTAGAAAACATGCATTATTCATGAAGGACGCCAAATAGGTCATTTTTGGCCATTTTTGAGCAAAAAGCATGGACTATAGCTCATGGTTTTGACTGAGTTTTGTCCATTTTCACACCTTTTCAAAATATAGGCATTATTGATGAGGGACGCAAAATAGAACATTTTTGGACATTTTTGAGCAAAAAGCATGGACTATAGCTTATGGTTTTGATCGATTTTGGACCATTTTCACACCTTTTCAAAATATATGCATTATTCATGAAGGATGCCAAATAGGTCATTTTTGGCCACTTTTGAGCAAAAAGTATGGACTATAGCCCATAGTTTTGACTGAGTTTGGTCCATTTTCACACCTTTTCAAAATATATGCATTATTTATTAAGGATGCAAAATAGGTCATTTGTGGCCATTTTGGAGCAAAAAGCATGGACTATAGCCCATGGTTTTGATCGATTTTGGTTCATTTTCACACCTTTTCAAAATATATGCATTATTCATGCAGGTTGAAAAAAAGGTAATTTTAGGCCATTTTTGAGCAAAAAGCATGGACTATAGCCCATGGTTTTGATCGATTTTCGACCATTTTCACACCTTTTTAGAAAACATGCATTATTCATGAAGGACGCCAAATAGGTCATTTTTGGCCATTTTTGAGCAAAAAGCATGGACTATAGCTCATGGTTTTGACTGAGTTTCGTCCATTTTCACACCTTTTCAAAATATAGGCATTATTGATGAGGGACGCAAAATAGAACATTTTTGGACATTTTTGAGCAAAAAGCATGGACTATAGCCCATGGTTTTGATCGATTTTTGACCATTTTCACACCTTTTCAAAATATATGCATTATTCATGAAGGATGCCAAATAGGTCATTTTTGGCCACTTTTGAGCAAAAAGCATGGACTATAGCTCATGGTTTTGACTGAGTTTGGTCCATTTTCACACCTTTTCAAAATATATGCATTATTGATGGGGGACGCAAAATAGGTCATTTTTGGCCATTTTTGAGCAAAAAGTATGGACTATAGCCCATAGTTTTGACTGAGTTTGGTCCATTTTCACACCTTTTCAAAATATATCCAATATTTATTAAGGATGCAAAATAGGTCATTTGTGGCCATTTTGGAGCAAAAAGCATGGACTATAGCCCATGGTTTTGATCGATTTTGGTCCATTTTCACACCTTTTCAAAATATATGCATTATTCATGCAGGTTGAAAAAAAGGTAATTTTAGGCCATTTTTGAGCAAAAAGCATGGACTATAGCCCATAGTTTTGACTGAGTTTGGTCCATTTTCACACCTTTTAAAAATATATCCATTATTTATTAAGGATGCAAAATAGGTCATTTGTGGCCATTTTTGAGCAAAAAGCATGGACTATAGCCCATGGTTTTCATCGATTTTCGACCATTTTCATACCTTTTTAGAAAACCTGCATTATTCATGAAGGACGCCAAATAGGTCATTTTTGGCCATTTTTGAGCAAAAAGCATGGACTATAGTACATGGTTTTGACCGATTTGGGTCCATTTTCACACCTTTTCAAAATATATGCATTATTTATGAAGAATGCAAAATAGGTCACTTTTGGCCACTTTGGAGCAAAAAAGCATCGACTATAGCTCATGGTTTTTATCGATTTTTGACCATTTTCACACCTTTTCAAAATATATGCATTATTCATGAAGGTTGAATAAAAGGTCATTTTTGGCCATTTTTGAGCAAAAAGCATGGACTATAGCTCATAGTTTTGACTGAGTTTGGTCCATTTTCAAACCTTTTCAAAATATATGCATTATTGATGAGGGACGCAAAATAGGTCATTTTCAGCCATTTTTGAGCAAAAAGCATGGACTATAGCCCATGGTTTTCATCGCATTTCGACCATTTTCACACCTTTTTAGAAAACATGCATTATTCATGAAGGATGCCAAATAGGTCATTTTTGGCCATTTTTTAGCAAAAAGCATGGACCATAGTCCATGGTTTTGACTGAGTTTGGTCCATTTTCACACCTTTTCAATATATATGCAATATTTATGAAGAATGCAAAAAAGGTCACTTTTGGCCATTTTTGAGCAAAAAGCATGGACTATAGTCCATGGTTTTGACCGATTTTGGTCCATTTTCACACCTTTTCAAAATATATGCATTATTTATGAAGAATGCAAAATAGGTCACTTTTGGCCATTTTTGAGCAAAAAGCATCGACTATAGTCCATGGTTTTGATCGATTTTCGACCATTTTCACACCTTTTCAAAATATATGCATTATTTCTGAAGAATGCAAAATAGGTCACTTTTGGCCACTTTGGAGCAAAAAGCATCGACTATAGCCCATGGTTTTGATCGATTTTCGACCATTTTCACACCTTCTTAAAAAACATGCATTATTCATGAAGGACGCAAAAAAGGTCATTTTTGGCCATTTTTGAGCAAAAAGCATGGACTATGGCTCATGGTTTTGACTGAGTTTGGTCCATTTTCACACCTTTTCAAAATATATGCATTATTGATGAGGGACGCAAAATAGATCATTTTTGGCCACTTTGGAGCAAAAAGCATGGACTATAGTCCATGGTTTTGACCGATTTTGGTCCATTTTCACACCTTTTCAAAATATATGCATTATTTATGAAGAATGCAAAATAGGTCACTTTTGGCCATTTTTGAGCAAAAAGCATCGACTATAGTCCATGGTTTTGATCGATTTTCGACCATTTTCACACCTTTTCAAAATATATGCATTATTTCTGAAGAATGCAAAATAGGTCACTTTTGGCCACTTTGGAGCAAAAAGCATCGACTATAGCCCATGGTTTTGATCGATTTTCGACCATTTTCACACCTTCTTAAAAAACATGCATTATTCATGAAGGACGCAAAAAAGGTCATTTTTGGCCATTTTTGAGCAAAAAGCATGGACTATGGCTCATGGTTTTGACTGAGTTTGGTCCATTTTCACACCTTTTCAAAATATATGCATTATTGATGAGGGACGCAAAATAGATCATTTTTGGCCACTTTGGAGCAAAAAGCATCGACTATAGCCCATGGTTTTGATCGATTTTCGACCATTTTCACACCTTTTTAGAAAACATGCATTATTCATGAAGGACGCCAAATAGGTCATTTTTGGCCATTTTTGAGCAAAAAGTATGGACTATAGCCCATAGTTTTGACTGAGTTTGGTCCATTTTCACACCTTTTCAAAATATATGCATTATTTATTAAGGATGCAAAATAGGTCATTTGTGGCCATTTTGGAGCAAAAAGCATGGACTATAGCCCATGGCTTTGATCGATTTTGGTCCATTTTCACACCTTTTCAAAATATATGCATTATTCATGAAGGTTGAAAAAAAGGTAATTTTAGGCCATTTTTGAGCAAAAAGCATCGACTATAGTCCATGGTTTTGATCGATTTTCGACCATTTTCACACCTTTTCAAAATATATGCATTATTTCTGAAGAATGCAAAATAGGTCACTTTTGGCCACTTTGGAGCAAAAAGCATCGACTATAGCCCATGGTTTTGATCGATTTTTGACCATTTTCACACCTTCTTAAAAAACATGCATTATTCATGAAGGACGCAAAAAAGGTCATTTTTGGCCATTTTTGAGCAAAAAGCATGGACTATGGCTCATGGTTTTGACTGAGTTTGGTTCATTTTCACACCTTTTCAAAATATATGCATTATTGATGAGGGACGCAAAATAGATCATTTTTGGCCACTTTGGAGCAAAAAGCATCGACTATAGCCCATGGTTTTGATCGATTTTCGACCATTTTCACACCTTTTTAGAAAACATGCATTATTCATGAAGGACGCCAAATAGGTCATTTTTGGCCATTTTTGAGCAAAAAGTATGGACTATAGCACATAGTTTTGACTGAGTTTGGTCCATTTTCACACCTTTTCAAAATATATGCATTATTTATTAAGGATGCAAAATAGGTCATTTGTGGCCATTTTGGAGCAAAAAGCATGGACTATAGCCTATGGTTTTGATCGATTTTGGTCCATTTTCACACCTTTTCAAAATATATGCATTATTCATGCAGGTTGAAAAAAAGGTAATTTTAGGCCATTTTTGAGCAAAAAGCATAGCCCATAGTTTTGACCGATTTTGGACCATTTTCACACCTTTTCAAAATATATGCATTATTCATGAAGGATGCCAAATAGGTCATTTTCGGCCATTTTGGAGAAAAAAGCATGGACTATAGCCCATACTTATGACCGATTTTTCTCCATTTTCACACCTTTTCAAAATATATGCATTATTCATGAAGGACGCCAAATAGTTCCTTTTTGGCTATTTTGGAGCAAAAACACGGACTATAGCCCATGGTTTTGACTGAGTTTGGTCCATTTTCACACCTTTTCAAAATCGATATGTGCATTACTTATGAAGGATGCAAAATAGGTCATTTTTGGGCATTATTGAGCAAAAAGCATGGACTATAGTCCATGGTTTTCACCGATTTTGGTCCATTTTCACACCTTTTCAAAATATATGCATTATTTATGAAGAATGCAAAATAGGTCACTTTTGGCCACTTTGGAGCAAAAAGCATGTACTATAGTCCATGGTTTTGACCGATTTTTGTCCATTTTCACACCTTTTCAAAATATATGCATTACTTATGAAGAATGCAAAATAGGTCATTTTTGGACATTTTGGAGCAAAAAGCATGGACTATAGCCCATGGTTTTGACCGATTTTAGTCCATTTTCACACCTTTTCAAAATATATGCATTATTTATGAAAAATGTAAATTGGTAATTTTTGGGCATTATTGAGCAAAAAGCATGGACTATAGTCCATGGTTTTGACCGATTTTGGTCCATTTTCACACCTTTTAAAAGGAGATGCATTATTCAGGCAGGTTGACAAAAAGGTAATTTTAGGCCATTTTTGAGCAAAAAGCATGTACTATAGCTCATGGTTTTGACTGATTTTGGTCCATTTTCACACCTTTTCAAAATATATGCATTATTTATGAAGAATGCAAAATAGGTCACTTTTGGCCACTCTGGAGCAAAAACCATCGACTATAGCCCATGGTTTTGATCGATTTTCGACCATTTTCACACCTTTTTAGAAAACATGCATTATTCATGAAGGACGCCAAATAGGTCCTTTTTGGCCATTTTGGAGCAAAAAGCATGGACTATAGCTCATGGTTTTGACTGAGTTTGGTCCATTTTCACACCTTTTCAAAATATATGTATTATTGATGAGGGACGCTAAATAGGTCATTTTTGGCCATTTTTGAGCAAAAAGTATGGACTATAGCCCATAGTTTTGACTGAGTTTGGTCCATTTTCACACCTTTTCAAAATATATGCATTAATTATCAAGGATGCAAAATAGGTCATTTGTGGCCACTTTGGAGCAAAAAGCATCGACTATAGTCCATGGTTTTGATCGATTTTCGACCATTTTCACACCTTTTTAAAAAACATGCATTATTCATGAAGGACGCCAAATAGGTCATTTTTGGCCATTTTTGAGCAAAAAGCATGGACTATAGCCCATACTTTTGACCGATTTTTGTCCATTTTCACACCTTTTCAAAATATATGCATTATTGATGAGGGACGCAAAATAGATCATTTTTGGACATTTTTGAGCAAAAAGCATGGACTATAGCCCATGGTTTTGATCGATTTTCGACCATTTTCACACCTTTTTAGAAAACATGCATTATTCATGAAGGATGCAAAATATGTTATTTTTTGCCATTTTGGAGCAAAAAGCATGGACTATAGACCATGGTTTTGACCGATTTTGGTCCATTTTCACACCTTTTCAAAATATATCCATTATTTATGAAAAATGTGAAATAGGTCATTTTTGGGCATTATTGAGCAAAAAGCATCGACTATAGTCCATGGTTTTGACCGATTTCGGTCCATTTTCACACCTTTTCAAAATATATGCATTACTTATGAAGAATGCAAAATAGGTCATTTTTGGACATTTTTGAGCAAAAAGCATGTACTATAGGTCATGGTTTTGACTGATTTTGGTCCATTTTCACACCTTTTCAAAATATATGCATTACTTATGAAGAATGCAAAATAGGTCATTTTTGGACATTTTTGAGCAAAAAGCATGGACTATAGCCCATGGTTTTGACCGATTTTAGTCCATTTTCACACCTTTTCAAAATATATGCATTATTCATGAAGATTGAATAAAAGGTCATTTTTGGACATTATTGAGCAAAAAGCATGGACTACAGTCCATGGTTTTGACCGATTTTGGTCCATTTTCACACCTTTTCAAAATATATGCATTATTTATGAAAAATGTAAAATAGGTCATTTTTGGGCATTATTGAGCAAAAAGCATGGACTACAGTCCATGGTTTTGACCGATTTTGGTCCATTTTCACACCTTTTCAAAATATATGCATTATTTATGAAGAATGCAAAATAGGTCACTTTTGGCCACTCTGGAGCAAAAAGCATCGACTATAGCCCATGGTTTTGATCGATTTTCGACCATTTTCACACCTTTTTAGAAAACATGCATTATTCATGAAGGACGCCAAATAGGTCCTTTTTGGCCATTTTGGAGCAAAAAGCATGGACTATAGCTCATGGTTTTGACTGAGTTTGGTCCATTTTCACCCCTTTTCAAAATATATGTATTATTGATGAGGGACGCTAAATAGGTCATTTTTGGCCATTTTTGAGCAAAAAGTATGGACTATAGCCCATAGTTTTGACTGAGTTTGGTCCATTTTCACACCTTTTCAAAATATATGCATTAATTATCAAGGATGCAAAATAGGTCATTTGTGGCCACTTTGGAGCAAAAAGCATCGACTATAGTCCATGGTTTTGATCGATTTTCGACCATTTTCACACCTTTTCAAAATATATGCATTATGAAGGATGCCAAATAGGTCATTTTTGGACATTTTTGAGCAAAAAGCATGGACTATAGCCCATGGTTTTGATCGATTTTCGACCATTTTCACACCTTTTTAGAAAACATGCATTATTCATGAAGGATGCAAAATATGTTATTTTTTGCCATTTTGGAGCAAAAAGCATGGACTATAGACCATGGTTTTGACCGATTTTGGTCCATTTTCACACCTTTTCAAAATATATGCATTATTCATGAAGAATGTAAAATAGGTCATTTTTGGGCATTATTGAGCAAAAAGCATGGACTACAGTCCATGGTTTTGACCGATTTTAGTCCATTTTCACACCTTTTAAAAGGAGATGCATTATTCATGCAGGTTGAAAAAAAGGTAATTTTAGGCCATTTTTGAGCAAAAAGCATGTACTATAGCTCATGGTTTTGACTGATTTTGGTCCATTTTCACACCTTTTCAAAATATATGCATTATTTATGAAGAATGCAAAATATGTCACTTTTGGCCACTTTGGAGCAAAAAGCATCGACTATAGCCCATGGTTTTGATCGATTTTCGACCATTTTAACACCTTTTTAAAAAAATGCATTATTCATGAAGTACGCCAAATAGGTCCTTTTTGGCCATTTTGGAGTAAAAACCATGGACTATAGCTCATGGTTTTGACTGAGTTTGGTCCATTTTAACACCTTTTCAAAATATATGCATTATTGATGAGGGACGCCAAATAGGTCATTTTTGGCCATTTTTGAGCAAAAAGCATGGACCATAGCCCATGGTTTTGACCGATTTTAGCCCATTTTCACACCTTTTCAAAATATATGCATTATTTATGAAGAATGCAAAATAGGTCACTTTTGGCCACTTTGGAGCAAAAAGCATCGACTATAGCCCATGGTTTTGATCGATTTTCGACCATTTTCACACCTTTTCAAAATATATGCATTATTCATGAAGGATGCCAAATAGGTCATTTTTGGCCATTTTGGAGCAAAAAGCATGGACTATAGCCCATGGTTTTGACCGATTTTAGTCCATTTTCACACCTTTTCAAAATATATGCATTATTTATGAAAAATGTAAATTGGTAATTTTTGGGCATTATTGAGCAAAAAGCATGGACTATAGTCCATGGTTTTGACCGATTTTGGTCCATTTTCACACCTTTTAAAAGGAGATGCATTATTCAGGCAGGTTGACAAAAAGGTAATTTTAGGCCATTTTTGAGCAAAAAGCATGTACTATAGCTCATGGTTTTGACTGATTTTGGTCCATTTTCACACCTTTTCAAAATATATGCATTATTTATGAAGAATGCAAAATAGGTCACTTTTGGCCACTCTGGAGCAAAAACCATCGACTATAGCCCATGGTTTTGATCGATTTTCGACCATTTTCACACCTTTTTAGAAAACATGCATTATTCATGAAGGACGCCAAATAGGTCATTTTTGGCCATTTTGGAGCAAAAAGCATGGACTATAGCTCATGGTTTTGACTGAGTTTGGTCCATTTTCACACCTTTTCAAAATATATGTATTATTGATGAGGGACGCTAAATAGGTCATTTTTGGCCATTTTTGAGCAAAAAGTATGGACTATAGCCCATAGTTTTGACTGAGTTTGGTCCATTTTCACACCTTTTCAAAATATATGCATTAATTATCAAGGATGCAAAATAGGTCATTTGTGGCCACTTTGGAGCAAAAAGCATCGACTATAGTCCATGGTTTTGATCGATTTTCGACCATTTTCACACCTTTTTAAAAAACATGCATTATTCATGAAGGACGCCAAATAGGTCATTTTTGGCCATTTTTGAGCAAAAAGCATGGACTATAGCCCATAGTTTTGACCGATTTTTGTCCATTTTCACACCTTTTCAAAATATATGCATTATTGATGAGGGACGCAAAATAGATCATTTTTGGACATTTTTGAGCAAAAAGCATGGACTATAGCCCATGGTTTTGATCGATTTTCGACCATTTTCACACCTTTTTAGAAAACATGCATTATTCATGAAGGATGCAAAATATGTTATTTTTTGCCATTTTGGAGCAAAAAGCATGGACTATAGACCATGGTTTTGACCGATTTTGGTCCATTTTCACACCATTTCAAAATATATCCATTATTTATGAAAAATGTAAAATAGGTCATTTTTGGGCATTATTGAGCAAAAAGCATCGACTATAGTCCATGGTTTTGACCGATTTTGGTCCATTTTCACACCTTTTCAAAATATATGCATTACTTATGAAGAATGCAAAATAGGTCATTTTTGGACATTTTTGAGCAAAAAGCATGTACTATAGGTCATGGTTTTGACTGATTTTGGTCCATTTTCACACCTTTTCAAAATATATGCATTACTTATGAAGAATGCAAAATAGGTCATTTTTGGACATTTTTGAGCAAAAAGCATGGACTATAGCCCATGGTTTTGACCGATTTTAGTCCATTTTCACACCTTTTCAAAATATATGCATTATTCATGAAGATTGAATAAAAGGTCATTTTTGGACATTATTGAGCAAAAAGCATGGACTACAGTCCATGGTTTTGACCGATTTTGGTCCATTTTCACACCTTTTCAAAATATATGCATTATTTATGAAAAATGTAAAATAGGTCATTTTTGGGCATTATTGAGCAAAAAGCATGGACTACAGTCCATGGTTTTGACCGATTTTGGTCCATTTTCACACCTTTTCAAAATATATGCATTATTTATGAAGAATGCAAAATAGGTCACTTTTGGCCACTCTGGAGCAAAAAGCATCGACTATAGCCCATGGTTTTGATCGATTTTCGACCATTTTCACACCTTTTTAGAAAACATGCATTATTCATGAAGGACGCCAAATAGGTCCTTTTTGGCCATTTTGGAGCAAAAAGCATGGACTATAGCTCATGGTTTTGACTGAGTTTGGTCCATTTTCACCCCTTTTCAAAATATATGTATTATTGATGAGGGACGCTAAATAGGTCATTTTTGGCCATTTTTGAGCAAAAAGTATGGACTATAGCCCATAGTTTTGACTGAGTTTGGTCCATTTTCACACCTTTTCAAAATATATGCATTAATTATCAAGGATGCAAAATAGGTCATTTGTGGCCACTTTGGAGCAAAAAGCATCGACTATAGTCCATGGTTTTGATCGATTTTCGACCATTTTCACACCTTTTCAAAATATATGCATTATGAAGGATGCCAAATAGGTCATTTTTGGACATTTTTGAGCAAAAAGCATGGACTATAGCCCATGGTTTTGATCGATTTTCGACCATTTTCACACCTTTTAGAAAACATGCATTATTCATGAAGGATGCAAAATATGTTATTTTTTGCCATTTTGGAGCAAAAAGCATGGACTATAGACCATGGTTTTGACCGATTTTGGTCCATTTTCACACCTTTTCAAAATATATGCATTATTCATGAAGAATGTAAAATAGGTCATTTTTGGGCATTATTGAGCAAAAAGCATGGACTAAAGTCCATGGTTTTGACCGATTTTAGTCCATTTTCACACCTTTTAAAAGGAGATGCATTATTCATGCAGGTTGAAAAAAAGGTAATTTTAGGCCATTTTTGAGCAAAAAGCATGGACTATAGCCCATGGTTTTGACTGATTTTGGTCCATTTTCACACCTTTTCAAAATATATGCATTATTTATGAAGAATGCAAATATGTCACTTTTGGCCACTTTGGAGCAAAAAGCATCGACTATAGCCCATGGTTTTGATCGATTTTCGACCATTTTAACACCTTTTTAAAAAAATGCATTATTCATGAAGTACGCCAAATAGGTCCTTTTTGGCCATTTTGGAGTAAAAACCATGGACTATAGCTCATGGTTTTGACTGAGTTTGGTCCATTTTAACACCTTTTCAAATATATGCATTATTGATGAGGGACGCCAAATAGGTCATTTTTGGCCATTTTTGAGCAAAAAGCATGGACCATAGCCCATGGTTTTGACCGATTTTAGCCCATTTTCACACCTTTTCAAAATATATGCATTATTTATGAAGAATGCAAAATAGGTCACTTTTGGCCACTTTTGAGCAAAAAGCATCGACTATAGCCCATGGTTTTGAACGATTTTCGACCATTTTCACACCTTTTCAAAATATATGCATTATTCATGAAGGATGCCAATAGGTCATTTTTGGCCATTTTTGAGCAAAAAGCATGGACTATAGCACATACTTTTGACCGATTTTGGTCCATTTTCACACCTTTTCAAAATATATGCATTATTCATGAAGGACGCCAAATAGTTCCTTTTTGGCCATTTTTGAGCAAAAAGCATGGACTATAGTCCATGGTTTTGACCGATTTTGGTCCATTTTCACACCTTTTCAAAATATATGCATTACTTATGAAGGACCCAAATAGGTCGTTTTTGGCCATTTTTGAGCAAAAAGCATGGACTATAGTCCATGGTTTTGACCGATTTTGGTCCATTTTCACACCTTTTCAAAATATATGCATTACTTATGACGGACGCCTAATAGGTCGTTTTTGGCCATTTTTGAGCAAAAGCATGGACCATAGTCCATGGTTTTGACCGATTTTGGTCCATTTTCAAACCTTTTCAAAATATATGCATTACTTATGAGAATGCAAAATAGGTCACTTTTGGCCACTTTGGAGCAAAAAGCATGGACTATAGTCCATGGTTTTTGACCGATTTTGGTCCATTTTCACACCTTTTCAAAATATATGCATTATTGATAAGGGACGCAAAATAGGTCATTTTTTGACATTTTTGAGCAAACAGCATGGACTATAGCCCATGGTTTTGATCGATTTTTCGACCATTTTCACACCTCTTAAAAAATTTGCCAATATGAGGTCAATGCAAAATAGGTAATTTGGCATTTTGAGGCAAAAAGAATGGGACTATATCCCACGTTTGGATCGCTTTTGAACCATTTTCCACTCCTTTGGAAAAAAATTTGCTTAATATGGAAGTTAATGTAAAAATAGGTAATTTTGGGCCATTTTGAGCAAAAAGCATGGACTATTAGCCCATGCTTTGATCGTTTTGGGCTTTTTCACACATTTGAAAAAATTTTGCATAAACGAGGTGTAAATGCAAATAGGTCATTTTGGGCCCATTTGAGGCAAAAAGCATGGACTAGAGCCCATGGTTTGATCTTTATAAGGCCATTTTCACCACCTCTTTAAAAAAATGATAATATGGGTAAATGCAAAATAGGTCATTTTGGGCCATGTTGAGGCAAAAAGCATGGACTATAGCCCATGACTTGATCGTTTTAGCCCCATTTTCAATCTTTGGAAAAAAATTGCAAATATAAGTTAAATGCAAAATAGTTCATTTTGGGCAATTTTGAGGGCAAAAAAGCAATGGACTATAGCGCATGGTTTTGAACGTTTTGGGCCATTTTGATAGCTCTTCGAAAAAATTTGTATGTAATATGAGGGTAATTCAAAATGGTCATTTTGGGCTTTTGAGGCAAAAAAGCATGGACTATACCCCATGAGTTGGGATTGGTTTTGGGCCCATTTTCACACATTTTGAAAAAATTTGTATAATATGAGGAATATGCACAATAGGTCATTTTGGGCCATTTGAGGCAAAAAACATGGATATAGCCCAGTTTTTACTCGTTTTGGGCCATTTCACACTCTTTAAAACATTTGCTAAGATGAGGGTAAATGCAAAATAGGTCCATTGGGGCCATTTTAAGGCAAAAAGAATGGACTGATAGCCCATGCTTTTGATCGTTGTGGCCATTTTCACACCTTCTTTAAAAAATTTGCATAATAGCGTTAAATGCCAAAATAGGTATTGGGCCATTTTGAGGCAAAAAAGCATGGACGATTAGCCCATTGCTTTTGAACGTGTTGGGGCCATTTACACATTTGTAAAATTGATGATTATGAGGGTAAATGCAAAATAGGTCATTTTGGGCCATTTTGAGGCAAAAAGCATGGGACTTAAGCCCATGGTTTTGACGTTTTTTAGGGCCATTTTTCACTCCTTTTGAAAAATTTACATTAATATAAGTTTAATGTAAAATAGTTCATTTTGGCCATTTGAGGGAAAAAAGCATGGACTATAGCCCAATGGTTGTATCGTTTTTGGGCCATGTTGATAGCTCTTTGAAAAAATGTGTTATAATATGAGGTAAATGACAAAAATGGTCATTTTCGGCCATTTTTAGGCAAAAAGCATGGGACTATACCCATGATTTTGATCGTTTTAGGGCCATTTTCACATTCTCACTTTAAAAAATTTGCATAATAATATAGGTAAATGCAAAATAGGTCATTTTGGGCCATTTTGAGCAAAAACCATGGACTATGCCCAGGTTGTGATTGTTTTTGGGCCATTTTCAAACATTTTGAAAAAATTTGTTAATATGAGGGGTGGTAATGCAAAATAGGTAATTTTGGGCATTTGAGGCAAAAAGCATGGACTATAGGCCATGTTTTTTAATCGTTTTTGGGCCATTTCATAGCTTTCGAAAAATTTGTATAATATGAGGTAAATTCAAAATAGGGTCATTTTGGGCCATTTTACAGATGTCTGATTACGGAAGAGACATCTTTTAAAGGCATGGAAGAGGATGTGTAAATGGACTTGGGTGGCTGGCCACAGAACGGAAAAAAAAGAGAGGGTATATACGTATTCGAAGGCAGTCATAGTTAAGAATTTATATTGCAGTGCGAATGCGATTTTATCCTTTATAGTAACTCAACAAAAGTACTCGATTCTGATGGTCGATAGGAGTACAATTATAAGGTTAATTGTTCTCCGTAGGTGAGTACCGAATTAAAGTCGCTATGGAAACACGGCCCAAAACAATAAACAGCGTCCAAAAAAAAAAAAAGGCGTAAAAGCTAATAAGAGCTAATCTTTTTTATGCATTACAGTTGCGCGATGGATGAAATCGGCCGCCCAAATAGCAAAGTGAAAAGGCGTCGTCGCTTTGCATTTTTTACTGAAATTTTGTTGAGTGAACATAAACAAAAATCGCACGATCTTCTCGCTACAATTAGAATTAATAGACACTGTAATGTTTGAAAGTTCTTTATAAGCGCACTCGCCTAAAGGCTAGTGCAATGACAGGTACTTTCAAAAAACATTACTCGTGTCTATTAATTTCCAATTGTATCGAGATCGTGCGATTCCTATACAATTTCTCATCTTTGTTGTATTATGGAAAAAAAAAAAAAAAAAAAGGTTTAGACAAAAGAAGGCGAGAAATTCGGGATAAATCGCATTGCGCATGGAAAACGGTTTTAAGATATTGAACTGACTTATTGACTGAAGTGCGCATTCTTTACCTACCGTGTATTGGGAAGATTTAGGACTTCGAAATAGCACAAAGAATCCTATTTCTTCATCGGAGGGGTAAATGGTTGGTAAATAATATTTTAATTGAATTGTTATTAACACTTCTTTGAAAGAACAGATGAAGGTGATAACGTTTAATAAGTCCTTTGCAGCGTAATCACGTGCCTGATATTCACTGAGAGCAAATGATTATGAACATCTGATCCCATGGGTGAAATATTACTGGTGAGCAAACAAACTTGTTATACAACTGGTTCGAGAGATCGTAATAAAACTGCATTTCCGTAGCACACGCGTTACAGATCGTTTCCTCAGTTCTGAACAAGTAGCTAAAAAAGAATTGGCCAATTTAAAATGAAATAAAAAAATTTTGCTCACCAGTACAGACACATGACCGTTAATCGCCAAAAGGGCTATTAGGACGTAAGTTGTACAATCTATTTGGTATTTATAATTTATATCTCAATTATTGACATTGTGCGGACAGCACATAGTTCACAGCAGGTTTTAAGGGTTTTTACTAACTTTTATTAAAGAAAATCACGCGCCTAAAGAATCATGATCGTTGCCCAGGGGGGTCATCTAGCCGCGTTGATATATACATTTAGTATCCTTATAGGTATTACACCACATTACTTGTGCGTAGTGCTTTCTTCTTTCAGTCACGTGTAATTTTCTTTGAGATCGTTTCTTGTTTAATGGTTGCACAGAAGACACATTGGAATATGCAGACAACTCAAACAAAGAATCATATTATCAAGAGAATGACACGCGTCTAAAAATAAAGAAGTCTGATTGTCACAATAATCCATAAATAATAATCTTAGTACTAATAGTTATTGATACTATTTAAGAAGCGCTCTAATACACAGGAAGACCGTGTCCGTGCTGTATATGTCCGGAAGGGTACATTGTTGTATTACCAGGAAAGGGCACCTGAAAGTGAAAAATTCAGATATAGAGGTTATATAAGTTGAAAGCGGACTACGGGCGAGAAAAAAACAGTTAACTCGTAAAATTATCCGGCCGGCAATACAACTAACAGTGTTTAAAATAAATTTTTTTTTTTTAAAAAAAAAAAAAAAAAAACAAAATGATTATTGTACGATACAAAAAAAAAAAGAGAAAGGGTGAATGAAAAAAAAACTTCTGTTAGTTGGATTTTCGGCCTCATGGACTATTGGACTCTAGCCCATTCGTGCGCGAGGGACCAAATTGCTAAAATAGTCCAAGTTCTAGACCAATCAGGGGCGACACGATTTTTATATAAGTCATCTGGTAATGTACTAAATATTTTGTATATCAATATTAAACCATAAGGGGAGGATTTTAATATAATAAAATGAGAATGGTAAGAAAGAGATATGGTAAATAAATAATGGAAAAATGGATGAGATATGGGTGGGGGCGGGGGGTTGGTGCGGGGGGGTTAGGTTGGTGGGTAGGGTGGGGGTGGGGGGTTGGGGTGGGGGGGGTGGTGTTAGGTGGGTTGTGGTGGGTGTGGGGATGGGGAGTGGGGGGTGGGTGGTGGGGAGGGGCGTGGGGGCGAAGGGGGTGGTTAGTTGCGATCGGTCGGTGTGCGGTTGCGGGGGGAGGGGGTGGAGGGTAGGGAGGGCGGTGGGGGGGTGAGGTTGTCGGGGTGGAGAGGGGTGGCGGGTGGGGGGGGCGCGTATCGGGGGCGTGGGGGTATGTGGGAAGGGGGGGGCGACGGACGGATGGGGTGGGGGGGGGGGGGGGGGGTGGGGTGAACTGGGGAGGTGGGGGCGTAGTGGGGGGGGGTGGGCAGGGGGTTGTATGTTTTGGGGGTGGGCGGGGGTGGGAGGGGGTTGGGCGGTGGTGGGGGGGGTTGGGGGGGAGGGTTGGATTGTAGTTATGGATGAGGTGGTGGGTTGTTGGGTTTGGGGGGCGGAGGGACCGCGCGGGAAGAGAAAGGGGGGCTGCTACGGCTCAGGGAAGTCACGGGCTGCGCGGGGGCGCGGATGTGGGGCGGAAGATGGTCCTGGTTGCGAGAGGACACCGGCGTGGGTGGGCGCGGGGGGGCGTGGCTGGGCACCCGCCGCCACCCCCACCACGACCAGCAAGCCGCGGTCAGGCGGGGGCCGGCGGGGCGCGGCAGGGCGAGGGTCACCGCGGTGTATTCTGCGGGTGCGCGGCCGCCTGCTAGACGACGGTCGGGCGGGAGACTAGCGAGGGGAGAGTGAGGGGCACCGGGCGGGCGGAAGAGGGTGCGCCGGGGGGGAAGGGCGTGACGATGGCGGAGGGCAGGCCGAGAAGGCCGGTGGGCTGGGGAGGGGTGCGCGGACGGGGACGGGTGGCGGTGCGGTGGGGGGGCCTTGGCCGAGCGGCGGCGAACAGGGGGGGGGGGCGGGAGAGAGCGGAGAGCGAGGCGGGGGGCCGGGCCGATGGGGTCGGGGAGAGGGGGCGGGGGGCGAGGGGATGAGGGGGGGGGGGGATGGGGGGGGGGGGGCTGGGGGGGGGGAGGGGTCCGGGCAGGCGGTGGGGGAGGCGGCCCTTGGGGGCCGGGGGGGGGGGGGAGGGGCGGGATGGCGGGGAGAGGCGGGGGGGGGGGGAGCGGAGTGAGGGGGGAGGCTGCGGGGCGGGGGGCGGGCGGGGGCTGGTTGTGGCAGAGAGGGCCGGGGGTGGGGTGGGTCCCGGGGGGACGAAGCGGGTGTTGGGCGGCGTGAGAACTGGGTGGGAGGGGGGGACGGGGGGGGGGGCGGGGGGCCGGGGGGGGGTAGGCGAGCGGGGGGGGGGGGGGGGAGTGGGCGGCTAGAGGCTGAGGGCAGGGGAGCGTCCCGAAGGGGGAGGGGGGGGGGGGGGATGGGGGGGGAGGAGTGGGTACGGGGTGCGGGGGGGTTGGGGGGGGGGGGAGTGTGGGGCCAGCGTGGGGGTGGGTGGGGGGGTTGGGGGAGGGAGCGGGAGGGGTGGGGGGGGGGGGGGGTGGGAAGGGGAGGGCGGGGTGAGGGGGGGGGGGAGTGGGGTGGAGTTTTGGGGTGGGGGGGGGGGGGGGGCGTGGGGGGGGTTGGGGGGGGGGGTGGGGGTGGGGGGGGGGGGTGGGGGGGGGGTGGGGGGGGGGTGGGGGGGGGGGGGGGGGGCCACCGATTTGGGTAGAGAAGGGAGTGTAGTCGGGGGGTGGTGGTTGTCACGACGCAGCGATTGTAGTGGTGAACTTGGAGTTGGGGTGGGTTGGTGGTCGGGGGGGATGTCGTTGGAGGGGGTGCGAGGAGAGGGGGGAGGGGGGTGCTGGGGGGCAGAGCGGGGTGGGAGAGGTGCGGGGCAGGAGGGAGCGGGGCCGGGGGTGCGTTACCGGGGGGGGGCGGACCGCGGGGCGGAGGGGGGGAGGGCTGGGGGGGGGGGGAAGGGGGGGGGGGGGCGGTTAGGGGGGAAGGGGGGTGGTCGGGGTGAGGGGGGGGCGCTTAGATCGGGGAAGAGGGGGGGGGTGGGGAGGGGTGAGTGGGGGGGGGGGGGGTGGGGGGGGGGGGGGGGGTTGACCTATTTGGTTGGGTCTGTTGGAGTTTGGGGGGGGGTGGGCATGGGTCTGGGGGGCTGGCGGGGGGGGGTCGCGGGCGGGGGGGGGGTTGAGGCGGGTGGCGGGGGCGGGATGGGAGCTGTGTAGTGGGGGGGGCTGGGCGAGGGGAGGGGGGGCGGTTGGGGGTTGGGGGTGGGGGGTTTTTGGTAGTGGTGGTCGGGGGTGGCGGGCTGGGGGGGTTGAGTTTTTTCGGGGGGGGGGGGTGGGGTGTGGGAGAGGGCGTCGTGGGCAGGGGCGGGAGGGGGGTTGGTGCGGCCGCGAGATAGGGATGGGTTAGGGGGGCGGTGTGTTCGATGTGGGGGGAGGGGGGGGGGCGTTGGCGGGGTGGGGGGGGGGGGAGGGGGGGGGGGTGGGGGGGGGGGGGGAGGCGTGGGTTCGGTTGAGGAGCGAGGTGTGCGGGTTGGTAGTGGGGGGGGGGGGGGAGGCCGGGGGGTGCGGGCCAGGGAGGGCTGGGGTTTGTGCGGGGATGGGTCAGGTGGCAGTGGCCGGGGTGAGGCGCGGTGGTAGGGGGGGGGGTTGCGGGGGGAGGGGGGGGACGGGGGCGAAGGTGATGGGGGGGGTCGTATGTTTGTGTTGCGTGTTGGGGGCTGGGGGATGGGAGGTGGCGGGGCGTTTGGTCGGGGTGTGGCTTGGGTGTTGGGTGTGCGTGTGCGTGGGTGACGGTTGTTGGGGGGCGCCGGGGTGGTCGGCGGTGAGGTAGGGCTGGTGGGGGGGGGGGGGGGGGGGGGGGGGGGGGGGGGGGGGGGGGGGGGGGGGGGGGGGGGGGGGGTGGGGGTGGGGGGGTGGGGGGGTGGGGGGTGGGGGGGGTGGGGGGGTGGGGGGGGGGTGTGAGGGAAGTGCAGGTGGGGTGGCGGGTGGTGGTCACGGGCGTGGGGAGGTAGGGCAGGGGCCGGGAGGGTGGGTCGTGCGGGGGGAGCCGGGGGAGGGGGAGGGGGTGGGCGCTGGGTGGCGGGGGGGGGGGGGTGGGGGAGATGGCGGGGGCGTGGGTGTGACTCGGGGGGAGGGGGGGCGGGGGGGCGGTCTTGGGGGGGGGGGGGCGTGAGGGAAAGGGGGGGGAGGCAGGGGGTGGCATTCGGGGGTGGGTGCGTGCGGGGGGGGTGGGGGCGGGGGGGGGGGGCTTGGGCGGGGGGGGGGGCGGGGCATTAGTGGGGGGGGGGGCGGGGGGGGTGGCGGGTGGCGAGCCGGGGGTGTCGGGGCAGGGGGGGGAAGGGGCGGGGGGGCACGGGGGTTGGAGGTGGGGTGGGGCCGCGTGGGGGGTGGGCGAGGGGGGGGGGTTGGGCGGGGGGCGTGTGTGAGAGGGGGGGGTGGGGGCTGGAGTTCGGGGGGTTGGGTGGTGGGGGGTGGGTGGGGAGGCTGTGGTGGTGTTTTGGGGGGTGGCGGGGGGGTGGGGGGGGGGGGGGGTCTGGGGGGTTTGGGGTTTGTGGGGGGGGGTGTGGGGGGTTGTGGGGGTTGGGGGGGGGTTGGGGGGGTTTTTTGGGTTTTGTTTTTGTTTTTTTTTGTTTTTGTTTTTTGCGGGGTTTGTTTGTGGGGTTTGTGTGGGGTGGGTTTTTTTTGTGTGGGTGGTGGGGGGGGGGGGGGGGTTTTCTGGGGGGGGGGGGGGGGGGGGGTTGGGGGGTGGGCTTTGTGGGGGGGTGTGGTGTTTGGGTTTTGGGTTTAGCGTCTCAGGCAACGACGAAAAGGTATCCCGGCGATAGAAATACCTTTACTCACCATCCAATGTAACACTGGCACAAGTTTCATGGGAGACAGCCTGTTTGATCAACAGGTCCACTTGGGATGTACTTCAAGGGTGTTGCGCTTAGCAAAATCACCACCTGTGAAAAGATTGAGAAATGGGGTTATGATGATGATGATGATGGCGCGATGATGATAGTGATAATGATGGTGATGATGGCAATGATGATAGTGATGATGATGGCGATGATAGTGATGATAATGATGGTGGTGATGATGATAGTGATGATGATGGCGATGATAGTGATGATGATGGCGATGATAGTGATGATAATGATGGTGGTGATGATGATAGTGATGATGATGGCGATGATAGTGATGATGATGGCGATGATAGTGATAATGATTGATGGTGATGCAATGATGATGATGAGGGAATGATGATGATGATACGATGACGTTCGATGTGGTATGATGATGACAATGATGATGATGAGATGAACTGTTTGATGATGATGATGATGGTGGTGGTAGATGTGATTATGATGATGGTGTTCATGATGATGATGGCGATGATGATGAATTGGTTGATGATAATGATTCTTTGTAATAGACCAGATATCCCAGCCAGCTCACCAGTTAACCTTGTCTCTCACACGAGTAATAATATCCAGTGCTTTCTTGTTCAAGCCTCAGGTTTATGAGCATTTTCATCCTCTGAATTAAAACAAAAAATAAAACATTATCTTTCATGCTAAAATACCTCTTTACCCTTAAGTCATAATGTTTTCCCAATTCAGAACACGTGCCAAAATCTTGAGCATAAGATTCTTTGTTTGAGTTGCATCCATATCCATTTCATGTGTCTTCTCATGTGCAAGCGTTTAAATAAATGATACTCTAGGGAATGACACGTGTTCCGAAATAGGAGAACATTGGAGTAGGTCTCTTATATTTTGTCTGTATTTTTCAACAATATCTTCACATTCTTTGTTTGATACTGCTGAGAACCAAAGCACAGTGCTTGTATTGAGGAGAATGATACTCTACGGAATGACACGTGGTCTGAAATGGTGAAAACTTAATCTAAGGGGATATATTATAGTTGTTTTAAAACCTCCACAAATACTTTTATTTTCCAGGGGTTTGCTCTTATCTCACTAACCAATAGAATGAAGAGGTTCTGCTTTCTTGTTGGTCGGCTTGTCACGACTGACCTCGACACCTTCTAACATGTCTGTGGTGAAAAAAAGCAGAAAACAGTGAATAATGTTACCTTACGCCTGCATAATAACGCTTATACACATGACAACATTGCTGCACACATTATCACACATACAAAATAACTGTTATAAATCTCGTATTCTGATTGGTTGGGAGCGCGTGCTTTATGAGAGCACACAACACGCACCCGCCCTTTGCATTTTATAAAAGAAATAAAAAACTTGCTTGTTGAGCTGTGTGGAGATATAAAGCACTTGGGGATTGACAGAACACTCGAGAAGTATCCTAACACTTCTAACTAGTGTCCTAAGTGTCCTAACTCTCCTAACATTTCTCTCGTGTTCTACCTATCCCCGCGTGCTTTATAACTGCAGACAGCACGCTTGCGAGTTTTCTATTGTTTCAACATTGTCTAGTAGCATGTTTCGTGTCAGAAGTCGCGAAACAAGACAGTAATACCTGCAACGCTAGAGTGGTTTTAATAAACCCGTGAAATACAACTTAGCGTATTTAGTACTATTGTTTTCTATTGTATTGTTCTGACTGTTACCACTCTAAGGAATAGAGGTTTTGCACCATCACGTTCCCATCCCATAATACAGCTTGGGCTTCCTATGGTTAGATGGCAGAACAATAAAATCCCTTTGCTCTTGGGAATTGAATTCTTTCTCATGTAAAACGATTGTATTTTATATGTATTGTTCCTGCCATCTAACATGGCGGCCGTCACATGGAAGTCCAAAACCTCTATACACTTTGTTTCACGGCTTTATGAAAACCACTCTAGTAGGCAACTTACACGACCTAAAAGAGTGATGGATGACAAAATGGGTGGATGAATAAGTAGAATAGGTAGGTGGTTGGGTAGGCGAGTAGTTGGGTGGGTGTGAGGTGGTTGGTACGTGAGTGAACGGGTGGGTTAGTAACGTGTTGGGTTGTTAGGCGGGTGAGTAAGTGGTTGGGTAGGTGAGCACCTGGTTGGGTAGGTCAGTGGGTAGGTGGGTGGGTAGGTGAATGAGTGGGAGAGTGAGGTGATAGGTTAATAGGTTGATAGGTGGGTTAGTAGGCGAGTGGGTGGGTGAGTAGGCGATTGGGTCGGTGGGTTGGTGGAAGGGTAGGTGAGTGGGTGGGTGGGTAGGCGAGTGTGTTTGGGTGCGTGGGTAGGTGGTTGGGTAGGTAAGTAGGTGGAAGGGTAGGTGAGTGGGTGGGTGGGTGGGTAGGCGAGTGAGTGTTTGGGTGGTTGGGTAGGTGGTTGGGTAGGTAAGTACGTGGAAGGGTAGGTGAGTGGGTGGGTGGGTAGGCGAGTGGGTGTGGGTGGGTGGGTAGGTAGTTGGGTAGGTAAGTAGATGGGTAAGTAAGGTTTTGGGTTGTTGTGTGAGTCAAGGAGCGACAATAATGGCAAAATCATTGTAAATACAATCTGTGATAATTATATTTCTCTTAATTTCTTTACCTTCAGCGCCCTCTGACATGGTGTCTGAACGACCTTTAGAACGTTTGATCTTAGGAGCAGCTGCAAAACATTCATCATAATCATACATCAACGCCTATTATCATTTTCAAGCCATTCGCTCTGCGCATGCTCAAAACTGCACATAATAATGATAAGGACAAGAGAGAAAAACGTCTGCGCATGCTCTGAATCCGTATGCAAATTAGTCAAAACATAATTTAATTTGATTTTCAAACATGCCTGATAAATTGGACCCCACAAAATGCCAAAACTTAGTGTTCATGCTTGAAACTTAAGGCTAATTCTTTCATATTGTGTTAGTTAATACGGTATCTTGGTCTGACAAAAGTATACTCTTGAACTTTTTTGTATACTTGGAGAAAACAAACATTTATTTTCTCACCCAAACTCTTCAAAATTCTTAGAAAACGTGCTGAAGTGCACGAACGCGCAAACGTTTTTCTCTAGTGTCAATGATAAGGGTCTGGGGACGAGAATGACGATGCCACGATAAAAATTTGCATTCTCGGTTTATACATACCGCTGTCCATAAGCCTCCAGTTGAGTAAGGGATCATAGACAAAGGCTTCCAGTACAGCCATCAGACTGTCTTTGTGTTCGCGCAGGGTTCGCATCACGCTCTCGCATGTCATGCGATAGTTGCCGTCGATTCCTGTCACCTGCATGGAGGAAACATGAGAAGGATTGATCACGTGTTTTAATTGTTTAACAAGCAACAATAAAGGCAAGATTGGAAGAGAGGAGAGGAGAGAAGGGGAGAGAGGAGAGGAGAGGAGAGGAGAGGAGAGAACGCAATTTCTAGTGACTTATAACAACCTACCTCCATTGCATTAGTTAACATTCTAGTCAATCGAAATGGAATTTTCTCAGGGAATTTTTCTCTGGTCATCGCAACCTATACAAAAATACGACTTCATAAACAAACAGTCCACAAAATAAAGAGCTTATGTTTAATACATCGCACTGACCTCAAAGCAATCCCCAAAATCGATGTGTAGAATACGTCCACTCAGTCGGTCTAACATCAGATTAGATGGATGTCTGAAACCACAAAATATTAGTAAGTTAGGTTTTACTAAGAGAGTCAAAGGTTACCACGACCACTTACCTGTCTCCAAGACCAAGGACATACCCCACCATAGACATGACAGCAAGAGATCTGGTGTAGTTAGTGCGACGATCAAACCAAACCTGTAAGACATTGGTTAACCACTCATGAGGGATATCAAGTACTTGACTGTAAATGGTAGTGTGGTGCTGATGGTAGTGGTGGTGGTGGTAGTGTTGGGGGGGGGGGGGGGGGTGGTGGTAGTGGTGATGGTAGTGGTGGTGGGGGTGGTAGTGGTGGTGGTGATAGTGGTGGTGGTGATGATGGTAGTGTTGGTGGTGGGGGTGGTGGTAGTGGTGGTGGTGGTAGTGGTGGTGGTGGTAGTGGTGGTGGTGGTGGTGGTGGCGGTAGCTGTGGTGGTAGTGGCGATGGTAGTGGTGGTGGTGGTGGTAGTGGTGGTGGTAGGGGTGATGGTAGTGGTGGTGGTAGTGGTGATGGTAGTGTTGGTGGTAGTGGTGATGGTAGTGGTGGTGATGGTAGTGGTAGTGGTAGTGGTGGTGATGGTAGTGGTGGTGGTGGTAGTGGTGGTGGTAGTGGTGGTGGTAGTGGTGGTGGTGGTGGTAGTGGTGGTGGTAGTGGTGATGGTAGTGTTGGTGGTGGAGATGGTGGTAGTGGTGGTGGTGGCCCAAGTTAAATGGGTCTATTGAGGTTGGTGTAATATTTGTTGCCATTTCAGACCATGTTTCATTTTACTATTATTTCTATCATTACCAGTACATTTATAAGGAAGTGAGTTGGACACATCTTATTCTCAAGGCAATGGCATGTGTTACATAACACCCAAGTATGGGTCTTAGCTTGGATATCTTATTCACACAAACCTCAGAGCTTGGGCTCTTCAGCCACAGTAGTTTAGCCAAGTCGTCGCCATTAGTATTGGCCAAAGCATGTTCAAACACTTCGACTTTCTCCATCAACGTCAGGTGGTCATAGTCAGGAGCCATCTGGGAAAAATAAAGTGATATCAGATGAAAAAATGGAATGAATTGAAAATGGGATAAAAATGGGAAAATGTTAACAAATTGAAAATACAAATAATAAATGTACTTTTCTTTTTTCTTTTTTTTTTTTTTTTCCATCCATCTTGGAAAAGGAGTAACAAGAAAACTAAACGAGGCCAGACCACAGGGAGCCCAAAGTTATAACAGCCTTAAAACCGGACCCGGAAGTCTACTTACCCTAAGCATAATACGGTGTTCAATATTCAAGAGGATCTTTTTCTTTTCTCGGTAATCCCTTATAAGGGCATGTAATGTATCACAATGCGGGACCCAGCCAATCAGACCAGAGTTGGTGGAGAGTGGAATAACAGCATATCGTTGAATACTGTGAAGAAAAGAGATAAATTATTAGGACGTGTGGGCTACCTGTGTCAGGCTAACACCACAGGGAGCCCAAAGCTGGTAGTTTGGTACCTCAAATGTCTCTTGGATGTTGCTCTGTCACTTGATAACAATGTGTTGACGAGACCAAAAAGCTGCATGACACGTTCGTCCTGACGCAAATCCTCGTGTCCTTTGAGAAGGAACATGAACTCGGATCCATTGCTCCCTACAAAACGAATGAAAGAATGGGTGAAAAAATGAACGAATATACACCGAATCGAAATATGGCGGCCAATTTGAGAAAAATAAATGACGTGCCTCGTGTTGACGCGGAAACATGAGAGTGATTTTACATGTATAAGAGGCTAGTCAATCGCTAGTCATTCCAGAACAATAGTTATTCAAATTGGTTGGAATATTTCAATTCGTTGTATAATTTGGTTAGGGAGTACCGGGGTATTGTATAGAAATAGTCTCTATGGACACCCAGTTTCGAGCATTTCAACAGGTCTCTGGGTGGCAGGGGGTATTTATGGGTAGCCACCATATCAATCAATATACCCCTTTCATCACGTCGGAATGCAGCTCAGTTTGGAGGACATAACAATGGGTTTCTAATTCTAAGTAGATTGAAATTCTCTTGTTTTGTCTTCCAAATTGAGCTACTTTAACGTCACCTGCAAGGAGACTATAAAATCGAGTTCTCAATTGCCCTGATTCACTATGACGTCACATCAAAACAATCTATTGTTTAAACGCAAAGGATCATGGTCGTCGGAGGGGGTCAAATCAACGCAAATTCACCGAAAATTGTTCTAAAACCCGTATCAATCCACGAAGAGAAGTAGAATAGCCAGCAAACGCTCAGAATATTTTTAGTACATATTAACACATATTATATCTGAAAACCAGGCCATTTTAGATTAAACTGTTTCGCTAGGAGCACATTTTGTTGAATTTTCTATAGGATTTAGCGATTCTATCCCCCACAAAAACAAGCAGTGACCCTCATAGTGAAATAGGGCAATTTTGAACCCCTGTTTTGACCATACCCCTTTATTAATAACCCGCAAAGGATCATGGGATATAGAGACATTACTTACCTGTGATGCAGAGTTTTCGAGGTCTTTGTTTAGAAGTGATTACGTTAAGCGACGAATGCACGTGACGGATGTGTATGACTGGTTTGTGTGGCTCGTACGTTCCTGGTACGGCTAGCTCGAGATCACGTGACATCAGGAGCTTAGGAGAAACGTACTGCAACTCGAGTGACGTCAGCTTTAAATTTAAAAGAATCGATTTTACTTTAAAATATAATCTATAGGAAATAATAAAAATTTTATCTATCCTGGGGTCAGAAATGACTTGCCAAAGACCAAACTGAGGGTGGTCTGATGGAACAAAAACAACATCTGAAAACATGGAATCGTTGGTTGTGCAATCATTCATAAAACAAACACAAAATTGTCATCGTTAATCACTACCGCAAAGTACAGCAGTGGCGCAGCTCAACTGGATAGAACTGAACGCATGCGAAGGCGCCTCTGGCAGCCGCTATACAGTCCATGTATGACCTCGGAGCACAGCTCTAATCAGTTGGAATAGGCCCTTTGCAGTTAAGGATCCCGTGTCTGTACTGGTGAGCAAAATTTTTTATTTCATTCTAAATTGGTGATTCTTTTTAGCTACTTGTTAAGAACTGAATGAAACGATGTGTAACCAGTGTGTTACGGAATGCAGTTTTATTACCGTCTCTCGAAACAGGTTGTAGAAAGTTTGTTTGCTCACCAGTATATTTTACCCGTGGGAATCAAGATGTTCATTCATTTGCTCTTAGTGAATTAATCAGCACGTGATTACTGAGCTGCAAAGGGCCTTTTCGTTTTAAAAACATGACCATGGTGTTGGTGGATGGTTGATATTAAACCTGGCAAAACTGTAGTAACTGCGCATGGGCGTACACGTGATGGTACTTAAGACCCTACCTGTAGTAACTGCGCATGGGAGTACACGTGATGGTCGTTAAGCCCCTACCTGTGGTAACTGCGCATGGGCGTACACGTGGTGCTCGTTAAGCCCCTACCTGTGGTAACTGCGCATGGGCGTACACGTGGTGCTCGTTAAGCCCCTACATGTAGTAACTGCGCATGGGCGTACACGTGATAGTCATTAAGCCCCTACCTGTGGTAGCTGTTTGGATATTCGTCTGAATACCATGTAATACAGGTCCCATGCCTGAGTCAGATCCTTGACGTTGTTAGACTTCTGGTATCTACGACACCATTCTTGGGCTTCCATCAGGTCACGGCCATACGCCTGAGTATTACAGTCAATTTGAATGATGATATCAAGTTATGCCAAAATGGTGGGAAAACCATACCACCAATGCCCTGTGACTAGAAACTTAAAGGATGCTCCCAAACCATTAAACCAAACCCCTAAACACCTAAAATTCTAGACCTCAAGAATCCAAATGCTTCCAGACCCAAGAATTTCAGATCCCAAAGCCCTCAAGATCCCTAGACCACTAGATCCCAAGCTTTCCAAACTCCTAAACCCTCAGACTTCTAGACCTCCAGATTCCAAATGCTTCCACACCACTAGAACGTCAGACCCCAAAGCCCTCAAGGTCTCTAGATCTCATGACCCCAACAACTTCAGACAAATTTCCTAGCCTTTCCTTTTGATACCTAGCTTTTCAGGCCAGACCCAAAAGAGACGGCCACCCCAAGCTCCTTAGTAGGGTGTATATGTCTCAGTACCATACTAACCTGATTGAAGGAAGTTTCTTTTAGGGTCTGAGGTCCTCGTTCCATCATCTGATGCAGAGGCTCCAGTACAGCAAACATGCCCTTCACGTTACCTTCACCAAAATACAAGCGTGATGCTTCCTCTAATCCCTCGTGCCATAACTCGTGCCAGAGGATAGCCACACGAATGAGTTCTTCGCTCACCTAAAATTAATTCATGCTGGAGTAAGTAGAGAACTTGTGCTGCATTTATGTGAAGACAAGAGAGCATAAATAAGAGAGGGAAACTTCTTAATAATGCGCGCGCCATGTAAATTCCCGGTTGGACTATTTTTAGTAACCCGATGCAGCTTAAATTTCGACTTACCCTACTCCCCTGCGTCATCAACTTTGCGCGTGCGCTCTTTCCGTTTATTGTTTTGATCGCTAAAATCGAAAGTGAAAGAGTGTACGCGCGCAAATTGATGAAAAACGTTTTTCTATTTTACGGGACTAAATAGACGCCATCTTGGAAATATGTCCCCACGATGCACTGCGATGCCAACTCCAACCAGCTTTTTCTTCAATCTCGGAATGGCTAATTCGATCTGTGATTTAGCCATTTTTATTACATAGTCAGGATAGTACGCGCGCACTGATGGATCGAAAACTTTGCTTTATTAGTGAAGGGAGCACAGTGCTGACGCCATCCGCGTGCGCGAAGTGCTGCTAGATCCTGCGACCGTCTATCTTTTTGCGTAAATAAATTCAATACCGAAAACAAATTAGTAACTATATAATAAAACGAATAAAACAGCTTTTTCCGTGCTCCATTCAGTAATAAAGCACGCAGAAAGTGGCGTGAGCACGAAAGAGGTGTAAGGACAAGCACGAGCCGTAAGCTGTTTTATTCGTAAATCTTAAGATTTTGGTTCTAGTCCTTGTGTAATTATTTTGGGAAGGAGAGGTTGTAGTCTAAACTAGGGATGGTTCTGCTCATTTTCTTACCATTATTGCTTGTTGTACAAGTTGTTTGCTGTGTTCGCACATGTTCTTTAGGATCTGATTGGCTGCACTGTAACGCGCACTGCTAGCTGACTTGGATGCCACTGTGAGGGGATAGATAAGAGCCTGGACAGAAAATGGTATGTTGTTATTAATATCATTGTGTATGTTGGTATCATCATCGCCATCGTCATCACCATCACTATATTAATCATCACGAACATTATCATCATCACCAACATCACCATCATTGTCACCATCATCATCACTATCATTATCATCATCATCATCACTATCATCATCATCACCACCACCATCACTATCATCATCATCTCCACCACCACCATCATTATTGATATCCTCATCCTCATCATCACCATTATCATCCTCATCACCGTCATCATCACCATCATCACTATCATCATCACTATCATCATCAATATCATCATCAATATCATCAACACCACTACCACCACCATTATCATGACCACCATCATCATCACCAACACTATCATCATCAATATCTTCTTAAATAGCACATCAACATCACTCCAGCCATCAATATTAACTGTCAATTTCAACGTCATCACCAACATCAAGGTCGTTATCATCATGATCTTCATCATCGTCATCAACACATGCATACTGTTCAACCCTTCTTATCATCATCATCATCCTCATCATCATCTTCATCACCGTCATCAACACATGCATACTGTTCAACCCTTCTTATCATTATCATCATCCTCATCATCATCTTCATCACCATCATCAACACATGCATACTGTTCAACCCTTCTTATCATTATCATCATCCTCATCATCATCTTCATCACCGTCATCAACACATGCATACTGTTCAACCCTTCTTATCATTATCATCATCCTCATCATCATCTTCATCACCGTCATCAACACATGCATACTGTTCAACCCTTCTTATCATCATCATCATCCTCATCATCATCTTCATCACCGTCATCAACACATGCATACTGTTCAACCCTTCTTATCATCATCATCATCATCACCATCATCAACACATGCATACTGTTCAACCCTTCTTATCATCATCATCATCCTCATCATCATCATCACCGTCATCAACACATGCATACTATTCAACTCTTCTTACCTGTGGATGGTGTTTTCCAATATCAGTCAACAGTTGATGAATAAGTCTTCCCACCAGCTGTCTAGGTGTATCAATCCTGGCAATCAGCTGTGGTATCACCTGTAGCCACGTGTCTATCTGGATGGTCTTGATCCCTTCCACCAATGACTCGTACACTTCTGATTGATGACCGTAGTCGAACCACAGAGTAAGCAGTCTGAGCGTGTCTTGAAGGGAGTTACCGCTGGATAGGGCGATGGATTTAAAGAAACCTTGTACTGCAGGAACAGCGTAGGAGATAACGGGATTTACGGTCTGGTAACAGATTGGCTGCGTTAGTGACACTGGCAGTCTTTGGTTTGTGGAATGGAGCTATCTACCCCAAACTACCCCATAGGGATGGGATACTAGTTCACTAAATGTTATTCTCAGCAATAGACTTTCTTTTACCTTGGGTCTAACGTTTTCACATTTCAGACAACGTGTCATTCTCCTGGGAATAAGATTCTTTGTTTGAGTTGTATCCATATTCATGTGTCTTCTCATGCACAATTGTTAAACAGAGCAATGATACTCTAGAGAATGACACATGGACTAAAATAGGAGAACATTACGCCCTAGCTAAAGTAGTCTATAGGCAACCAACTTTTACTTCTGGTTTGGGAGAGATAATAAGCGAACACAATGCAAGTGCATCGACCAAGCTCTGGAACTCTGAAAAATAGTTTCTGCGCGATCATGTGACGGCAGCCATGTTGGATGCCAGGATCAATGCAATCGTTTTAGACGAGAAACAAATTCAATTCCCGAAAGTATAAGGATTTTATTGGTCTGTCATCCAACGTCCGCTGGTACGTGATGGCTATAAACCTCACTTCCCCTCTTCGAGTTCTACAGCCAATGAATGCCATTCCCTCCCCTCCCAGGAGACTTGTTTATAGCACCAGGGACACTCTTGTTATACTCTCACCTTAGGAGATGGTGGTGGTGTCAGCGGGGATGCAGTGTTCACACCATTCTTTTCGAGTCCTTGTTGGTTCTTGTAGTACAAAACAGCCTCGAAGTTCATGAAGGCCCATGAATGCCATGCCTGTAAACACAAACGAAAAATTTGCGGTGTTTACTAGAGTAGAACAGTTTTCGTATGACCGTGAAAAGCTCACAGCACGATCACGAACGTGACACGGCAAGATATACGCCAGAACAATCACATTGCGCGAGAATTTACTTTCCATCCAATCAAATACCCGGAATACGGCATAAGCACGGCGCAGACAAGGTCTCGCCAAGATGTAAATACCTTGTAACAGTTTCTGTCATTGTCGGTGGCAGCTGAGTAGTACTGAAGAATCTGAGGCATGGTGTTGTCGTTGAAGCCTTGGAGAGATGACATCCAGTCTCCTAGTTTGAGATAGCACCTACGACGACAAACAAACATCAAGATAAAAATGTTATAGATAGCATGAAACAACCTCTAGGTTGATCAGGGCACGGCTAACTTACAGATCAAACCCTGAGACAACCTCTGGGCTGATCTAAGTCAGGGCATGGCTAACTCACAGATGGAACCCTGAAACAACCTCTGGGCTGATCTAAGTCAGGGCATGGCTAACTCACAGATGGAACCCTGAAACAACCTCTGGGCTGATCTAAGTCAGGGCATGGCTAACTCACAGATGGAACCCTGAAACAATATTCTGGGCTGATCTAAGTCAGGATAAGGTTAACTCACAGATAGAACCCTGAAACAACCTCTGGGCTGATCTAAGTCAGGGCATGGCTAACTCACAGATAGAGCCCTGGGCCCAGTTGTTCAAAGCCCGATTAGTGCTAATCCTGGGTTAAATCCTAATAAGACCTATAGAGTTAATCCTGGATTAGAGCTAATCCAGCTTTGAACAACCCGGCCCTGAAACAACCTCTGGGCTGATCTAAGTCAGGGCATGGCTGACTCACAGATCAAACCCTGAAACAACTTCTGGGCTGGTCTAAGTCAGGCCATGGCTAATTTACATATTGTACAAGTCAACTCGTACCTCGCTACTAGTTTGAGTAGTTCTTCTCGTTTATTGTCGTCGTCAGTTGGAGAAAGCGACTGCAAGGCTTGTTGGTGAAGAGTCGTATGAACAAAACGCTGAAGGTGTTGGAATGCATCCTCCTGGGAAACGAACATTTACGAAAAAATGTTAAAATGCCTCTTGACAGAAGCTACAACGAAGGAGATTAGGAGCTAATCTGCCTCTCAGAGACTGGGTAAAGAATTTGGGTGAACAGCAATAGATAACATTAAGCTTTGTATTATATATACTTATTTCAATAAAGTTAGTCACCAAAAACCTAGAAAGCTGTGATCACTGAGAATCATGGACAAATGTTTTATATCCAACAAGTAAAGCTTTTGACACAAACTGCAGCAGTTGAGGATGCTCAGAGGAGGTGAACTTGTAACTGGTAGAAGATCTCAAGTCCATCAACAGCTATCACGCTGTTGAGACATGCAAAATGTATCTACCCATAATCCTTGTCGGTGTCAGCTTTGTAGCTTTTCAGGTGACTAACTTTATTTCTCAGATTACAAAACCAACTGCTAGTAAAAACAATATGGTTATAAATATGTTTTACATAAAAAAAGAAAAAGAAAAGTAAAAATAGAACAAAAAAACTTGATTAGATGCATGTTTAGTAAAATAAATAAATAAATAAATAAAAAAAGAGGAAAAAAAAAAGAAAAAATAGAGCAAGAAAAAGAAAAAAACTTGGTTAGATACAAAGTTTAGTAAAATACAAAAACGGAGAAAAAAATAGAACGAGATCAAGAAAAAAAAAACTTGGTTAGTTTAGTAAAATAAAAAAAGAAGAAGAAGAAGAAGAAGAAGAAGAAGAAGAAAAGAAAAGAAATAGAACAAGAACAAGAGCAAAAACTTGAGTAGAAACAATGTTTAGGTCACCCATCCAGGTACTAACCCCGACCTCTAGGGCTTGACTTATCCTGAATGCATGCCTAAGTTTTTACCACTGGGCCACGGTTCCAGGTGAATCAGCACAATAATAGTCGTGAAAACAATGCACCTTATAGACTAGACTTTTTGATATTATTTTTTCAACCGATTCCGTGCGTGGCAGAGATGCAAGGGATTAGCCGATATGGTCTGGGGGCCGGCTGGTCTCTCCCCTGATGCTTCGGCTAGAACATTTTCTTGCGTAATTCGTACACCCAAGGGCAGAAGGATTTAATCGCCGTCAGGTCCGAAGTCCATACGACGCCTCAGCTCTGCGGATGTCTCGGGGGTATGGCAAAGTAGAATCGATTTTTTGAATTTTTGTCAGAGGGACGTGGGTGTAGAAACCTATCTCTCGCATGTCTCATTTTTCTTTTTTCTTTTTTCTGTTTTCTTTCATTTTTTCTTTCTTTTTCTTTTTTTCTTTTCTTTTTTTTTTCTTATTATTTTCTTTCTTTCTTTCTTTTTTTTCTTTCTTTCTTTCTTTTTTTCTCTTTCTTTTTTCTCTTTCATTTAAACTCTATCCTTTATATATTTTATTTGTTGCTTACGTTCAATCGGTATTATCAGTTAAAAAGTCGAGTTGTCCTATCTTAGTTTGAAATGCTGCCTGAAAACAGTTGACTGCATGCCAGGAGATCTTACTTCATTTGAATTTGTTAATCATTTGTCATTATTAAGTATTAGAATTCAAATGCAAATTCAAAATCAATCCTAGGAGATATTCAAGATAGGGCTAACCTCCTATTGCACTCATTGATGCGATGATTAGTGTTATTAAGGATGAGTTTTTTAAGCAAATTTTTCTCGTTAATAGACCCCTTGCAGACACTTTGAAATGCAGCTCAATCTGAGGGACAAAACAGTAGGTTCCAATTCTCAGGAGATTGGAATACTTTTGTTTTGTCTCCCAGATCGAGTTGCTTTGACGACACATGCAAGGAGTCTATATCTTTCCGAAAGACATTTTCTTGAAGAAACATAAATCATAAACGTAAACATAAACGTTAATCATGATTACTATTAATAACCTTTTGTCCTTCTCTCCACATGTGTTTCATGTAGGCAAACGTCACCTGTGGATAGGTAGTTGGTAGGGGTTGATCAGGGTGTTTTGATGGGTCACTACCCAGTAGCATGACAAGGGTCTTGTGACTGAGCGCCAGACGTCCACTCTTACGGCACAGACTGGAATACTTGAGCCATGACTGCATGTCTTCTTGTGGTGTCAGGACCAAGGACCGTACCTGGAGGATCTTCTGCCAGTCTTCAACCACACGCTGACAGCCCTGTAATAGAATAGATTTAGTAAGACTGTGAAACGAGACGACAAGAAGCTGATAATCTCCAATGAACCAATCGGAAGGCTCGAAATCCCTGTTCAACCAATCAAAATGCTTGGACATGGAACAATCGCGGTCACGGCAAGGCACATCAGCACTGAGCGTTTTTGACACTTTAAGTGAATTTCGTAAGATAGTGAAACATCACGCAAGTAGTACCGTCAGGGAACGGAGCTGATGATCTCCAATGAACCAATCAGAAGGCTCGATATCCCTGTTCATCCAATCAAAATGTTTGGGCATGCAACCGCCATGGTCATGGCACGGCACGTCAGAAACGAGTGTTTTTGACACTTCGTAAGACACATTACGCGCGCTGTGTCGTCGAGGCACGGAGCTGACGACCTCTATTAACCAATCACAGAGCAAGATCACTCTTTATCCAATCAGAATGCGAGAAAATGGTCACTGTACGGTGCGTTCGTAACTGCGCATTCTAACCGGCATAACTTTTTCGAAATATTCAAGAAATATTAATATTTTGTGTTACCTGTAGTCTGTTCCACCAGGTTCGTTTGATGGATTCACGTCTCTCAGGAATCAACTTGTATTGAATAATCTCTTCTAGTTCTGATAACATCTGGACCGTTACCATGGCCTGATGGGACAGAATGGGTAATAAGCATCATATTAAAGGCATATTCAAAAACTTTATAATATATTTAATACTCGAGTTTCGAGTTCTCGGTTGCTCAGGGTTAGACTTGATTTTGTGCAGAATATTCCCGTGTTCCAGTGAAGGTCCCTGGAATTTCAAAGTGTTCGTATTGTTGAGCTTGTGCATTCTTTACTTTACCGTTGGAATTTGTGAATATTTAAACAATGATTTGAGGTTAACTCTAAGTAAACGAGTTTGTTATCAAGGAACACAGCGTTAATTTGGAATTCGAAAATGGTATATTGATAATCACTTACCCCATAGGCACGGTTGTAGCTCTCTCCTGCTCTAGCTGTCAGTTCTGTGTCCAGGATGTCACGTGCGGCATCGATACACTGAAACAAACCAACAAGTTTAAAGAGGAAAAAATGGATGGAAAGGGAATGACCGACAAAAACAGAACAGAACAGAACAGAACAGAAGGGAAGGGAAGGGAAGGGAAGAGAAGAGAAGAGAAGAGAAGAGAAGAGAAGAGAAGAGAAGAGAAGAGAAGAGAAGAGAAGAGGAGAAGAGAAAAGAGGAGGATACAAAAGTACTTACACCCTGAGCTTGTTGGAAGTGGTCATGGTGTAACGTTAAGGCAGCACGATAGAACGCTCCTTCCTGGGTCTCTCTTGGTATCATACAAGTGTATTCCTCCATACTCTCCCAATTACCTGTTCAAGATGAACGAACAAGTATTACGACTGATAAACAGCAAAATGTCAAGAGAAGAAAGAAAACACCTTTTCTGAGACAATAAACACGGTGCATTGTGGTCTAGCTTGGGTACAAAAACAACTGATGTTCTTCGTGCGTGTTGGTACCCAATTTAGACCACAATGCATCATGCTTATCTAACTCAGAAAAAGCCTATAAGACAGCAACGAAATTTTTCTCATCATAAGAAACTCAAGGAACGTTTTGGTCAAACCCATGCAAGGCTAGACAACTTTAACCTTGTCACGTGATTACTTCAGTAGTTCCTCTTACCCAGTCCCCACGCAGCCGCGGCTGCCATCCTTGCCATGTTCTTTCGTATCTCATCACTAACGTTCGGCCATTTGTCGCATGCTACTTGGTGCAGTTCACCCCTGAAAACAAATTACAGAAGTTTTCGTACTCGCCTCAAATATCTGGAACCGGGTTCGATACTTGGACTCAGCATTACATATCTAACACTTCCAATAGTCCCTTTCACAGTTCCCTGCGCCATCTTGAAAGGTAGCCGTACCTTAGCATCAAAGCGAGATGAACGGTGACCTCGCAATGATAGAGACATACGAATAATTGTCAAAGGTCTCTATCATTGCAAGCTCACCGTTCGTCTCGCTTTGATGCAAAGGCGCGGCTACCTTTCAAGATGGCGCAGGGAACTGTGAAAGGGACTATTAAATCTGTGAATAAGCTGTGACCCTCCTCCCTCGAATTGTTTCAGGGTTATAGGCTTATCGGGCGAAAGCATTTTTATATCATAGGAAAGGGAAAGCCTACCAAAAGGTTGCCCACCGACTAATAAGAAAGCTGTATCTCTACGTACCATTCTCCTAGGGCTTCCATACATCTCATTTTTCCTAGTATCAAGGCCATGTCATCAGGATCCTGCTCTAGTTTGCTCTTATAGGCAGCCAAGGCGTTCTCCCAGTCATGTAGCTTCTCGTACCAACGTTCTCGGATTTCCTAAAACAAAGATCGCGATAAGAACATAACAGTTCTTATAGGCACTACGAAGTCTCAATGCCTTTACACAAATCCAAAAACTCTCCAAAAATCAAAAAAAAAAAAAATTAACAATCTTAAAAATGCAGCTCCTAATAAATTAAAATAAAAGAAAATAATAATAGTCAAAATATATATGTATATACATATAAACCAGCTCAGAAAAACAGATTTAAATCCATTTTATATGGGCTCGGCTAACAAGTAAATAGGACGTTTGCATGATGGCGTCATTTGACTCCCACTACCAAGATGCTTCGCGAATTTTCTTTCTTATTTAAATTTGTATTTCCTCATGAGAATAGTAGTACAATGGGTGCTAATTAACTGAACAAAAGAAAGTGTGCAAGGGAGTCTGGTAGTAGAGGTCAACGACGCCATCAGGCAAACGTCCTATTGAGGCAGGCATACTCGGCGCTACCCTTGCGCGCAACGATATTTTAGAGTTATGTCACACCTAGCAAGTTTGGCGGCAACAAAACTACAAATTAAATAAAGTTATTCAATCCTAGTCAGCGATTTGAACAAAAATTACTAAATTGCATTAATGTAACCAGTTGCGCAAAATGTTGAAGAGGTAAAAATCGATTCTATTTCTTTAACGTTGCGCGCCTACAAGGGCTTTCTTCCGTGCTCCATTCATTAGTACAGCACACAGGTTTATTTATCAGTTTTTACGGGACATCAAGGGGATATCAAGGGTTTGAATGGCTTACCACATCAGCACCGTGTTTGTTTGTAGCGTAGACCAGGACACCATGGGCTGCCTCGGGCTGCTGTAATTTATTATTAATGCTAAACAAAGTAAAAGAAACTTATATTCTTAATAAATCCTTTAGCAATGAGTTGTCTGTTAGTGTTGATAATCATGATGATGACGACAGCGTGGGTGTTAAATTACATGTCAGTTACATTGACGCAGATGATATGGATGATTGGGATATTTTTAGTTGATGAATTCATTTATGATGATGACGATTATGATGATGATGGTGATGATGATGATGGTGATGATGATGGTGATGATGTTGATGATGGTGATGATGATGGTGATGATGAATGATGATGGTGGTGATGATGAATGATGATGGTGATGATGGTGATGATGATGATGCTGATAGATGATGATGATGATAGATGATGATGATGATGATAGCTTGAATTTTTACATGTCAGTTACATTGACGCTGATGATTTGGATGATTGGGATATTTCTAGTTGATGAATGATAGATGATTATGATGATGATGATAATAATGAAGTTACTGATAATAATGAGGAATGGTAATAATGATGAGGCAGCTACTGTTGCTGCTACTGCTGATGATGATTCTTCATTGCATATTCGTTTTCTATATCCAACATACCTGATTAGAGCTTCAAGCGTTTCAGTTGTGGGCATTTTATGAAATTCGTCTTCTTTGTAATGCAATGCTTTAGCATATGCTCGACATTTTGAAGCTTGTTCACCAAGAAGATCACTGTTTAGTGGTAGAGCTCCCTTAAAAAAAAAAACAGGCGAAATATTCAATATTTTAAATTGCTTTAACCATCAGTGGCGAATCAAGTCAAACAGTAATAATAATAATAATAATAATATTCACTAATAATAATGATAATATTCAATAATAATAATAATGTTCAATAATAATAATAATAATAATTAATAATAGTAATAATAGTAATAATAATAATAATAATAATATGTTGGAGGGGCGAGCGTGCAGGTTTTGATGCTAGGATTCCCGCCAAATCCACACCTCTACGTTGGGCGTAATGTTTTCCCATTTCAGACCACGTGTCATTCTCTTGAGAGTAAGATTCTTAGTTTGATTTGTATCCATATTCATGGGTCTTCTCATGCGCAACCGTTAAACAAATAAATGATACTCTAGGTTCGGCTATAATGAAATCTATATATTCTTTAAAGAGATCTTTTTGACATCTTGTGAGGGACTACTACCTTGTCTGTGTGTTCAAGGAACTCCGCCAGGTTTAACAGTGTTTGTGTTATCTCTGGGATCTGACTTTTTAGGGCCAGTTCTAGGTTACGCACGAGTTCGTTCTGTGGGTTCAAGACAAAGATAATGTGATTAATTGACTATTGGTCATGATCACTCCTATCATTATTTATCAGCATCATCACTATCATTCCTAATTATCATTATCATCCTTATTATCAACACCACCATCAACAGCAACAGCAGTAACCTCATTACCATCATCATCATCACTATCATCACCATAACCTTCATTACAAATACCATCACCATCATCATTACATCTCCGTCACCATCATCATCACTATCATCACCGTCACCATATCATCATACCATCACAATCATCACTATCATTATCGCCATCGCCATCGCCATCGCCATCGCCATCGCCATCGCCATCGCCATCGCCATCGCCATCGTACTAAATGTACCATCACAAAACACTACACTCCAACTTAGTTAATTACTAACCTGTAGTTCTTCGGGCAGTTCTGACCAACAAGATACAAACGCGGCATTAAAGAGATCCCTAGAATAACACAAATATTTGTATCACTACACAAGAACCATAAGGAAGATGTGTCATACCGTGTACGCTCTGTAAGCAAGTACACGCTTCCCTACTCATACTTGTACTAGAATAGACCCTTTTCGAGTTTCAAATTACCGCTGTGTTTCTTGATTGCAGACTCGTTACTCTGGCTTAGCCTCGAATCAGTGTCAAAATATTCACAAATGCCAACAGTAAATTAAAGTACGCACCACTTCAACAATACGAACAATTTGAAATTCCACGGACCTTGATTGGAACACGTGAATATTCTGCACAAAGTGGAGGCTAAGTAATCGTGAGCAACAGAGAACTCGAAACTAGAGTATTGCCATATTAGTCGAGTTTTTCTGACCTTGCTAAGGGAGGGTACGTCTGTGCAGTGGCCCAACAGGATCTCAGTGCAGGAGATGGTGATTCTTTGAGTAATTCAACACTCAGTCGTCTGAGCCACTCCATCCAGTCATCTTTAGACACACATCTTGCTGCATCCCAGGCCTGAAGAAAAACAAGAACAAGATATAACCATGCTTCATATGTAGATGTCTAACAAACTAGGGTACAACGACAACGACAATAAGAAAGCAACAACAACAGCAATAGTGACAACAAAAAACAACAATGACGAAACAAACAACAAACAACAATAACAACAGCAGCAACAACAGCAGCAGCAACAACAACAGCACCGACAACAGCAGCAGCAACAACAATAACAACAGCAGCAACAACAGCAGCAGCAACAGCAACAGCAGCAACAGCAGCAGCAACAGCAACAACAGCAGCAACAACAGCAGCAACAACAGCAGCAACAACAGCAGCAACAACAGCAGCAACAACAGCAACAACAACAGCAGCAACAACAGCAGCAGCACCAACAACGGCAACAACAACAGCAGAATAAGGAATAAGAAATACGTTTTGCTGCATGGTATACTCCTGTTTTATTTAATGTATGATATTCCATGATTCCTTTCAATTCTGCATCTTGACTATTTCTGATCGTATTACCTTAGACAAGCTGTCTGGCTTGAAGGCCAGTTTCTTGATACTTGCAGCTTCAATGGCAGCTGTCGTAGCAGAATCATCGGCGAAGTTGCCTTTACCAGCTTTCTGTCTGTGTAATAATGGGTCATTCTCCCAGTCCAACACAAATGGACTCTACGACAAAACAAGACTCGTTTTGTGAGATAGCGAACATAGTGCATCATGGTCTAACTTGGGTAAAAAATATTTTATTTATCATGTTTTAAATGGGAACATGTGTAATATGTAAATTACGAGCCTTTCACAACTTCAAGTCGCGTAAGAAATCAGCCAGCTCAACTAGAAACCGTGGACAGCTGGCTCATTTTTCACGCGACGTTGTGAAAGGCTTGTATGGCACTCTTCTTCAGTTGTTTCATCTAAGGCTCGTAATGTACTTATTACGCATGTTCTTATTTGATATCCGAGCCCAACCCACACGGCTTACTGGCTCATCTATGTTTTAAATTGTGTCGTTTGTACCTAAGCTGGATAGACCTTTCCTGAGATAGAGAACATGGTACATTCTGGTCTAGCTTAGGTACTAGACTGCATTCCTGTCCATTAAACGCAGAAAAGGACTACGTGAACGACTTATTTCCAAGTTTCTACACGATCTTACAAAAGATGATAAACCATAAAACAGTCAGTGCTTTAAGGTATTTGGGTGGGTGGTCTCGGTTGCTAATGTATACCTTAACAATCTTGCATATCAGGACATCGTATCGTTGGTGCTGAATCTTATGCTTCATCAAGACCTGCATGAAATAAAGAATTAACTTGTTCAATAAAGAAAAAGAGACAAGTAGAGTCGACAGTGATTGGTTAAATTAGGTACCACGTGCCGTGACATGAATGTGAAAGCGCTGTATCCAATCACGTTTGTTAGATGAGCAGTGATGTCACGCGCTGTAATTGGTTTAACAAACGTTGTCATCTTTGTACCGTTACCGTGTTGTCTATTGTGAAAGTCTTCCCATCCTCTCCTCACCAGACCCTCTCTCTCCTCTCCACCCCACCCAACCCCACCCCAAAGAGTCTCGCCTTGTTTAAAGTTTGGAAGAGCAGTGAAGACAAGGTATTCATGGCTGTTACAAGCTCCTCCCGTTCTCCCACCCCCCCTCACCCATACATACCCCTCTCTCTCCCCACCCCACCCCCATGAGTCTCACCTACCCCCCCTCACCCACACATACCCCTCTCTCTCCCCACCCTACCCCCATGAGTCTCACGCACCCCCCCCCCCCCTCACCCATACATACCCCTCTCTTTCCCCACCACACCTCCAAGAGTCTCACCTTGTTTACTGTAGGAATAAAAGTGGAATATCTCTTGCCCAGTTGGAAGACCAGTGAAGACAAAGTGTCCATGGCTGTCGTTCTCAGCTCAGGACAATTGTCTAGGGTTCTTACTATAGGGTGTATGATCCTAGAGGCAAAGTCTGTCAGGTCTAGAGACTCACTCAGACGATCTAGGGTATCGAGCGCACATCTGTCAAAATATTTAGGTTAATATAGTCATATTTAGAATATTAATGTTTAAATGTGTTAATCATGATGACGACGATGATGATGATGATAATAAAAAATCATGGTGATAGTTGATGGAGGATCATGTCGATGATGACTGGCGGTGTGATGTTGGTGTTGATGATGATGACGATGATTATGATGGTGATGTTGTGGATGTTGTTGATGATGATAACGATAAAGATAATTAATGATGATAATGATGATGATGAAGATGATGGTGAATGGTGATGAAGATAATGATGATGGTGGTGATGGTGATGATGATGATAATGATAATGTTGAGGATGATGGTGATGAAGATGATGGTGGTGGTGAAGATGATAATGATGATGATGATGATGGTGGTGAAGATGATAATGATGATTATAATGATGATGATGATGATGGTGAAGATGATGATGATGATGATAATGATAATGATGGCGGTGATGGTGATGATCATCATGTTACTGGTACTTACTTTCTAACATTCAGTGGTGTGTCATGAGAGTCAAAGAGTCGTACAACAGGAGGTACAAGAAGATGAAGGTAATCATCCAGACTTGAACCAAACATCTGAAGGGCATTCAACAGCTAACAAGAGACAATGAAGCAAACAACGTCTTAGTAAAGCATTCTGGGTTGATCTAAGTCAGGGCACGTCGTCTTACCTTGGTAGTGACACTCCTTTGCACACTGTTGTCATGCATAAAGACCTTCAGAATCTGTGGTATAATCTGAGGCAAGTAGTTCTACAGATAAACAACGATAAATATATTAAAATATTAAGATCATCGTTCATTCAAAAAAAAGTCCAAGCTCAGTAGGATTCAAACCAATGACATCCTTTATCTACCTTGAATTCTCCGCCCAATGCGATGGCAATCTGTTCCACCAGAAGAACGATTGTAGTCTGCATTTGACTGTTTATTGTCCAGTATTCCTTAATAGAAAGAACATAGGCATAGCTTAAAGAAGTGTGCCTTGTTCAGTTGGAGAGTGTGTTACCAGTAAGGAAAGTGTTTGGTATAATTACCTTAATGAGTGCAAAGATATCATCCAGATAATTACGAATGTGTTGCTTGACAATGGAGATGAGGTTTCCAAGTTGCTGAAACACAAACTGAAAAAAAAAGAAAGGAGAATCTAATTACTAAGAATAGTCAGATAATGGGAAAAAGAAAATAATATGAGAAACCTTTTTGCTCCTAAATTCCTTTGCAATACAGTCCAAATTACCGTAAGTTACTCATATCATAGTTTGTTAACTTTCTTACTTCAAAAAGCAACGTTAATAAAAATAACAACGTTAAAAGAAAATAATATGAGAAACCTTTTTTGTTTCTAACTTCCTTTGTAGTGCAGTCCAAATTACCGAAAGTTACTCATACAATAGTTTGTGATCTTTTTTATTTCAAAAAAGCAACGTTAACGATTGAATGCTAGGAAATAGATCTCTTTGAGCTTGGACATAATATTTATCAATTTTAGACCACGTGCCATTCTTGAAAATAAGATTCTTCGTTCGCGTTGTATCCATATATTTCATATTTTCTCGTGCGCAACCATGAAACAAAGAAATGATGGTCCAGGGCCATTTTGTACGACGGGTGGATAGCGCTATCCGGCGGATAAATCCTTATCCAGTGGATAAATCGATACTATTATCCAATAAAATTTATCCACTGGATAAGATTTATCCGTTGGATAGTGCTATCCAGGCTTCGTACAACCGGGCCCAGGGAATGCTACATGGTCTGAAATGGGAAACCGTTATGACCAAGGTAAAGAGGTATATAGATAAAGTTTGTGTGGCTAACCTCTCTAAATCCAAAGTCACATGTTCTGATTACATTCAAATACGAGGGCATGATCTAAAAAATAGAAAAAAATGGAATTATGAAAAAGAATATAACACATATAGTACCAATATTTTATTGGGAAATGAAATGAATGGGAAAGAAAGAATGGGAAAAGAAAATTGAAACATTAATATTACCAAAAAATGATGTAGAAATGGGAAATGGGATGTAAATGGAAACAAAACTAGAAAATAAGTAATTAGAAATGAGAAGTGGATGGGAAAGAGGAAGTAAATGGAAGACAAAAAATTGGAACATTATTATGGAGAGGGATTTGAATCAAAATTATATCTTACTTGTGAAAGATACGACACACACTTCATGCCGAGAGTCTTGAAAATGAATGTCACAGCCTGGAAAATGTTTAAAGAAACACATTAGCATTTTGATAATCAATTTTTTTCCAAACCAGACCTACTTGGGAATTTACCAGGAAGACCAGATCATACCTGGATGACCATGGTGTGGTGTCCAGATAATGAAGGGTCTCGTACAATCCTCATCAATGCAGCTATCACGACAGCAGGGTAGAACTCGTCCAGCTGAACACTACCCATCGTGACCAACATCTCACTGGTGCTTGTGTCTTGATCAGAAACAAGAAGAAATTGCAGAATTATGACTAAAGAGAAACAACCTCTGGGCTGTTCTACAAAGCAGGGCATGGCTTACTCACAGATCAAACCCTGAAAAAACTCTGGGTTGATTTAATTCATGTGTCAAGATAATCTCACATGGATCATATTGGAATCTACAATTTCATTCCTACCTATCTCACTGTCTTTGCCAGTAGTTGTGTTCCCACTATCATCCTGAGCACCAAGACTTTGATTCAACTTGTGTTTGTATGGATCTAATGCACCAAGAAGACCCAATACTCTGATAGCCTGGTAGAAGATATTAATGTACTTTAGGATGACGAAATATAGAAGATGCTACTAATGAAAAATTATAGGGGAGAGTGGGCCACAGAGTCATCAGTCATAAAACTGTTATGTGTTACACTCATTAAACAATGTTTAAAATATTAACAACACTATCATCATCATCATCATCATCATTGTTCCTAATCAACCTCATCATCATCATCAGTCATCATCAACCTCATCAGCATCATCATCATTAATCATTAACATCAGCATCATCATCACCACCATCATCAGTCATTGATCAACCTCATCAGCATCATCATCATTAATCATTAACATCATCAGCATTATCATCATCAACATCATCATCATCATCAGTCATCATAAACCTCATCATCATTAATCATCAACATCATCAGCGCTATCATCATCACCATCATCATTCATCAACATCATCATTGTTAATATTACAGCGTGCAAAATAACCAAGAAAGTGAAAGTCACAAGTAAAATTAAGCAGTGAGCACACTTTAATAAAAACCCAAAGATATCCAAGGGTGCTTTCCAGCAATCAGTCTGACCAGCCAGATCCGAAATGGTACTTGTCAGTTCTTAAAACTACATGTAGTTTGGGCCACGTTGTTACAGTTCTACAAAACCTGATGCATACAATTTTAGAACTGGCCATTCAGACCAATCAGTCTGACTTGATGGAAAGAACTCTAAGATTCTGATAGCTTGACCAAAAATTTGTAAGTAGTTTTAAGAATCAGTAAGAAGACATGGAAATTTAATCTGGTAGAGAAGTATGGTATTAAATTTTAGTACCTCTCGCCTGATTCTTGGAGCCTGTTCAGTCTTGAGGAAGTTTAAAAGAACTTCAAGTAAGTTAGGATACTTTCTGTATGGCTCCACAACATAACTGAAAGAAACGAATAGATTAATGTTAATGGTATTATCATAGTGTCGTACATATATATCTCAGATATTTTATTTTTTTAGCTTTAGAATTTATTTCCTTCTTTTTTGAGAAAACAATGTTTGGATTTAAGAAATGGTCTTGGGAAGCATAACAAGAGATGGGATGAATAAGTGGGAAAATATAATGAATGAATGAATGAATGATTGGATAAAAGGGATGGGATGGAATGAAAAGTAAACGAAGATACAGATCTTGGGCTAGGAAAAGCCTAACATGACATAGATACACAGATAGACCAAAAAGATGACTAAATGAATGGATGGATGGATGGGAATGATGGAATGTAATTTAATGAACGAATAGAAAAATAAATAGATAAGAATAAATACAAAGGACAAGTTCTTACCCTGTACTTCCAATCAACTGACCAAGTGTCCAAAGTGCAATCTGAAAGGATAATTATTCACCACTGCTATGAATCTTTTTCAGAATACGTACTCAGGGTTCGTGCTAGGTTTTCCCAATAAATTATTCAAGGAGTTTACAAGGAGTATTCAAGGACCAAAATGACATGTTTCAAGGAGTAACTCTTAAGAGTGTTTTATTTTGGTATTTAAAAAAATATGAAGAAAATGCCCCTGCTAATCGAGATGTGCGAATTTGTCACGTGATATCCATGCCACATTGAGCCACTAAGTTCTGGAAAGCAAAAAATTATAAGAGACGAGACGTAGTGGAAATCTCTAATTTTAATTATCTTGAAAGTTTTACTGATATTTTTCATGGACAATTTTTTTCAAGGAGTATTTAAGGACATTTCTACTTTTTTTCTATTTTCAAGGAGTTTCAAGTGCCCTTGAAAATGCATTTTAAATTCCAGCACTTTTCAAGGACCTGCACAAACCCTGTGTACTTACTGCAATTTTCATAAACATGCGAACTCTGTGTCTCCAAGTTGCACGCTAAGATTTGGTTTTTCCTTCGATTGACGGCACGAAAAACCAAATTTCTGTGTGCAGCTCACAGACACAGATTTTGCATGTTTATGAAAATTGCAGCAATGTATTAAGCAAATTTTCTAAAACTCTTATCATACTCCAAATTGAAATGTGGCCACCCCTTGAATAACAATAATAATAAATACTAATAAATAATAACTATTAAATAATAAATAACTATTGTTCTACACTGACTAGCAACTGACTAGGTTCTCATACATGTGAAAACGCTTTTATGCTTCCATGTGAACATGAGGCTAGTCAGTCACTAGTCATGCCACACAACATTCATGTATTCAAAGTGGTCACAATATTTCAATTCAGTCATACAGCCGAGTCCAATAATAGGAATGTTTGCTCTACTTTTTGCAGCTCTTGCATTGAAACCATTATTGAATACAGCATTTCAATACAAAATCTAAATACAACAAGCAATGTCTTCATTGAAACATAGTCTACCAAGAGACAAAGACAATGCAGGTATGAAATCCTTCTCAGTAAGAACCAGTAATGAGTATTTGAATTTTGATTCCCTACCTCTCGTTTTGGGTATGAAGAGGCATCCTGCAGCATGTCGATGAGGATAGGACACAATTCATTCATACGTTTACCAGTCTCTGCACCACAGACCTTAGAACAGGACAGAATAAATATTAATAATAATAATAATAATTATTATTATTATTTACAAAGTGAAAATACAAATCTGTTCTAAGCGCTAGTAAAAAGGATGATTACAAACAACGAAAACAACAAAATAAAATTATTTACAAAGAATAAGCTAATTTGAAGAGATAAGTTTGAAGTTCAGTTTTGAATGAGGTCATGAGGCATTCTTTTCATTGCTACGAGCTGATTGAGACAACAGTCGCGATATGGAAGTTGGGCAATACACTTCTGTCAATCAAATAATTGGTGGGTACCTTTATATTTTGTGATTGGCAGCAGTGTATTGCCCTGTTTCCCTGTTGTGACTGTTGTATTGATCAGGGAAAAGCAGTGCAAAGTGTATATGTTGTGATCTTTTGCTTATCACATTCATATTGCCCATAGTACAATTTTGGTATGTATCCAACATGTAACATACAATGATATATGCAACAAAACCTTAGCAACCTTATTTGAAATAGCTGCATATTAAGAGTTGGAGTTTTAGCTGTAAGATAGCTCTTCTAGCCACAGCAGGCTAGTATTAAGCAATACATATTATGTCTATGTACCATACTACTACTTACCTGCGCATGCTCTCCGATAGCAGCTGTAACACTGATCACTACCTCAGGATCAGGGTCACGCAACTTAGGGATCAAAGCCTGCAACATGTATAGCAACAAACAAAACTGTGAGATATGATCTAGGATTATTAATTCAATAAATAATAATAATAAAGACAACCAAAGCTCCAGTAAAGGGGGATTACAGCACTGTAGGTTCTATATAGGGCCTCATTAGCATAGGTACATGTTACAGGTTACATTAAGGGCCTTATTAGCATGTGTATATTAATTATTTTCATACAATGTCTTAAGTGCAAGGACATCACACAGACCTTCAATATAGGTTCCATATAGGTCCTTATTAGCATATGGGCGTATTAAAGACGATATTTTACATGTAGTACAGGGCATCAGACAGACCTTCAATATAGGTTCCATATAGGGCCTTATTAGCATGGGTGCATTAGAGACCAAGTGGCCCAACATTCTTGCGCTCTGTTCCTTGTTACGAGCAACTCCGCTGTACTCCAGCTCAGTCAAGATCTGAAATGTAGAGAAAACACTTAATGTGGTAACTCACAGATAGAATTGATAAGTGTGTTGGCTTTACAGAGGGAGAAAAAACATAGAACCTGAAGAAAACCATCAAAAAAAGGGAGAGACCTAACAAACTCTACTCACATGTGATGCCAAGTCCAGGAGTTGGCCAAAGACTCCAGAGATGAGCTTACTTATGCTAAGGCCACCCTTGACACCCAAATCAAGCACACCCAATGAATAGAGGCTTTGCACCATTAAGTGATGGCAGCCATGAATAGGGACACAACAATAGTCTTTTTTTTCCCCTTAGAAACTGAATTCTGTCTCATGTAAATCAGATTAGACCAGATTCAATTGTTCCTGCCTCCTGTCATGGCTGCCATCATGTGATGTTGCAAAGCCTCAATAGTTTGGATGGGTTACCAATATGGTTGGGGCCCAGATGGTGAGGGGAAGTTGGGAAGGTTGCAAGATGACTTTAAACCATTTGGAAGCACATTTACCTGAATTAAAGTCTTCCTCAATGACGGCATGATATAGGCTGGGTTAAGACTGCTTAATCTTCCAATGATGATTATTGCAACTTCACGGATTTCGAATTCCTGCATTCAACAAGAATCACACAAGTTACACAAAGTACATGAAACAGCGTGATCAAGGACCTTGAGGGATCTTCCATCTCCTTTGAAGAATTTATAATGATTGCCAATGACAGAAAAAAGTGGTCAAAGCTTGTAAAGGTGCTAATATATGTGGCATCTAGCCATGACAGCAAAAGAAGATGAAGAATATTTAAAAATTCAAAGCTGTCTAATTATAATCCATACCTCATCATTAAGAGCTACGAACAGAGCTGCCAAACTTTCTGCCTGTGCAAGATGTGCATCAAACCTTTCATCCAAAGAAATGAGTACACAGTATCGGATGTCTGGGTCTGTCAATATTACATATAAAAGTTATAAATTAAGTCTACCTATAACCCTTGCTTTTTGAGGGTAGTGCTTATGACATTTTGAACAAATCTTTGGCCTTGGTAGCATCGATGAGAATCAGCACATTTGCAGCTCACACCACCAATGCTTACCACAAGCACAGAGAAAAACATTTGAATTAACGCCTAGCAAATTCTACTCACATGTGATGCCAAGTCCAGTAACCAAACCACAGACCCTAGAGGTGAGAGGCGAGTGTACCACCACTACACCACCCTTGGTTCACTAATGTATGTGATGTTGAGTCCAGGAATCAAACCTGAGACCCCAGAGGTGAGAGGTGAGTGCACTACACCACCCTTGGTTCACTAATGTATGCGATGTTGAGTCCAGGAATCAAACCTGAGACCCTAGGGGTGAGATGTGAGTGTACCACCACTACACCACCCTTGGTACCTAATGTATGTGATGTTGAGTCCAGGAATCAAACCTGAGACCCCAGAGGTGAGAGGTGAGTGCACTACACCACCCTTGGTTCACTAATGTATGCGATGTTGAGTCCAGGAATCAAACCTGAGACCCTAGGGGTGAGATGTGAGTGCACTACCACTTACGCCTACCTTGATTCCCACAACCAATCAATTGGAAATTGATAAGTGGGTTTTACATTTTTAAGGGAATATTTCACTTACCAGGATCTGTGATGCCGACCATCAACATTTTGTTCAGCACTTCAGATACAACATGTGTAGAAGTGGGACTTATTGGGCCGTGCTGTAAAGTCTGGTTGGCAGATACCATTGGCTGATTGATAAAAACAAAATATGTAATTATATCAATTATATTAAATTATAAATTATATCAATTATATCAATTATATCAATTATATCAATTATATCAATTATATTAATTATATTAATTATATCAATTATATTAATTATATTAATTATATCAATTATATTAATTATATTAATATGTTAATATCTCCTTCTCCCACTCCCACTCCCACTCCCACTCCCACTCCCACTCCCTCTCCTTCTCCCTCTTGCTCTTATTTTCATTCTTGTTCTCGTTCTTGTTCTCCTTTTTGTTCAGCTGCCTTTTACAACACAAATAGCTGTCCTGATAGAAGCAACTTACATGGGTGGTTGGAGAGAGAAGTCTGGAACAAGTCCTAACAGCTTCCATTCTGATGTCCTTATGTTCACTTCCAAGGAATGTGTCAGCACACTGTCGTACAAGATGGGCATGTGTGCGCAATGAATCTGCATGTGGTATAACAGAGGAATATGTAAGAAATCTTGAATAAATAACATTGCCATGCTTGTCATTATTCACCAATGATTTTCCATACATTGGTTCACTGGTCAAACGTTAACACAAAGCGCTCAAACAAGGCATTGAAATTTCAACCTTGCAACCTCGACTGAATGCTTTTTGTTTGAACAGTGAACCGATGTATGGAAAATGGTGAATAACTGGGATCGCTATCACCATGGAAACCCTAAGTACTTCCATTGAAATGAAGGTATACATAGTATGGTCTTCCTGCTAGTTATAAATTTCATTTGGGTGCCCTATAGCACCAGAATCACCTTAACTTCATTTCAATGGCCTCTAAGACTTCGAACCCTCAAAGCCCTCGAACACAGGAGAGTTCTAACCAACAAACAATTCAACTAACATACACCAAGCTCGTAGGGACTTGAACCCGGGTCGCATTGGTGAGAGGCGAGCACTCTCACCACTACGCTACCTATGCTTTCCCTTAAGATAGTGAAAAGATGGAGAAAGGATAGCTGTAGTAAATTACCATCAAAATCAAATGATCCTAATGTCCTCAATGCAAGCACTGTGCTTTGGTTCTCAGCAGTATCAAACAACGAATGTGAAGATGCTGTTGAAAAATACAGACAAAAATAATATAAGAGACCTACTCCAATGTTTTCCTATTTGAGGCCATGGCGGCGAAAATGAGAGAGACTGTGGAAGAGTATTTTGGTCTCCAAACCACGCCGGCTCCAAATTTTTTGGGACCCATAAGTCCTTTCGGTCATTGTACCGTTACAGTCTCTAAGCATGGAGACGGAAAGGACGAGCGAGACTGTGGAAGAGTCTAGACTATTATGACCTACCAGAGGGAGTAAGAGTAGGGGTGCTACTCTTAGGTGCACCAGGGTGTCGCAGTGACTTATGCATGAGTATCTGTGACAACATCTTTAGTAGACCATCTATGAAAAACAAAATCCAGATTATTAGCTTCTATGATGGCTTTATAAAAAGGCAAGCTACCGCTATGTTTCTTCAGATTACAGACTCATTACTCAGGCTTAGCCTGGTATAAGTGTCTAAATATTCTATATCTTCTCATCACTTCTTTCATATTGGAAGAAAATAATGCTGATTTTGTGAAAGAAGGACTGAGGTCCTAGAGCTTCTACAAAACAAAAATCAGGTCTATTTGAAATATCTAGGGAGTCTTTATACCTTGGATGCTTCTCTTGAGTTGGGGTACTTGATTAGCCAAGTCATGAAGGCAGGCGGTTAAAGCAGGGCTGCAAAATACAAAATATATTCCTATATTAAAATAAAAGATTGTAATCCATATTATGTCAGTATAGGTATGGCTGAGGTCTAGGTGTAGGTAGGGAGGATTAAGGAATGCACAGCACTCACGGCATGACACAATATACAACATAGCGTAAAACTGCATGGCTCCACACGGCACAACATGGCACAGCACAGCACAGCACAGCACAGCACAGCACAGCACAGCACAGCACAGCACAGCACAGCACAGCACAGCACAGCACAGCACAGCACAGCAAGCTTTTGGGATACAACACAACACAGAACAGAAGAGCACAACACAGAAGAGCAAGCACAATGCAGCATGGCATAACACTGCATAGCGCAGTGCACACAGCACAACATGGCACAGCACAACATGGCACAGCACAGCATAGCACAGTACAGATAAACACTTATACATGTAGATAAGATAGTATGATACGATGCAGCCCAGCACAGTACAGTACAGTATACGAAATAGCAAAGGTAACATTAGGCATCGCTTTAACAAGAGATGGCATGTCAGGCACATATATACAAGTGGTAATCTTATCCTTTACCTCAGTCCTACAGACAGCATAGGTTCCAGGAGGTCCTTGATATCTTTAGAAATCTTTGGACCAATTGCACGAGACATGTATGCAACACATGCAAATACCATTGGGTCCACAGTAACAGTTTTCTGACGCCTAAAAAGAAAACAATAACAGCATCATATTATTAAGTGGGTGACCCAAAATGTTGGGTGTCCACATTGAGTGACTAAATTGTTTGGGTGCACATTGCCAGAGGGTGTCTGCATAGAGTGGGTTTCCTAAAGAAGTGGGAGTGCATGCACATTTTGTATGGTCCATAGAGTAGGAGGGTGTCCAAAAAAGGGGTGTGCATCTATAGAGTAGGTGTCCAAAATAGTGGGATATGCACATTGGTAGTGGAGTGTCCACATTAAGTGGTGTCCATATAAGCTGGGTGTCCAAATTATGTGGGTTTCCAAATTAGTGGGATGTGCCTGCACATCTATCTATAGGAGCAGGGTGTCCAAACAAGTGGGTGTCCAAATAAGTGGGTGTCCATATTAGCTGGGTGTCCAAACAGGTGGGTGTATTATAACTGAGTAGCAACTATGTTTATTACTTTATCTTGACTAATAACCAATGAATAAAAGCCTGACATACTTGTGTCCAAGGTCCTTGATGGGTAGGGAAGCTTTCACCAGGTCTAATATGTTTTTGCAGTGTTTTTCGATGTTCTGTTTTACTGCTATAGCAACCAGACCAACAGCTTTGAAGGCCGAAGATCTTTCTCTCTCCTGGAAGAAAAAACACTTGGTTGATGTTTTATCTTTCTTAGTCTGTCATTCTGTCTGTCTGTCTAACAGTTATCGTAGATTGATAAGTTTTACACCGTAAGCTTATAATTAAGTTATTTCCCACCTATTGTTGCTTTCGATCCTTTTGTTTTCCTTTGTTTTATGGCTTGCTTTTTTCTTATTGGTTTGCTTTCTCTCTCCTCTACTATATAAACATCTCTCTCGCTCTTACTTTCTATTGACTCCAACGAAGGACTAACATCCGAAACGTCAGTTCCTATTTTCACTACGGTGTAAAACATATCAATCTACGATAACTGTTTCATTAGAAACACTGATGCAGTCCACGCTAGTGTTTACTAGCCATCATCTACATGTCTGTCTGTCTGTCTGTCTGTCTGTCTTTCTTTCTTTAAAAACTTATATTTTATAACCACCACTCGCCATGCGGGGCTCTTCCATGAGGTTCCCTCCACATGCACTACCACTACCTTCTATATTTACAACATACAACACTCAACTCACATGTTGCTTTTTATGGAGGGAGGAACCGGAGATCCAGGAGAAAACCCTCGTGTCAAGGGAGAGAACAACACAACAAACAAACTCAACTCACATATGATCCAGTCTGAACAAGGGCTCGAACCCGGACCACAGTGGTGAGAGGCGAGCGGTAAACCACTACACCACCCATACCACCCCCTCTTTCTCAACTGTTGGTTTGGTGTGTATGTCTGCATACAAGAAATGAGTACATGACTTGTACAACTAAGGTGTGGTATCATGGTGGTTGTGAGGAATATTTACCCTCTTCAAAGCTGCAATCAAGTAGGGCAATCACATCCTTGTGTAAGTATCTACATGAAATAGTAAAAAGTTTATCATGAAATAGTAAAAAGTCAATAGTAATAAATATGAAGATTGTGATGATGATGATGACAGTGGTGAGGGTAGTGATGATGGTGAAGAAGAAGATGATGATGATGGTGGTAGTGGTGGTGGTGGTGATGATAATGTTGACAGTGGTGATGGTATTGATGGTAGTGGGTTGTGATGCTAATGAAGAAGAAAAGATGATGACAATGATAATGGGGTAGTGGTGTTGATTGAGACGATGTTGATGTCGATGATGGTGGTGATGATAATGGTGATAATAATGGTGATGATGATGGTGGTGGTGGTCAAGAAGTAAATGACGATGATGGTGGTGATGATGATGATGGTGATGATGATGATGGTGAAGATAATGATGGTGGTGATGATGATGATGGTGGTGATGATGATGATGGTGAAGATAATGATGGTGGTGATGATGATGATGATGGTGGTGATGATGATGGTGGTGATGATGATGATGGTGGTGGTGATGATGATGATGGTGGTGGTGGTGATGTGATGGTGGTGGTGATGATGATGGTGGTGGTGATGATGGTGGTGATGATGATGATGGTGGTGGTGGTGGAAGTGGTTAAGTAAATGTGATAAAGAGGTGGAGGTAGTGCTAATTAACAAAAACTCCTGATGTGTAAGAAACAAAAGATATCACACTTACGTTTTAACAAATCTTTGAGGTTGGAAAGCAGCCAGTCTTGGGATGAGAGTAAGAAGAGTCTGTTGGATAGCACTGTTTCTGACTCCACGATACTTCAGAATGAGAGAACATACCTGACAAAGAAGGATTCAATATTTCAATATTATGATATTCCATACCATGAGAGAATAAAATAAAGCAAAACATTTTCAACAAATTAGACATCAAATCCAAATAAAGAAAAAGTAAGAAAAATAGATCTTTATAGAATTGCTTTTTGATTTGGACCAAGAAGAAATATCCATATTATTGAGGTCACACTTACACTATGCTGCCAAACATAAACAAGGTTATACATGCTTTATTTATTATAAAACCAGCCAGCTTTGCATCAAAATGTGTCAGTTTAAAACCCCGCTTACACTGGCGATTTTTGCAGCGATTTTTGCTGCAATTTTTGTGACAATTTTAGGAAATATGAAATCTTTTGTCTCATCCTTCAATAGAGACATTCGTCTAGGAAAATCTTGGTATCTTGAAAAAAACTTTACCAATAAATTCTTTACCATTATATATTATGGACAGGATCGCAGCAAAAATCGCCGCAAAATTCACTAGTGTAAACAGGGCTTACCGCCATCCATTTAGCTCAGTTGGTAAGAGCATTGGTCTGTTGTGCGGGAGGTCGTGGTTCAAGCCTCTGCCGGACCAATACTCAGGGTCTTAAAATAACTGAGGAGAATGTGCTGCCTTTGTAATTACATCTGCAAATGGTAAGACCTTCAAGTCTTCTCGGACAAGGACTTTAAACCGTAGGCCCTGTCTCCCAACCCTTCCTAACCAACAGTAAATGGGGGACATAAAAGAACCTGTTGAGTAGGGGATTGTCTCCCGGTTCAACAGCCTATCCCAATCTGGAGGCATTAATACTAACATACTAACAAATCACTCATGATTGAGCTGCACAACTGCTACTAGCGCCTAAATACGAAGCCCGTAAAGTCCTCCACCACTGGTCATGATTGTGAAGTGCATTGAGACCATGTAAAATGCGCTATATAAGAACCCCGTTATTATTATTATCATTATACAAAAGCTTGTGCATAGAAGTATGTGAATTACATTAAACTTATAATTTTGTGCACTGCATTGTAAAAGCTTCATTGCTTTTTACCTCATCAAATTTATCCTCCATATATTCCTTGCACACTTTACTATGGCACATTGGATTTATCTCCCCCAAACCACTGCTAACGATAGTAGACATGGTAGAGCGTTGGTGTAGGAAGCCAGTCTGTTGTGCAAACTTGCTCTTAGGCGATGTGATGCCAAGGTCATTTAGACTGATTTGACTCTGTGTTTGGTCACAGTATATGTCTTCTAAATTTTTCTTGAATTGCTGGTGATAAACAAAAAATATGGTCATTTAGATGATTTTACCTCGCCTTAAACATCATTTGATGATGATGGATATGACTGCACATGATGGGGATGATGATAAGATGGTGATGAGGGTGACCGATGATGATCACGGTCATGGTCATGATGGAGATGACTGCACATGATGGGGATGATGATAAGATGGTGATGAGGGTGACTGATGATGATCATGGTCATGGTCATGATGGAGATGACTGCACATGATGGGGATGATGATAAGATGGTGATGAGGGTGACTGATGATGATCACGGTCATGGTCATGATGGAGATGACTGCACATGACGGGAATGATGATAAGATGGTGATGAGGGTGACTGATGATGATCACGGTCATGGTCATGATGGAGATGACTGCACATGATTGGGATGATGATAAGATGGTGATGAGGGTAACTAATGATGATGACAATGATGGTCATGGTCATGATGGTGATGGTGATGACAACAGTTATTGTGATGATGGAGGTGATGATGGTGATAATGAAGACAATGATGCTAGTAGTGACAATGATAAAAAAGACAACAATGTTGATGATCCTGATGATGACAGTGTTGCTGCTGCTGTTGTTGATGGTGGTGATGATGATGGAAATGATAATGATGGTGGTGATGATGATGACGATGATGGTGGCAATGATGATGATGAGGATGAGGATGGTGGTGATGATGATGATGATGATGATGGTTATGATGATGATGGTAATGATGGTGATGGTAATAATGAGGATGGTGATGTGGTGTGAGTGGTAGTGATGATGATGATGTTGATAGTGATGTTGATAGTGATGTTGGTGGTGATGATGGTGGTGGTGGTGCTGATGTTGGTAGCGATAATGAAGATGGTGATCATGGTGATGATGACTATGATGACAATGACATAGTGGCGACAATGACAACCACTGATGATTCCAATGTTGCTGCTGCTAATGATGATCATGATGATGACAATGTTGTTAGTAATAATAATAACATTAATGGTAGTAATGGTGTTGCCTCCACCTACCTCCCCTTCAGGGCTAGCACTTCTCATCAGCTCATTAATAATCAATAATGACCCATGGGCCTTGTCTTCCTTCGTCAGTACCACACCCTTTTCCTTAGTGTTTACTGTGTCTTCAAATCCCCTTTTAGCCTCTTCATAGCTTTGCTGTTGATAAAGAGTAATAATGAAATCAACACCTTTTTACCGGCCTATTATAGTGACATCACTACAAACCACATGGCAAAAACCAAGGGCTAAAATGAAAAATTGCCACTTGTCCAGGCAAACACCTCTTAGACCAGTCACCAGACGCACTGGTGAGCAGGGATCGCTCTCACCTCTACTTGTACGCCACCTGTGCTTCCCTTATTATTTGTCCTGAATAAGTTTAAGACTTACACTGTACCACAGTGGTGGTTTTCTGATCTCTTTGGTCTCCCTCTGGGCAAGTATCACAAGGCAGGCCCTGAGAGCTTCCATTGCTCCTTCACGTATCGCTTGCTTTAAATACAAAATTAAATTAAAAATTAACATGAAATATTTAACAATAATGCTGAAGGTTCAGTGTAAGGGCGCTTTCCATTAGGTTGAACCGACCACTCAGAGTGGCCAGTTCTCAAAATGGTACCTGGCAGTTCTATAGAACTAGTTGACCAAGTTCTAAAAACTAATAAGAATTGGTGCACATACTATCTGGGAACTGGCTGCTCAGACTGGTCAGTTTGACTTAATGAAAAGCCACCTAGATTTTTCCATACCAATGGATAATGGATATATTGGATATATTACAGCTATTTTGAATATATTACACAGGGTTTACGCTACATTCTCGTTACAAAATTCAAGGACTTTTTAAGCACTTTTCAAGCACAAAAATTCGATTTTCAAGGACAAAGTTTTTTGTATTAGAACATGGTTTTAAACATTGATTCAATGGTTAAAGTGCAGCTAATTCAGCCAGGGCCACTAGCTTAGATAAAGAACGAGCATGACACTAGGGATCAACTTGATTTTATTTGTAAGCAAGTTTGTAGGCGAGGCAGTGTTAAGGTGAGTTCACTGGTGAAAGCCAAAAATATAAAAGGTACCGGCTGATTATTTTTGATTTACAGAAGAGGAAAAAAATCAACATGCAGCTTAGTAACTTCCAAGTTTGCATATTATTGAAATCTGCAGTAACTTGTATGAGTAATGGTATTTGTACATATAAGAGTCAAAATCTATACCTTTGGGTCTCTTACTGCATTGAATATATTATCAAAGAATGGCTGGACTTGTTGAAAGAAGAACGTTGGTGCATTCAAAGCAAGCTCCCTTAAAACCAACACCTGTGACAATAAAATGGCAAACACTATTTTATTATGGAAGCATTTTAATCTCATCACAATTTACATCACAATTTTAAACATTTTATTGTATAGCAATAATTTTCAAACCCTTAATAAATTTAGACACTTTTTATTTGTTTGTTTGTTTTGTTTTATAAGCTTTGCCCATGAAACAAAATTACAAAAATTACAAAAGAAAAAAGAAAGGAAAAGGGCAGGGTGACCGCAACAGCGCAAACCAATTAATTGATGGAGAAAAAACAGAGAAACCAGAGAAAACCTCTAAAAACACAGGAGAGAATCAAGAAGCAGTTCCATACTGTCTCATAATGGAAAGTACTGGTGCACAGAGGTGAGCACTCACCTCTCATCAATGTGACCTATTTTCGTGTCCAGACAGGCTTAGTGTCGTATGTGAGCAGAGTTGTTTGTTGGTTCTCTCCTGTGCTTCAAGGGTTTAAACTTCTCAATAGTCCCTCTATTATAGCAAGCTCAACGTTTGTCTTGCTTCGATGCAAAGGCATGGCTACCTTTGAAGATGGTGCAAGGAAATGTGAAGGGACTATTCCAATTGGAATCCAGTGGATGAAGAGCCACTCTATGGAATCCACTGTTAATTCCCCCATTATCACATAATTCATCACATTTACGACATCACATTTATCATTTATCAATTTATGATAGTGGGTTTGAGAGTAACACCCATGACTATGGCATTGAGAGATATTTCATTACCAGAACACTGCATCCATGCAGTTCACTTCGTAACAAAATCAGAGTCGAAGTCAGAGTGGAAGTCAGAGTCAAAGTCAGAATCAGAAGTGGAAACAGTTTATGAGTGAAAAACAGAAAACAGAGTATGGGACTCAGAAGTGTGTCAGGAGCAGAATCTGAAGGATCAGAAGGTTTTGTTTTGCTTGGCCTTTGCTTACACTTAGATATACCATTTTCATTTGCAATTTTCAGTACGAACTGCTTCCAACTCTGACTCCGACTCCGTCACAAATTAAAACCAGGCTTAATATGGTTAAAATATTACTTACAGCTGCATGTCTCCGTCCTTCATTCCTATCACCTCCAAGCCACTCTAGTGCTCTCTTGACTTCAAACTCAACATAATCAGCCGTGAATGTTCCACCAGTCAGGGCAAGACGACCCATGGCTTTGGATGCCATCTCCATGACCATGGTATCATTGGAAGGTAACAAGTTTCGCAGATAATTAGCAAATCTTGTCATTTTTGTTGCATTCCCACCACCAGCAATACCGATCAAGCCAACTAATAAATATAGAAATAATATGATGATTAAGGTTAATGACTAAAGGTTAGTACTAAAGGTTTTTCATGTGACGTCAATGCAGCTATGTTTGAAGGCAAAACAAAAGAAATTTTCTCCTTTGGGAACTTGATTCTCTTGTCATGCAAAAATACAAAATGCAAAAATATTGCATTGTTCCTGAACACAAACATGGCTGCCAGTGAAAAAACCTCTATACAAGCAATATTATTTTGTTGTGAAGTGTGATCATCCAGGTGAGTGTAGCCTTGAGAAAGACTATTGTTGGTGATAACTGACATTTCAATGACCTGAGTTGAAGTAGTTATGAGAAAAATGAAAGACAGTTGATGGTATTTAATGGATTGGTTAAGCTCTGGCAAGTAATTTATGCCATGCAATAGACCCTTTCACAGTTTCCAACGTCATATTTCTTGGGGGGCAAGATTACTAAGAAGCATCGGAGAAAGAGATACGTTTTTCCTTATATTTCTATTTTGAGATAAATTTTTGAGGCCAAACTTTGTCTGTAGATGGAGAATCCTCTGTTCAATGTTTTGTGACGTCTTTGAGCCGATTGAGTCATTCTTGTCGAGGGAAGTTTTTTTTATGGTCAAATTGAACCAGTATGATGGAGTCAGTTGAGAAACTCGCAAAACCCAAAGCCTCTGTCTCTCTGAGAACCAGTGTTATGCTGGCTCCATCGGCTCAAAAACATCACACAAAACATTGAACAGAGGATTCTCCATATACTGAAAAAGTTTGGTCTCAAAAATTTACCTCAGAATGGAAATATAACGAAAAACGTATCTCTTCTCCGTTGCTTCTTAGTAAACTTGCCCCAAAAGCTATATGGCATCAGAAACAGTGAAAGGGTCTATTTCCCTGGAGGATCAAAGGGGAGGTATCTAGAAAGGCATTATATAGCACCCTTTCTATATGAATAATCAAAGGCACTTTACATTGAGAAGTGAATGACAGATTGCTTTTTATGCAATTTACAAGCATGAGAGATGGTTAGTATGAAGTGTAGGCACTGAGGGTGGTCACTACCAGGGTTTCTTTACATCCTCAGTGGTTATTTTACGTCCCTCCTATGTTGGTTAGTAATAATGAGTGTGGAGAGACGGGACCGCCATTTAAAGTGATCATCCGAGCCACTTGAAAGTCTAACCATTTGCAGATGTAATTACAAAGGCAACACTTTCTCCTCAGTTATTTTAAGACCCTGAGTGTTGGTCCAGCCGGGACTCAAACCACGACCTCCCGCATGAAAGTCCGATGCTCAACCGAGCCAACCAGTTAGCTCACTATTTTACCTTATTCATGACTGATGAGATAATGAAAACGATTAATGTATCATCATAAATACAATAATATAATTATGATAAATTAATGATATCATAATATCACGATTCTATGAAATAAATAATGATTATATTAGTATTAGTATATTTAATATGTTATCATTTAGTTTAGGCAGGAGCAGTATTTATTCCACAATAAAAAAGTAGGGGGTGTGAAAAACATGACTGAGAAAAAACGATGAATACCCAATGAGAAAGGGTTTATCTGCCTTACCTATGGCCATAATTCCACCTTTTTTCTCGTTAGCATCTGAACTCGAAACCATCTCAAAAATATGGTGATTGAAGTCGTCCATAAAACTGGTGTGTTTTTCCGGCGAAGCTTCTCTCAGTTCAGTCGAAACATAGTGTTGTAAACCTTTGGCTGCTTGAAGACGAACTTCGTCTGAACGGCTCTTAAGGCCAGCAAGGAGAGATTGCATCATTTTGGCGGCGAAAATTTGATGAAACGCTGCTTGAGAGGAAGATTTTCAAGAAAACGTGAACAACATGGCGGCCATGTTTTTGTCTGCTCTCTTAAATTATTACCATTGGTTGTCCTGTGGTAAAATTAGACAGGTAACCCATCACATTAGAAACTTGACATTGATGAAATGATAACCTCACGCTTGGGGGGCTCCAAAGCTGTATATGTTTTCACTATTTTCGCACTCGAAAGGTCATATATTTTGGCCAATTAAAAATATATATAATAGAATCGACGAAAAAAAACTTCATAAATGAATACAACTATTCTAAATAGTAGTTTTCTTTTTGTTGCAAACGTGCTTTGACCAGGTTGCAAAAAGCCAAAGCTAAGGCTACTAGAGCCTGAGCTAATGGTATCCTTATTTCCAATAACCGTATTTAAGAGCATCCTTTTTTCCAATCACCGTATTTAAGAGTAACCTTATTTCGAATGACCGTATTTATTTATTAAGAGTATCCTTTTTTCCAATGTCCGTATTTAAGAGTATTCTTTTTTTCCAATGACCGTGTTTAAGAGTATAGTTCTTTCAAATGATCATATTTAAGGGTATGCTTGACCATATTAGTAAGGGTGTCCGGACCGTTTTTTTTTTAATTATCCTCGAACGCATATACAAGAGAATCCTTTATTTAAATGATAGAATTATCCTGGCAAGTAACCGCTTGAATTGTCGAAGGATCGTTCTTGCTGAAAACATTACACGGGCTTATGACTATTCCCCTCCAAAACGAACGAAAGGTAATCTGAATTATAAAAATAACTGTTTTCAAATAAGCTCCATCTAGATGATGGTTGGTTGATGGTTTTGTAGAGGGAGGACAATCTTTCAATCTGCTATAGTTAGCGACACGTTTTGGCTGCCAAAAATTCAAATACACCCAGGGGCTTTTGGGGGGGAAGGTGTGTTGTAAAGGCGAACACTTGGCTTGCGAGTTCATAGTTTGATGCTCATAAAAACATGCTTTGTACGATAAAACCAAAACGAATTACACCCTTGATTCCTATTTAGCTTGCTCTTTTAGAATTTGATAGTTTTTGCCTTAAAATCCAAAATTGTGGAAAATCACAACCTGGATTAACCCCTTGGATCGGACTTTTCTTAGGTGGAGTGAGGAATTGAGAAATTTTTTTGGGGGGGTTTTCAAATTCAAATCAATGTTCAAAGTCTGACATAACTCAAACAATTGCTTTGACGCAGTTATTTTTAGAAATTAATAAAACATATGGGTTTTACGAAAAGGAAACAGTTTTACAACAACCAGATTAGGAGACTCAGTCGATCCACTAGAATCAGCACCTACCAGTACTAAGGAATAAAGTGAGGCGGTAGCTGAACAATTAAAGAAAATTCTCGTACCCAATCAGTGTACAGTAGGTGCGTATCAAATAAATAAATATCGGTCACAGCCGTAAGAAACATTTCAGTAACCTAATTTTCAGAAACCAAATTTCTCACAAGGTTTTCAAGGATCTTCTCAAAATAACGATATTTCTTAGGCGAATTGTTCAACTGGAACTTCATCAACAATTGAAAGGTTTTGTCCCAACAAGGAATAATTCTAGCCCACAATCGTCCTTTCGTAGTAAGAGAACGGGGACTGGAGTAGCAATTTATGATAATTGTGGAAAAAGGGGACACACGTATTACAATTGTAGAAATGTTCCCAGACTTCCAAATAGGCCAATTGGGCCAAATCGTTGGTCTTATCAACAAGGCCCATAGACGAACAACTTTAATCAGCAGGGCGTTCGGGAAACTAAATGGCGTCCCTACTGAAAAACGAACTAAAATAAAAGTAGAGGCAGACAAACATATTTAAAACATAGACCAAATAACTGTAGTAAGGGATATAACTTCACAGCCGAGGACTGGAACTTATTGCAAGGACTTGAAATCCCGTCCAGTCCGATTTGGAGGCTTTGAAATATTACTTCAAAAACGCAGAAAATCTTGAAAAAAATAATTGCTGAGGCATTTAGCAACGAAAACACATTGAGCATTAATGAAAAAGTATTGAGCAATGAAAATATATTGAGCAATGAAACTTTGAATAAAAATGACGATAAAGAATTTGGTAAAGAAACAGTTAAACTCTGTTTAATAAGAAATAATTCAAGAGACGAAAATTTAGATGAGTTTTGCAAAAGTGTTGATCCGACCAGTGATGACAACATTTTATGCCAAAACAAGAGTACAGAAATTATTTCTACTTTGGAGAAATATGAATATGATAATACAAACAAGGAAATGAAAACTTAGCCTCCGAAAGAATATGATAATGAAGACATAGATAAAATTTTAACAGGGTCAGAAAATGAGTCAAAACAAGAAATTTATAAAACAAAGAATTCAAACATTTCCAAAGATGAAGTTTCTTTCTTTTTGTCAAATAATAGTTTAACAATTTCTGGAAAGATTAATAACGAGGAATCTAAATTTCTCGTCGATATAGCTGCCGTAATAGCAGTGAGTTCGAAGCTATGGAACGAACAAGTGAGTCATTTAGATTTAGTATTAGACGACTGTGCCTTTTTTTAGCATAAATACTGTAGGAAGACTTCCGCTTAAACTTTTGAGAAAAACACTTATTGAATTTAATTAATATTGCTTCGCGGTCGTATCCTTGTGAGACTTATGTGATAGATAATTTGACATTTGATGTTATTTTAAGACCATACTCAGTGGCGGATCCAGGGGGGGTTCGAAGGGTTCCACGGAACCCCCCTTGAAGGTTTGATCTTTTAGGTAATAGAAATATGTCTTATATAAATTTTGCTTAAAAGTATCCACAAGGATAATGTTGAACACGAAATGATAAATATTTGCTGTTATAATGTTTGATTTACCTTTAAGTTCCGTTACTAGATAGTAAATTAGGTGATTAGAGCCATTTTGTTTTGTCAAATATCGACTAAACAAAAGAGAATTATACACAGTTTAAGAAACGGAACCCCCCTTTGAAAAATCCTGGATCCGCCACTGATACTTTTTAGCCAAGTATTATCGCAATATCGATTTCATTAATAATGTAATTGAGTTTAATTGGTTGAAATTAAGACGGCATTTATTCATCGCGTTACGCGCTTTTCGAGTTACGCGCTCGACCACACCCAAATTTGACGTTGTCAAGCAGTGCGCGTAGCTCGATGTCATTAAGAAAGTTGTGTGAGATCGAGGTACGCGATAGGCGAGCAACTCGATAGTCTCCCCCACAGCCGCTTTCAGTGTCGTCACGCAACGCTTTCTCCCCTGATTAGGGGAGAAAGCGTTGCGTGACGACACTGAAAGCGGCTGTGGGGAAGACTAGCAACTCGACTGCAGGAAGAGATCTTTCGTAGTTCGAGTTACTTACGCTCTAAAAGCGCGTAACTCGATGAATACTCGATCCCGAAATTAAGGACCATAGACAAAATATTCTCTGTTTGGTCACGGAAATTACAAAAATTTTCAAATACAGTACGTTGTCACGAAAGTTTAATGATGGAATTCCTGTCAAAATATTCAGCTGAGGTTAGCAAGACTTTTTTCTTCTTTGACTAGACTTTTTGGACATTCAGGTTCCCTGCTAGCAGAGCCTATTTTCCTTTTGTTTTGGTTGAGAGAGAAAAATAGACTCTGCCGATGTAGGACGTTATTTCTGTCGCGCATACGTGGCATAACTTAGCAACGCTGTCATGATTTTGACAGCCGCTCTCGTCAAACAATGTTGACCACGGTGTGTTACATTTGCTCATGCGCACTACATGTAATCGGTTAAAAACCGGTTTTAAAACTGGTTTTGTTCGTCCACAATTGTGGACGGCGGTGTATCAAAGGAAACGCTCTCCATCGGCGGAGTCTCCTTCCTCCCCGCCTGAAAGAAGGGAGAGAAAGAGAAGAGAGACTCTGCTAGCAGGGAAACATTCAGGCTACCGTGAATTAGAATTCCAGCATGAAGCATAACTTACCAAATTTTATGACTTTATAGTTGATTGATTAGTCGATTGAAGATAGATCCTGCAACTGCTGACGTTGACGATTCAATCTTTAGAGACTAGAGAAATGAAATATTAAGAAATTTCTATGATCAAGAAGGATTTTTATGCTCTGATGATGTCTTAGGCCCTAGCTAAGCGAGGAAACATGTTTCTCGAAGCATGTTTTCTTAAATGTTTCCAAACGTGGCAAAACTGTCAGGAAACATCGCGAAACATGTTTGCTCAACATCGGTTAGCGTATGAGCACTTTCAAGATAGAGCTAGCGTTTGCTAAGTAACAAACTTTTAGAATTTTGACTTTCGTGGCTAAACGAGGAAACATTGGGAAACATTGTTTCCATGCGTCTTGGAAGCATGAAATGTTTCTGCCGCACAGCAGAAACATTTTTGCGTCTTGGAAACAAAATTTGTTGCACGCAGCAATGTTTCGCATGTGGCTAAACTTGGAATCATCGGGGAACATGCGCGCGGGAAACATGTTTCTGGAAACTTGTTTCTTCGTTTAGCCAGGGTCTTAGATAGTGTTAGTGAGGTAGAGTGGTTGGGATTTCCCTGTAACAAAGACTTCAAACTGACCTTACATCCGTTAATTCACTTGGGTGGACGGTTTTTTCTATCAACTACAACGCAGACGTTGAAGATGAACACTGGGACTATGAACATCACCTCTCATTATTTACCACTTCCCGTGCAATGTAACATTTGTTGGCATCCAAACAAGCTTTTTTTTTTTGTCCTGAACCAATGAGTATGTCACTTCCGTTGTTTGGACAAGATACCGATGACGTATGTTAAGTTGGACTCTTCTTTGGATGATAATTTATTCCAACTAGAAATAAATAAGAAATAAGTTGGTATGAATGACAATCAACTGACTAAACGTATCAATCAGGCTAATAAAGAAATAAAGAAATTAATAAGATAAAGGATACTACGTTTACTACGTTCAACAATTTGAACATTTGAACTATTTTTACCTTATCTTAACTATATCTATATCTTAATAATACCTTATAATCTTTATCTATATCTTTTATTTACTCAGTATTAACGTAACTTTTGTAGAATACCGTGGGAAATTCCCACGGGTTTAGAATATATATGAAGGGTAGATCTGAAACATGTAAAGTCGATGTAGCAGACGAAGAGCTGACGGGCAATAAAAACAGTTTACCCGGTACCTCTCTCTTGGGCAAGTGCTTACACTTTACTTTGAAATTGTTTTGGAAGCCAATTTTATTTCAATTTCTACCACTCCTAGCATGAAAAAGTCATAAATAGTAGATCCTGTCTGACCATGAAAATATCAATGTACAGACTAATCTAGTCCTGGCCTCACTTTCTGTTCGCTCAAGAAGGCTGAAAAATTCTTTTCTCCGCGTCCGACTTTCCAGTACTCGGAGTCCAGTACTCGGAGTCCAGTACTCGGAGTCCAGTACTCAGACTAGGCACATACTTTTTGCCATACCCCCCGAGACATCCTCTGAGCTGAGGCGGCGTATGGACTTCGGACCTGACGGCGATTAAATCCTTCTGCCCTTGGGTGTACGAATTCGCAGCTTTTATCCTATGTTTTTATTTTTATTATAGATAACGAGTGATTCTTTTCCGAAATATTGCAACAACAAAAAATGCAATTTTTAAAAAATGTTTTGGATCGTGGCACTGCAGATACTAATACTAGATAAATTGGATGGTATTTGGATGTGACTGGAATGGATTGGTTGTGACTGGAATGGATTGAGCCTCAGTCAGTGACTGGATCTTTGAATCACAAAAAACAAGTTTTGAATTTTCACCTTTTAAAAGGCCATGGATAATCATAATGTATAGCATAAACATGCCCAACTTCTAAAACTCGTTTTCCTCTTCTAAATGCCCGAATTTTGAGTGTTTTTTTAATTTTGGAAAATCAGGAACCGTACATAGATGGAATGGACTGGACTTCGGTGGGCTGGATTGTACGGAACGTAGACGTTTTTTAATGTCGAATTTGCAGCTTTTATCCTATAACTTTTATTTCATTATAAATAACTATTCTATTCCAAAATTATGCAAAAAAAATGCAACAAGGCGCTCTTGGAGCGTGCACTAGGTTGCCCAATGTGCTGGTGTGCTGGCTTATTTAACACCTAAACTTTGTTATGTACCACTATTTGGGAGGAGCGGATCTTTGGAACAGTTTAGATGTATTTTTCTTTCAGAACTTGCGAACACTTTTTTTCTCACATCAAAATTTATTTAAAAGTGTACACCTTTTAAATGTGTGTGTGTGTGGTTTTTTTGTTTCTTTGTTTTTTTTTTTAATGTACCGCTTTTGTAAATCTTGTAAAGTGCACATGAACCCTTCGAAAATACTTTCAGTACTGATTCTACATGAAGTAAATAGTTTAATAGTAAAATATTTCTTGATTTGAGTGATGTGTTTCTAAGTTATGAAGGTTTATACTTCCAATATGCTAATGAGTGTGACGTCTATTGAGGCTTAATTAAATATACAAAATCGAACTGGTTCATAGAAACAGTATTTAAAAAGCACCATTATTTTACTCATGGTTTACATGAAAGCTATTTAAAAATTTTTATTTTCAAAATGGCCAGCATTTAGTATTACTAGTTTCAACAAAAACACTCAAATACCTTACTTGACGTCATCATTATTAACATATTGGAAGTATAAACCTTCATAACTTAGAGACGCATCATTCAAATCAAGAAATATTTTACCAATCAACTATTTACTTTATGCAGAACTAGTACTGAATGTATTGTCAAAGGGTTCATTCAGGTGAAGTGGAATGACACTCGATTAGTAAAACTATACACATGCGGTTTTGCAACAGGAGAAACTGACAGCTATGCGTTACTAACGTCACTAAGTTTTAATAGGCTCCATCTAAAATTACACTGAGGGACAACACCTTAAATTTAACTAAAAAGTTGATGAAATGGTTATATTTATTTCAAGATACATGCCAAAATAAGCGATATAAATTCGTTTAGAAATATGTCCAAATGGTTATCTCTTTTTCGCTAACCTTTCTGAAGTTCTCGATCTCTCGATTATTGACTATATTCTTCAAACATAGTTTTGTTTAAATATCCAAACCAGTGAAGTGGGATGAAACTGGGTTAGTAAAAGAATTCATTCCTTTCACTGGATGTTATCTTAGCTTCAAAGGTCCTTTCATTGGATGTGATCTTAGCTTCAGAGGTCCTTTCACTGGATGTGATCTTAGCTTCAAAGGTCCTTTCAGTGGATGTGATCTAAGCTTCAAAAGTCCTTTCACTGGATGTGATCTTAGCTTCAAAGGTCCTTTCACTGGATGTGATCTTAGCTTCAAAGGTCCTTTCACTGGATGTGATCTAAGCTTCAAAGGTCCTTTCACTGGATGTGATCTTAGCTTCAAAGGTCCTTTCACTGGATGTGATCTAAGCTTCAAAGGTCCTTTCACTGGATGTGATCTTAGCTTCAAAGGTCCTTTCACTGGATGTGATCTAAGCTTCAAAGGTCCTTTCACTGGATGTGATCTTAGCTTCAAAGGTCCTTTCACTGGATGTGATCTTAGCTTCAAAGGTCATTTCACTGGATGTGATCTTAGCTTCAAAGGTCCTTTCACTGGATGTGATCTTAGCTTCAAAGGTCCTTTCACTGGATGTGATCTTAGCTTCAAAGGTCCTTTCACTGGATGTGATCTAAGCTTCAAAGGTCCTTTCACTGGATGTGATCTTAGCTTCAAAGGTCCTTTCACTGGATGTGATCTAAGCTTCAAAGGTCCTTTCACTGGATGTGATCTTAGCTTCAAAGGTCCTTTCACTGGATGTGATCTTAGCTTCAAAAGTCCTTTCACTGGATGTGATCTTAGCTTCAAAGGTCCTTTCACTGGATGTGATCTTAGCTTCAAAGGTCATTTCACTGGATGTGATCTTAGCTTCAAAGGTCCTTTCACTGGATGTGATCTTAGCTTCAAAGGTCCTTTCACTGGATGTGATCTTAGCTTCAAAGGTCCTTTCACTGGATGTGATCTTAGCTTCAAAGGTCCTTTCACTGGATGTGATCTAAGCTTCAAAGGTCCTTTCACTGGACGTGATCTAGCTTCAAAGGTCCTTTCACTGGATGTGATCTAAGCTTCAAAAGTCCTTTCACTGGATGTGATCTAAGCTTCAAAGGTCCTTTCACTGGATGTGATCTAAGCTTCAAAGGTCCTTTCACTGGATGTGATCTAAGCTTCAAAGGTCCTTTCACTGGATGTGATCTTAGCTTCAAAGGTCCTTTCACTGGATGTGATCTTAGCTTCAAAGGTCCTTTCACTGGATGTGATCTTAGCTTCAAAGGTCCTTTCACTGAATGCTAAGGTCACATCCAGTGAAACGGAGCTTTTTCAATAGCGACAATTAAGTTATTTTGAACAATCCAGGTCCTAACCATTAGACAAATAAAATATTCCTTGGAATCGCTTGGCAAAAAAGATATTAACAAATTTCTGATAATATACTAAAAAGAATAAAGAAAATATTAACTGGATCCAATGGGTTTCGAACCCACCTTAAAAAATTTAAGAAAAAAATCGATTCTACTTTGCCATACCCCCAAGACATCCGCAGAGCTGAGGCGTCGTATGGACTTCGGACCTGACGGCGATTAAATCCTTCTGCCCTTGGGTGTACGAATTACGCAAGAAAATGTTCTAGCCGAAGCATCAGGGGAGAGACCAGCCGGCCCCCAGACCATATCGGCTAATCCCTTGCATCTCTGCCACGCACGGAATCGGTAGAAAATGTTATGTTAAAAAGTCTAGTCTATTTGGTGCATTGTTTTCACGGCTATTATTATGCTGATTCACCTAAAACCGTGGTCCAGTGGGGAAAACTTGGGCTTTAGTGATACTGAGTCAAGTCCGGTTTAGCCAAATTATTATTTGGATGGGTGACTTGAAACTTAGGCCTACTTAGTTTTTTAGCAAGATTTTTTCCCTGCAACTTTCAATCGCTTACAATATTAATTCGATTTAGTCGGGTACTGGGCGGAAATTATATTAAAACTGACCAATGACCGTATTTAAAAGTGTCCTTTTTTCAATTTACAGTATTTAAGAGTATCTCTTTTTGCCAATGACCATATTGTAGAGTAATCTATTTTCCACTGGTGACCGTATTTAAGAGTGTCCTTGACCATATTTCAGAGTATCCTTTTTCAAATGACCATATTTTGAAGAGTATTCTTTTTTCAAATGACCGTATTTAAGAGTATCCTTTTTTCTATTGACCATATTTATAAGTATCCTTTTTACAAATGACCGTAATCAAGAGTATATCCCTTTTTGAAATAATCATATTTAAGGGTATGCTTGACCATATTAGTAACGGTGTCCTGACGGGTCCTGACCACAGTTTCATGTACGATTGCTTCATGATAATACAAAATGGAAGGATAAAGAATAACAGGCTTGTCCTGTGATTGAATGGCGTGTTTTAAGAAAAAGACTATATCCCGGGCGTAGAGTGCCTCTCACGGCCCCCTCACAGCCCAAATTACATACATTTATTGTATTTTAGGAGGTCCATTTCCGCCCGTGATGTAGTCTTCCACGCATATGTTTTGCCTTTACTTTGAAATTGTTTGGAAACCAATTTTATATCACTTTCTACCACTTCTAGCATGAAAAAGTAATAAATAGTAGATCCTGTCTGACCAGTCCTGGCGGCATCATTTTCTGTTCGCTCAAAAAAGCTGAAAAATTCTTACAGTCCTGAGTACTCGGACTACTAGGCACATACTTGTTGCCATGCCATTGATCTTAAATGTGATCTTAACGGCAGTCTGTAGCCTGCCTTAACAGGGACCTTGAGATTCTACGAGAGCGCAGCAAAGAAAGGGGGTAACAAAATATTGGGATTATCCATAATATATATACGAATCGTGCTCGGATAGTCCTTAGGATTTCAATGATACCGCGTGCAGATCAATGTCACAGCGCAGCCGAAAAGAGAGATGGCGTTCGATTTTAAAATCCTATGTGCAATTTTGTGGAGGGAGGACAATCTTTTAATCTGCTATAGTTAGCGACAGCTTTTGGCTGCCCGCAAAAATTCAAATGCAAAAATTCTTGGTGGGGAAGGTGTGTTGTATAAAGGCGAACACTTCGCTTGAGAGTTCATATTTTTGATGCTCATAAAAACATATGTTTTGTACGACAAAACCAAAATAAATTACACCATTGATTCCTATTAAGCTTGCTCTTTTAGAATTTGGTAGTTTTTACCTTAAAATCCAAAATTGTGGAAAATCTCAACCTGGATTAACCCCTTGGATCGGACTTTTCTTAGGTGGAGTGTAGGAATCGAGAAAAAATTTTCTTTGGTATTTCAAATTCAAATCAATGTTCAAAGTCTGACATAACTCCAACAATTGCTTTGACGCAGTTATTCATAGAGATTAATAAAAAATATGGCTTTTATGAGAAGGAAACTGTTATTGGTACTTGGCAAGAATGTGTGAATTTATTCCACTTATTTTGCAATTTCTTTTCATCTTTATCAAGCAGGATATTAAAAAAGACGTTTCTTCAAATTTCCAAACTCGTTTCCATGCCAGATCACATGCTAAAACAAAAAGAGAACGATCGTACACGGCCAGTACCGAGTTAGATAGCACAATCGAGGTTAAAATGGGAGTCTAAATTTCAAAGGAATGAGCTGATTAACATATAATCATTCCATCACACGATTTCATACTAATTGTAACAAAAACTCGCTTGCACATAACCCTAATCGAAAAGGCCAAAGTGAAGGTAGTGTCAGATTTCTCGTGTCAGATTTGATTTAGGGCGTTATGAGAGCGTTGTGGCCAAAGGGCCACCAGATGCGTGTGTGGCCACGATATGTGGGCCACCATATGTTGGTGGTATGTGTTAACCCCTTGTCGGATTTTTTTAAATAAATGGAACTGTCGGGCATTTGGTGCTTTGAAATCCTTGACCGGCAAAGTCGGGCTCCCTGTGTTTATTTTGATATGACCTCCGTCTGACGTCACAACTATTAAAAAAACACAGGCACCCCAACAATAGTTACCAGGATCCCTCGTGTTTTTTACTTTATTGTCAAAATTCAACATGGCGGCTCTTCTTCAAAACCGAATGACAATGAAAGCCTCTTCTACCGCTCCAGAATGGGTCTCAGCAGAGCATTTAACCGGAGTAAGTAGATAGATTACTCATTGAATGTATTGGTGCTGTTATTTTGTTGAGATTTTGGTTGTTTTTGACCTTTTAGACGACTGTAATGGCGGTCGAGTTTGATGGCGGAGTGGTCATAGGTGCTGACTCACGCACAACTACCGGGTAAGAATTTTTTTTTCTCTTGTATTTTCAGTCTTATCCACACTTTTTCTGGATCGCAAAAATATTTTTTATATGTTTAAGTGGTTATGGTAGTCATTCTGACAATATCATTTATTAAGATTATTAATTTGCTTATCCTTTTTGAAAAATTTTAAATACTTTTTTGATACTTTTTTTGAATCGAAATCAAAATGTGCCTTGCTTGGCTTACTTACCTATTAATTAAGAGACTTCACTTTTATATTTGATAAATTTGGAGTACGATCCTAGGACTTAAAAATAAGGAATTTTCTCATGAAGAATATGTTGAATATGTTAAATCTAGAGGAAAGCATGGGGGAGGGGGGGGGGAAGGGAATGAATGTAAGGCAGTAGGTTCATGCTCCTGTTAATTTATAAACCAAGAATAGCATTGTGTTGGTGCACTTGCTCCTCACGTCTGGGGTCTTAGGCTCAATTTGTGCACTTGGCATAACACGTGATTAGAATATATCATGTCTCTCCCTAAATTCGAGGGTTGCAATTTTCTTCCACCAAACACTCTAGATCACTCTAGATTCAATTTGATCTGTGGGTCAGCTGTGTCTTGACTTAGATTAATAATAATAAATATGATCTTTTATCACTATCCAAAAGTTCAATGACACTTTGCAACTCCCCAGTCTTAAAATTAGTTGAAAAATAAGAGGTTGTTTTAGGGTTCAATGTTTGAAGAGTTAGGCATGCCATGATTTAGTTCAGTCCAGAGGTCTTTATAGGATCTGATCTGCAAGTTAGTTGTGCCCTGAATTAGATCAGCCCAGAGGCTGTTTCAGGACATCAGTAAAATTTAAAATAATTAATAAGTTTTTTTGTTTCTTATATCTTTCCCGATCACTGCAGGGCATATATTGCAAATCGAGTGACTGACAAGCTCACCCCAATAACAGAAAATATATTCTGTTGCCGATCTGGTTCTGCTGCTGACACACAAGCTATAGCTGATATTGTTAAATATCACTTAAACTTTCATAAGTAAGTATTGTACTGACAGACTGACAGACTGACTGACTGACTGACTGACTGACTGACTGACAGACTGACTGACTGACTGACTGACTGACTGACTGACTGACTGACTGACAGACTGACAGACTGACTGACTGACTGACAGACTGACTGACTGACTGACTGACTGACTCGCTGACTGACTGACTGACTGATTGATTGATTGACTGATTGATTGATATTTATTCACAGCATTGAGATAGGTGAGCCTATTGAAGTAAAAACAGCAGCTAATCTATTCAGAGAAATGTGCTATGGATACAGAGATCAGCTGAGTGCTGGCATCATCTGTGCAGGCTGGGACAAAAGAAATGGTGGTCAGGTTAGTGAAAATTCATTCTTCTTACAATCTTATCATAACTATCTCTTATTTACACATATACATGTAAAATGTCATCAATTTTCAGCTATACGCAACCATAGTCTGCTCTGGGAGAAATTTTGTATACAGTCAATTCAAGAAGCGTTGTCGTTGACCATCTCAAGCCTAAGCGACTGAACCAAAAGGAACTCTGGGTAGCAATTATTGAAGCCGAGTTGACTGCAGTAATTTTATTTGACTAGTTATGCCTGGTTGACAGCAAAAACCTTCATAGGCGAGCGGGAAGTGTTGAAGAAGACGTTTTCTTAATGCCTTCATATTTTCGAAATCATGAACTGAATCATAACTAACAAAAGACATGCATCTAATGGATTGTTTCTCGCCATTATTATCTTTACTACTAGTGGGACAATTAATTCAGAACGAATATTTAACCAGCTTCAGTGATTTTTACCTATATTCGCTTTCGGCCCAGTCACGTAGGCTTGAGTCGGTCAACAACAACGTTTTTTGAATTGACTGTATTTTTTATAAAGAGCAACGTTTAAGCATAACATGCTTTCAATTATTTTACTGCATATCAATATGAAAATATCCACATCTTTATTGATAGGTATTCTCCATACCTCTTGGTGGAATGTGCATCCGTCAACCATTCACTATTGGAGGTTAGAAGTACTTCTATAATTTGAATTCTTTTTGAGTATCAGATTGAGGGATTTCAAGATAGATTTAAAATTTAAATAGACCTTATTTACTTGTGCATATTGTTTTCCATTTCATACCATAGGTCATTCACTAGAGTACCAATATTCTTTGTTTGATGGTCCTGCATGTGAAGATACATAAATATGGATACAACTCAAACAAAGAATCTTATTCTCAAGAGAGTGACACGTGGAAATGATACTCTAGGGAATGTTGGAAAAACATATGCCCAAACCAAAACATTTTAAATGTTTCTGGACTATAATTGCTTGGTTGTTTAACTGCTTTTCCAGTTGTCCTCCCTCTCCTAATATTAAGTTTCGTTTTTGCATTCCTCTTATTTACATGACAAACATTTTGGGATTTCTTTAGGCTCTGGTAGCACTTACATATATGGACACTGTGATGCAACATACAAGAAAGGAATGACGAAAGACGAGTGCTTTAACTTTGTATCCACTGGTGAGAGCTCAAAACTAATCCCTGTGATCATAATATAATATGATAATATGATAGATATTTTTATTTGCACTTTGTTGAATATAATTTGTACACAATAATATTTACAAGAGAGAGAAAAAAATTTGAAGATGTAATTATTTTACATTTATAGAAAAAAAATGTTGATTATAATATAATCAACATATTATGTCGTATGTTACGACCCAGTTATATTCATATTACAAAACTACAGTATTTATCTTATATACCTCTATTTGACAGCTGTTGCCTTGGCAATGTCACGTGATGGATCATCTGGAGGCATCATTCGCATGGCGGCAATTGACTCTTCAGGTGTCGAAAGGAGGGTTATCTTAGGTGACAATTTACCCACCTTTTATGAAGGATAAATATTTGTGTTGATTATTTATGTACATCTCTAAAACATCATGTGTACAATTCCTACTCACCCCTCCTGTGCTAGGGAAACTAGCAAGGGAGGGGATGGGTGGACTTTGTTCATGGGCAACTATAACAGACTTTCTGTAAAGTGAAAGTTTGTTTTTCTGAACTAAAATTGTGTAGTGTAAGAATAGTGCAAAAATAAAAATCTTTTTTGAAAATTCAATTATATATCATTCTTTTGATCTTCAATTTTTTTCGAAATTATAATGTAACTGATTCTACACAGCAGAAGGCTGTAACATCAAAATGGCTTCCTGTCAAGTAAAATACAACGGAAAGCCACTTTAATGTTACATTCTTTTAAGCGCTGTTACATAACTCTGACCGAACGCACAGATTCTAGTTAAATTACCCCCATTAAAGAGTCACGAAATCTGTTTGTTAAAGACCATTCTTTGTAATTTCTATATAGATTTTCTCCTGCTATCTCGTGGACCGATAGTAACAGTATAATATCCTTGGCTGCGGCTCTCTAATTCAGGCGTACTTGTTCCATCGCTTTGTTCATCACACGGTACATCGTCTTTTATCATTGGCGCCTCTAAATGATAATAGTTTGGCGTTGGTACATCTAGTCTAACCATCGTCACAAAAACATCCTCTTTCGGCACAGTTTCTGTATTTTCCATTTCTTTTGACTCAAGAGATGACGAGGGTAGATTTTTAACTGGTTCATTTGAAACTTTTTCTTGTGTGTTTGTATTTTTGTTATCCATTTGTCTAGATTTCTTTCTCATCTTTGTTTGATTTTCAAGCTTCAAAACCTTTTCTTTAACCATCTCATCCCGCAAAGAAGATGTCTTTGTCTCGGAAATGATTTCTGAGTATTTACTAGTAACTTGTGATTTTGGTTTAGCTGATATTGGAGGTAAAACTACTTGTTCAGGTTTGAATCTCTCTTTTCTTTTAATTGGAACGGTGACTCGTTGATTTAGAGCCACAGTTTGCCCTTCGATTCTTGTCAAAAACTCGTTTGGCTTCCGGTCTGTTTTTGGCTGGCACGCATCAACAGATATAAACTGCGTCCTTGGTGATAAAGGTGGATTAACACCCCATTGAAGAGGCCTCTTCACTAACGGCTGCATGTTTCTTGACAGATATTCGATGTACGAATACCCGGCCCTAGTTTCGTAAGGTCTGTGCAGTAAACTTTTCAGCAGACGATCCAATTCTTTTTTCTTGTCACCAGCCACCATGTCTTTCGTGTCTTTGGCCAAATGTGCACGATCAGTTGGGCTCATATTCAATCTGTGCACCTTCTCCTCAAAGCATCTTTTATCGGCCTCTAAAGACTTGCTCTTCCAATTTCTTTCCTTCTCTAAGACGTCGAGCTGCTTTTTCAAGCGTTTTTCATGGCGCAAATTCTTTCTTGAAACGTTTCTATCTTGTGCCCATGTTCCTTGAGAAGCTTCAGCCATATTTATGAATAGCGCACGCTACGTTTAGCGCGAATTCGTCCGATAAATATCCTAAGAGATTTACTAACAAAATTAGAACGGAAATAGAGTTAGCACATGCTCCTATGAGCTATATGCTCCATATTATTGCAGCTTCTCTGTATGCTAGCTAATATTAAACCTTGGAATTTGAAGTAAGATGAGCCCTATGGCGCCCTCATGCTTTCCGCCCGCATTCCAAAAGTGGATATCGATAAGATCGATCATTCCGTAAGGACAAAGCGTCACCCCAGCAGTGTAACGCTATATATTGGGCGGTATTTTGACCCTTGCTGTTCATAGTGGTAAGAATCCATGTCATTTTGCACGAAGTAAAGTGATATGGATACCAATTTTCTTTTTTTTTTTTTTTTTTTCTTTCTTTCTTTCTTCTTTCGGTCTTCAGGCAAGAACTGCCACTTGGAAGAAGGGATCGACCGAAAAATCCCGACAGGTGACCGAAATACGTCGTGAGCCGTCGCGAACGAAACGACGCGTAAACGAGTATTTATTGATGATTCAATGCAATCGCTCGATTCAATCCATTGAAAACAGCAAAGAGAAATGAGTAAGGCATTCTACATTAAATTAATTGATTTAAAACCAAATACAATGAGAATTATAACTAATGTTCGCATTGGAAGGCTGACTTGCATCCTTTCGACCATTGTTATAGTCGCTTGTCTTTTCGTTTTGAGTCACTTCACCTTCCACGCTTCAACTACTCACTTCTTTCATGGCGTCAAGCATAAGTTCCACCATTGGTTTCAAAAAGCTGTCTTCGATCACAACTGGGAAGACATCCATTGCAGAAGAAAGTTCAAAAATGAGACCCATGTCGATGATAGCTGGGTTCAAGTCATCAGCGAGCAGCTGAACATCAAAGATGGCCAAGCTGTCTTCGATAGCAACACTGGTTGCAATGATTGGATTATTGCTTTGAGAAAGAAATTCCCACGTCTAAAGATCGGTGGAGGGCACACTGATCCATATGCTGTAGAATATGCTAAGAGACTCTTTAACGATACGTCAGATACGTTTGTTATCGTTGATAAGTATACAGGCAAACTACAAGGTAATGCACCTTCTATCATGTATGACCATGCTATTAATTATGCAGGATTAAGAGAGATGTCTAAAGAAGCTCAGTGCACATTGGTTGGGGAATTATTAAGAATTATTAAACCTGGTGGATCTATTTATCTGGGTCATAATATGGAAGAAAATGAATGCAAGGTGTTTGAAAAATACACTAGTTTTGTACGACTTCCAGGATGCTATTGGTCGGATTGTCTAAAAACGCGCACAGATATTTCAGATATTTATTATATAAAAGAAAGTGACCTATATGGACCCCATAAGGACATTGACAGTTGTTATACAGCTGTATTCATACATAGAAGGGTCATAATCAATAGGGTCAAGAACGGACCTGAAGAAATCAAGCCAAAATATAAGGAACATCCGAAGAAATACTATTGCACACCAGAACCAACTGATCAAGGCCTAGCACAAGCAGCAAAAGAACTCTTTGATAAACATATGATTCGTGCACACCCAAGAAGCTTGGCTGGCTCTTTACTAAAATATAAGCAAAGTAAAATGCCTAAGAATAATACCTCTAATTAACTTGATTCCCACTGTCGTTTTAACGAAGTGAAATTAGTGTCTGTAGTAGTGTGGATCCATGAGGTGTACTACTTTGACAATGCGATGACATACTTTATCGTCAATAATAAGACAGACACATAAAAACTGATGTCAATTTGTATTTTACAAGAACAATAACAACAATAAAAACATCTTCGTGATCAAGCCAAGGGAAAGAGCACATGCTCGTTGACGTCAGCTTATTTGTGTTTCCTCTTATTGATGATAAAAATAGATCAATCAGCAAGCTAGAAATTTGTATAGTTAATGATAATCTAGCTAGAGTGCATTCAGTCAAACTGTTGAATAGTTAGATAAATGTATCTAACTTAGATAACTATTTAGTTGACGTCACCTAAAATAGTAAAAGCATGCCAAATAACGGTCATGCCAATCCGGGGGTTTGTTTTACCAGAGAATGAGTGAATAGACATTCATTTGTATCATCGTTTCTCCCCCTGATCTCAGTAGCTGTTTACTCAAAGTTTCAAGTTTATGTGAGGTCAGCTAAAATAGTAACTAACTTATCTAATTTAGGTGACGTCAGCTATTCAACAGTTTGACTGAATGCACACTATACATTTTAAAATCAAATTTTATATCATTAAAACTACCACGGTTTAATATTTTAGGGATAGGAGTGAGGAGGTATAAGATTGTATTGTTTGTGTTTAAAATATATGTTATTTCTGTTTTCATTTGTGTAACCTGTTAGCTGGACTGCAGTTAGCATGAGTACATAGTGAAAAGAAAGAAATTGAAAGTGCCTATCACCCTTCTGACAATATTCTCAGTATTGATTCTACATGGGGTAAGATGTTGAATAACCCGAAAAAATCACATAGTTTGAGTGCAGCTTCTTGAAGTTATGAAGGGTTTTTTTTATGTCATGATCATATGCTAATGCTGTGATGTATGAGGAGGTATTTATGGTTATTTGTTGTTCCTCGTAATTCGAAACACCGGCTTCTATGGGAAAACTAACTTGCATTCATTTCTATGAGAGCAATGGGGAAAACTATGACATATTTCAAATTTAATTCATCTGTACCAGTCGTGTTTTGTATATTAAATGATTACTCCTCATACGTCACAGCATTAGCATATGGCATGGAAAAAACTTTATAACTTCAAGATGCCGCACTCAAACTATGTAATTTTTTCGGGTTATTCAACATCTTACCCCATGTAGAATCAATACTGAGAATATCGTCAGAAGGGTGATAGGCACTTTAAGTCTTTGGAGGATTCCTTTGAATGGATTAATAGTAGTTTATTTGCTATATTTGAAAAAATGTTTCAGTTGAGAAGCTAAAGTCACACTCAGCTATGCCTCATGCAACTCTTACATTTCTTTTGTGCTTAGGAACTTTCCTGGTCTATGCATGACTCAATTGATGCATCCTAAACATGAATTCTTTCCTTTACGATATAGCAAAACCAAAAAGATCCTTTGTTAGTTGGAAAAAAAAAACTCTTACGCCTAGGGAAAACGTCGAACTTTCCATGCACCATGCTCTCATTAAAAACAATGGATATCAGGTGATAATGAGGCAGCATTCTTTGATGTAATTAAGTTCGGTGCATGGAAAGTTCGACGTTTGCCCTAGGCCTTATCTTTTTAGTGCTTTAACTCTTATCTTATTAGAGTGAAGGCATTTAACCCGCAAAATAAAAATTATTAGTCAACGTGTAATAGTTAAATAGACACAAAAGAAAACAATGGAATTAGGATCTACTAATGTGTATTAGTCTAATATCTATTTCACGGGTTAAATGACTTCACTCTAGTGCTATAACTCTTATCTTATTAGTGCTTTTCAATCAGGTTGTTATACAGTCCATAGAGTAATGGTGCATGGAATGTTCAACATTTGCCCTATGCCTTATCTTATTAGTGCTTTTCAATCAGGTTGTCATACAGTCCATAGAGTAATGGATGTAGTCTTGCACATGATTCACATGCTATTGATATTAGAGCATTCATTAAACTTAAGCTATGTCATAATGAATTATGGTGTGCATATTGTTAGTGTCATATTCATCAGCATTATGGCTATGAATAACAGCTGAATAACACTAACTAGTAACATGTTAACCATTAATATTAATCTTATTATAAGTTTGTATTATAATAATGTGGTCTGTAAGTTTTTTTTTCATTTTGTAATTGAAAATTAGAGTGTTTTAGAAGTTGCTTGCTAAAGGATTTTTGCTTTGGATGCAAATTATATTCATCTTGAGTCCTACATATTTTCAAGTGCTTTCACCAAAACTAATTAAACCAAGCCCCAATTTAATTAAACTTTATAATTAATGAGTTAAGACACAGATAACTCATATATCAACTTGGAACTAATCATAGGTTTTGTGGAGGGAGGAGAAAAACCTATGAATCAATAGAGAAAACCAACACTATATCATTTGATGGCAACCATGGTAGATGGCAGGAACAATGCTGAATAATTTTACAAGAGAAAGAATTCAACTTCTAAGATAGTCAGGGATTTCTGAGAGCATCCTGAAGGGGTAAATATGGGAACTAGCATTTGCCTTTTTGCCCTGGGGGAAACAGGCTTTAGGTAAGTGGGAAATTATGGGGAAAATAATAATATGGAATGGGAAAACGTGTTGAAAGAAAAAAGGTTTGGACGCTGAGACTGGGCTTGAAAAAAAGATTTGGTAAGAAAATTGAAAATACCCTCTTAACTTGGCCACAAAGCCTCTATTGAACCAGAAACTTCCAGATTTGAGAAGCAAGTACATTACCTCTACACCACCCTTAGTTCTCAACTATTTGATAAAATAAATTTTGATAGTGCTACACTTACTTGATATAGTTCTCTGGCTCACCCAAGAAAAATACATCTGGAAGCAATGATTGGGCTACCTGTGGTGAACTGTCGTGAAACTGCATGGTTCACCTCTCTTCACTGCGCATGTCTCACACCAAGCGCCGGAAAAAGTCAGACCAAGTCAAGAAAATCCTTCAAAAAGCCGGTTTTCTTCAACATTTTCACGCATTTTACACCTTATTTCTTTTGAAATGGCTGATGACGACTGGGCTGCTGCTGCTGATGAGCAAGAAAGTCGACTAAGTGGTCAGGTGAGTTAGTTTTTGGAGAAAAAGACGCGTCTATCTTGTCGGCGCACGTGTGTGGACTTGAGAAATTTTAACAGACAGTAAAACTACTTTTTAAAGATCGTTAGTACACTTTTTTACCTGTTAAACATCATCCTAGGTTTAAGAGACCTTTAGAGAGTAATGCTTGAATGAATTTAGCTTGATTTGTGGCAGATTGTTTAAGTTTTCTGAATATTTTGAGTCCAGCATTTCGTGGCTCACAAAGCTTGGATTTCCACGAAGTGAATCTTAATCGAAGAGGAATGAATGTAGAATAATCCACAATTTTGTTCAACTTGGAAATGTCAGTGCCCTCATTTCTCTCTTGGAGCAGGGAGTGGTATTCGATTCTATACCTGAGGACGTTTTGCATAGAGAGAAGTGGATTGATATAAGCTTACATTCCTCAGAGACCCTCATCCTTAGCATTGGATTCCCCTTTTCTTCACTGGAACTATTAAACCAACTTAGTTCAATTTTTTCATTTTCTGCCAATAAAAGAAGCATTTTCTTTTGCATATTTCATCATCTTGGTTTTTGGTGGTGTTTAACAAAAGACTCTTCATTAGGGACGGACCATTAGATAGTTGATAAGTCCCAAAAAAAAAAAATTGAGCAAGCACTTAAACCTCAAAAAAAAAAATCATGCAACCTACAGCTAGAAGAAAAATATCTAATAACTGTACGCAAAAAAATGACGTATGTGTATTATATTTGCATATAGACATGTAAAAATGCATGGTAGAGCAAAGTCGGTCGACCTAGATTAACAACATACCAAAGCCATGATACATAAAATGTGCACAGGAAGGGAAAACTGCAATACCCATGAAATTAGCATAATTGTTTGTCTTCCCATGCTCCACTTCGGTCTTAGCCTTTATGATATAAACTTTTTTTGAACCCGACAACGATTTTTTAATCAGGTGTATGACATAGGTGACTGAACTACAGATCGCTTTGCTTTTGTCGTCAGTAATCTAAGATATATTTGAATGAATACAGGTTAATAAACTTGCAATTGGAAATACTGCACCAGTTGCAGAACAGAAACCTGCAACAACCACAGATTCATCGGGATGGCAAGAAAAAAACACAGATTCTTCAGGATGGCAAGAAACTACCACTGGAACTGACGCTAAAAAAGATGACGTAGCAAATGGTGGTGCTAAAGGTGATATATAATACATTGTTTGGGATAGTCAGATATCACTGTGTTCCTTGATAAAACACTCATTTACTCAAGGTTAAGTCTTGTGTTAGTTTCAAATTATCAACAATACTAACTGTAAAGAATGCATAATTTCTGCAATACAAACACTTTGAAACTACATAAACCCTACTGCAACATTTGAATATTCTACACAAAATTAAAGCTAATCTTTCTTGAGCAAAAGAGAATTCTAAATTGGAATAGTTCAGGGCTTTCATAATGTTTTGGAGTAGGTGGTCATAAGTCTGAAGTAGCTAGCTGTGATTTGATACAAGGATATTTAAAGAAAAAAAACAGTAGCTGGCTGATAACTTCCAAGCAAATGTCAGAGCTCTGGCAGCCACCAGCTTATTCTGGAAACCCTGGTATTTTATTGATTTTATATTAATATTAATTTATGTGTGTTTTTTTTTTCCAGAGGAGCTCAAGCAAATTGCAGACAGTTCGTTGTTGAGTAAATTAATAAGAAACAAGTTGGTCAATAACAAGAATGAAGTAGAAATTAGGAGAAATGATCCCAACTCACCACTTTACTCTGTTAAATCTTTTGAGGAGCTTCCTCTGTGAGTATAGACTACACATTTTTCAATTTGCATTTGGAAACTCTTACTCTGGTATACTCTGGGAACTCCAATTTAATTTCTGGACTCTGCATCACATATGAGTAGAGTTTGTTGGTCTAGTCCTTGATTTAGGGGTGGTTTTTTTCCAGGCTCTTTGGTTTTCTTCCCTCTGCAAAACCTAACAAGCTATGTTTCAATTCGATTTATGAGTTTAATGTGCCCTGACTCTGATCAGCCCAGAGGTTGTTTCAGGGTTTGATCATTGAGTTAGCCATGCCCTAACTTAGATCAGCCCATAGGTTGTTTCAGGGTTTGATCATTGAGTTAGCCATGCCCTGACTTTGATCAGTCCAGAGGTTGTTTCAGGGTTTCAATCTGTGAGTTAGCCATGCCCTGACTTAGATCAGCCCTGACTTAGATCCCTTTTTTACTCCGACGAAGGACTAGCATCCAAAACGTCAGTAAGTTTTTTCATCTTTTCACGGTGTATAATTTACCTTTTCATCATTACTGTTGACTTAGATCAGCCCAGAGGTTGTTTCAGGGTTCAATCTGTAAGTTAGCCGTGTCCTGACTTAGATCAGCCCAGAGACTGTGTAAGGGTATCAATAAAATATGAAGGTTATAAAATTTTTCTTGAACGTATTTTTTTCTCAAAATAGTTCCGTCCAACTTCGCAAGGGAGTTTATGAGATGGGATTCAATAAACCATCAAAAATCCAAGAAACTGCCCTACCTATGCTACTAGCAGATCCGTAAGTAGATCCATAACACTTTTTAATGTTCATGCAATGTTACTAACTCCCAGATGTCTTGATTTTTGAATTCTGATGATCAAAAGTTTATTAACTCTGCCCACTGTAAAAGGGATAGAAGAGAATGATATGAGAAAATGGGTTTACCTCTAATTTTGTTTGGGTTGCAACAAAATAGCACAATAAATAATTACAAAATGCTCCAACATTGTAATAATACACCATGAACAATAGAACCTGTAAATAACTTTGCAGAGTTGTCTTACAAATGGAGCTTCTCTGTTATACCTGCAGGGAAAGAAAATGAAGGGTGTTGATGCTACATCTCCCTGTGACAAAAGGAGTCTGTAGCATTCCACCATTCATACAATTTAAGTTTGTGTTTGTATTAGGAAGAGACTGTCATAATTATGTATGCGTAATAGAGCGGTTGCAATTAAACCGTGAAATAAAATCAAACTAAATACTAACTAATAGTATCTATTTAGTGACTAATAGTCACTATTAGTCAACCAGAACATTTATTAAACAAAAGACACAAATGGTCTCTTGTGTGTTTGTCTTTGTATGATGAATGTTCTGGTTGAGCGATAGCAGCTATTAGTCGCTAAATAGATACTATTAATTAGTACTTAGTTTGATTTTATTTCACTGTTTAATTGCATCCACCCTTGTGTATTAGACACAACTTACAATGCAAAGATCAAAAGTATGACCACATTTTATGTATTCGCATACTTCTATGCACATGCCTTAATTGGTAAAACTAGCCAGCTTCACACAGGAAATGTGTCAGTTTAATGTAAAAAAAGCCTATGCATAGATGAGAAGTATGCAAATACATTAAACATGGCCATACTTTTGCACTTTCCACTTTAAGTGTTTGCTCTTATAGACCATGTTAATTCTCCCATCTTTTTTTTTTCATTTTAAAACATTCTTTCAATTTTATTGCACACTCTTAGAGCAACTTGTAATATGTTTGCTTCCTCAGGCCTAATAACATGATAGCTCAATCACAGTCAGGGACAGGCAAAACTGCTGCATTTGTCCTGACCATGTTAAGTAGAGTTGATGCCACCAAACAGTATCCACAGGTAAAGAGATCTCTTGGTTTCAAGATATTTTGCAAGCCGTGTGTTTTTTTATTGGTGGCTTGTGCTGTCTTTCACCTCTGTATACATGTACTTTAGTTCAAGCCTGGGGTTTCTGGTTCAATTCTTGTTAGACTGTACTACATAAATTTGATAAGAACATGCGTAATAGGTAAATTACGAGCCTTGTATGAAACGACTGAAGAAGAGGGCCAGTAGGCCTTTAACAACTTCAAGTCCCGTAAAAAATGAGCCAGCTCAACTAGAAACTGTGGACAGCTCTTTTGACCTGTATTGGGCCTCATCATCTCTCTTACATGAATTTGAGTTTGTTTCATATGTTGCCATGAGATTTCTGGTTTTCCTTCCTCAATAAAAATCAACATGTGATTTGGGTGTCGTGAGTCATAAATATAGAATGTAATGGTAGTGCTTGTGGAGCGAACCTAATGAAAAAAAACCCTTACAGGGAGTGATTGTTGGATAAGATTTTTTAAAATTATTTTTTTAAAGTTTTTTCTTGTTTAATTTTCTTGGTAATGATTGCACATCATTGTCTAATTGTTTCAGGTCCTTTGTCTGTCTCCTACTTACGAACTAGCTATGCAGATTGGTAAAGTAGCTGAGCAGATGGGAAAATACTGTACTCATATTAGGATTGCATATGCCGTGCGAGGCTCAAACAGTAAGCAGGCATTTCATTATATTAGGGCTAAGATAAGGGCTGGTTATTAGACATCGGCCAGAATATTGGAAGTTTTTCAGTCAAATTTTGCCTTGCTGGTCATTTTAACCGGTAATGTTGGCCGGTCATTATGACAAGTGAGTGAACATCTATTCTTTTTAGCCATGAGCATGATAATGACACATTAGCCAAGACTGCTTGTTATCTTGAGTTTATGTCTAATTTGATAATGATGGTGATAATGGTAGTGGTGATGATGGTGGTGATGGTGATGATGATGGTGATGGTAATGATAATGATGGTGATAATGCTGGTGATGGTGATGATGGTGAAAACTAGGGTAGATTTTAGATGATGGTAATGATAATGATGGTGATAATGCTGGTGATGGTGATGATGGGGAAAACTAGGGTAGATTTTAGATGATGGTAATGATAATGATGGTGATAATGCTGGTGATGGTGATGATGGTGAAAACTAGGGTAGATTTTGGATGATGGTAATGATGATGATGGTGATGGTGATAATGCTGGTGATGTTAATGATGGTGAAAACTAGGGTAGATTTTAGATGATGGTAATGATAATGATGGTGATAATGCTGGTGATGGTGATGATGGTGAAAACTAGGGTAGATTTTGGATGATGGTATTGATGGTGATGGTGATGGTGATGGTGATAATGCTGGTGATGGTGATGATGGTGAAAACTAGGGTAGATCTTAGATGATGGTAATGATGATGATGGTGATGGTGATAATGCTGGTGATGTTAATGATGGTGAAAACTAGGGTAGATTTTAGATGATGGTAATGATAATGATGGTGATAATGCTGGTGATGGTGATGATGGTGAAAACTAGGGTAGATTTTGGATGATGGTATTGATGGTGATGGTGATGGTGATGGTGATAATGCTGGTGATGGTGATGATGGTGAAAACTAGGGTAGATTTTAGATGATGGTAATGATAATGATGGTGATAATGCTGGTGATGGTGATGATGGTGAAAACTAGGGTAGATTTTAGATGATGGTAATGATAATGATGGTGATAATGCTGGTGATGGTGATGATGGTGAAAACTAGAGTAGATTTTGGATGATGGTGGTGATGGTGAAAACTAAAGTAGATTTTGGATGATGGTGATGACGATGGTGATGAGCATGGTGATGACCATGATTCATTTTTAATCAAATCAAAATCCTCTGACTTGACACCCTTACAATAAGTCTTCCCTTTATTCCATGTAGTACCACGAGGACAGAAATGTACAGATCAAATCATCATTGGAACTCCTGGAACAGTACTTGACTGGATTAGAAAGCTACGTACCTTTGAACCCAGAAAGATCCGTGTGTTTGTCCTTGATGAAGCTGACATCATGATTGCCTTACAAGGTCATCAGGACCAGTCAATAAGAGTTCAGAAGTAAGTAATAAATATTAACTATATATATATTTTTATAATATTAATTATATACGTTATATAAAGAAGAGCTAAAATTAATGGCTGGTCATTGGACAATGGCTGACCAGAATTCACCTTTTCGGCGCTAGCTTGGATTGTGTTACGGTCACCAAAAAGTTTGGACATCGTTCTCAGATTTCCATACAAATTCACTGACTTTAAAGAGAAAATTTATGTAGATTTCTTTAGTTAGCTATCTTAACAGCAATAAGAAAAGCTTCAATCAAGCTAGAAAAATGATTATTTACTTGTATTTAGAGAACTAACTAAACATTAACAAAGTAAATAGTTTATTTAGAGTCAGTACATTAATTGTGAGGAAAATCGAGAACAATGTCCGAACTTTTTGGTGACTGTAACTCAACCTAAAACAATTTATACCCCATGACGGCAAGCACCAAAAAGGTGAATTAGAATTTGTCTGGTCAAATCTTTGCCTTGCCTGTGAATTTGGCGACCTGGGTTTGATTCCCGGACTCAGTGTTACATGAGTAGAGTTGCTTGTTAGTTCTCCTGTGCTTCAAAGGTTCTTCACTGAGTTCTCTGTTTTTCTCCCTCAACAAAAATCAAATTCTAAATCCCAATTAGAATTCATTTGAAGAAGAGGCACTTGGTGGAACCTCTATTAATATTATTCCCTTTTATATTCTATAATTTCAGATCATTACCAAACGACTGTCAAACCCTCCTTTTCTCTGCAACATATGACGACGAAGTCATGAAGTTTGCACATTCTGTGGTGACAAACCCCATAGAAATACGTCTCAGACGAGAAGAAGAGAGTCTAGACAACATCAAGCAATACTACGTGATGTGCAACAATGCAGAGGAAAAGTTCCAGGCATTGTGCAACTTGTATGGTGTGTTATCAATCGGGCAATGCATGGTGTTTTGTATGGTAAGTCAAGGCCTTATGTACACAGATAGGCTAAAATTGCTGGTTTTCACTTGATGTCATTCCCTGTAATGTGTGGGAAGTTCATTTACTGAATCGCAAGTTTTCATTAGGATTCTTTCTGGCTGACAGTCCATAGTGGTTAGTGTTTGACCACCATTTGGAGCAAATAATAAGATTTTAGGACTTTTATCAGCTGATTGACACCCAGCAATACACCTCTTAACCTTGGGTGTAATGTTTTCCCATTTCAGACCACATGCCATTCTCTATTCTCTCAAGAATAAGATTCTTCATTTGAGTTGTATCTATATTCATGTGTCTTCTCATGTACAAACATTAAACAAAGAAATGATACTTTAGGGCATTACACATGGACTGAAATTGAGAAAACATTACGCCCAAGGTAATGATGTCTTTTAACACTTGTCCAGCCAGGTGTTTCAAAATTGTCCTGTAAAATTTGGCAGAGTTGTCTTGTATTTGTGGCTTCTCTGTTGAAAACTACAGGTAAAGCAAGTGAGAGGTTTTCGTGCTGTGCTTCTCATCGTCATGGAAGACTACAGCCCCGTGCCTCTCATACATTATTAATGATCTTAATCAATATTAATATTTTACTCTGATGAAAGAATTAACATCCAAAACAACTGTACAAAAGTTACAAACTTTAGTCACACAGTGTTCAAGTTTCCTCCTTATTTACTTATGTTATTATAGTGCAGCAATTACTGTAACCACTTACACCTAATTGAAAAAACATTGTTGGGTTCAAAAAAGGCTATATCATCAAAGCTAAGACCAAAGGGGAATAAGGGAAGACAAACAATTATTATTATGCTAATTTCATGCATATTGCAGTTTTCTCTTCCTGTGCACATTTTATGCATCATGGCTTTTCCTAACTTTGCTCTACTGTGCATTTTTTACATGTCTATATGTAAATAATAATGCAAATACCCAAAATCCTTTTCTGTCTTAGCTTCGATGATATGACCTTCTTGAACCCGACTACGTTTTTTCAATTAGGTGTATTAAAAGAGAACCAATTAAAATCTAGGATGAAAACAATGCATTCAAACTTTGGTTATTTAAGCCAATCAGAAACCTAGACTGCATAAGAATGGTAATTTGACCCCGATGGTACGCGTAATCCACTACTGCAGTGTTGGTTGGCATAACAAAAGAATTAGACAAAAAACTTCTTCAACATGAAAACCAGAAATGTGACCCATGGATGAATCAATTGGATTGCAATGTTGGAGAAAAATATTGGGTTTCTTGACATAGCAAGCTTTATTGTATTCTGGGTTAGGGTTTTTGCTTTGCAGGGTATTGCCTTAGCTATTGTCTCCATGCTTCAGGTGCCTTGTGACACCAAGGAAGAGCCAGAATATTGCTTTATGCAAGCCAAAGTATTTATTTCAAACAAGTAAACTTTCTCATTTACAGACTCGCAAGAGTGCAGCATGGCTAGCGGCCAAAATGGTCAAAGAGGGACATGCAACAGCACTGCTAAGTGGAGAAATAACGATAGAACAGAGACTTGCAGTCATTAACCGATTTAGAGAGGGAAAAGAAAAGCTTCTCATTACTACTAATGTATCAGCACGTGGAATAGACATTGAACAAGTCACTCTTGTTGTTAACTACGACATGCCTTTGGACTTACAAGGAAGACCAGACTTTGAGACTTACTTACACAGGATTGGTCGTACAGGACGGTTCGGGAAATCAGGAATAGCCGTTAATTTTATCGATGGTCAAAGATCATTGAATTGTATGAAGAAGATTGAAGAGCATTTTGGTAGGCAAATCATTCAACTCAAAGCTGATGATGTTGATGAACTTGAAAAATTGAACTAAAAAAGACCCAAGATAACCACATATGGAATTTTGTTTCCAAAATTGATTCCAAAATTTTTTTCACTAACATTTCACATCTAGTTCACATATTCTATCGAATCATAAACTTAGCGAATCATGAACCTAGCAAAAAGGTGGTTATAGTATAGGTCGAGATATTTTTCTTTATTTGGTTCATCGTCCAGAAATAGAGCTAGTTGTCTGGGTGACATAATTATAAAAAGGGGTCTTAAACATAAAACATATGGCACAATATTTAGGAATTACATGTATGTTCAGTACGAATTTTAAACAATAGGTTGCTATCAATAGATGTCACTTCCGGTAATAGCTCTTTTTTGATGGCTTGTAGAATCCTGGAGGTTGTTTTGATCTCTTGTTTTCTGGTTTGATGTCGTGAAAATAGTCAAATACGATAGTTTGAGGACTTATTTTGATATGTTTGACTTAGCATCTGCTAGTTGCCCCCCAGTCAGCCGCTTGTTTGCCCCCCGGTCGACTCCAAAAAGTCACGTGATTGATAGTAAGCAATATATTACTGGTACAATAATCTTTGCATTATGTGAGCCATTTAACTAGCTATAGTTACTAATATCCGCATTTTGGAGTTCATGTAGTCATTTGTGGATATATAGGTATAATGCACCCTTGAGGAAAAATATGCAACACTATCAGTTATCATAGAGTACAAACAATTAATCCGTGAAACACTAATTACTAAATAGTACAAAATAGTGCTAATTAAACAATAGAAAACAATGGAATTTGCATGAAATTGTGCTATTTAGTATTACTAAAGTTTCATGGATTTACTGTGGTCACTCTATTACAAAGTTATGTTAGATGATCACATATTTTTCCTTTTCTTTGATGTGTATAGAGGAAAAACTGTAGAGTACCACCACAATAATTGTAAATAGTCGAGGTATAGTTTTCAAAGTGAAGTTCATGAGATTCAATTTGAGTTAAAGTTAAAACACTAAAATGCAAAAAGATTTCAGACCTAAAATTTTTATTTAAAGATAAAAGGAAATCTTATCCTGTCACCAAACACGACCAGCTTTGGTCTTACTAACACATGCAATCGTTTTTATTGCAGTTTATTTTGAAATGTTTTAAAACTACTTATGTCAGGGATAGTTTAGCATTGTTACAAGATTTATTTGATTAATAAAAGTAACTATTCATCTTATTGGTATAATAAAATATAAATTAATACTAGTTGATTTAGTGGGTGCATTTGATGGAGGAACACATTTAGAGTGGTTTTGGTTTTACTTAACCCATGGAATAAGATACCCCCATTTCGTTGCTAAGGCCCGGTTCATACATCAAACTTTTCAAGAACAGAACCTTAACACCTAACCAATAAAACAAGAAAGCCCTAAGCCTTTTTCTCATCTTTCTTCTCGTTGTCATCCACTCCTGCATACCACAAAGCAGCCAGCAATACTGCATGGCATGCATGTAATGTTAGTGACGATAACACTGTCGAAGGATAGGTGTTCCAACACAGCTCTATCAAACCTAGAACAAGAATCCTGAATAGTAAAGCAGGGATGGTATTATTAGTCAAATTGGAATCCCTGTGTAACTACTCAGTATAGTCCTAAGTTTAGTTGAATTGGTGTCAAACTGCACTCTCCCCTCCTCTCAGAAAAAATTTAGTTTGAGAACAGGAGGCAAATACAGCTGCTGTGTTTCTAGATTACAGTCATTCTCAAATGTAACCAACAGTCTGACAATATGACGAACATTTTAAAATTTGGACTGAACTGGAATTTAAGAATTTGTATAGGAAATTGCACGCTCTTGAATACAATTCGGAATTTATAGGTACAAGTGATGTTTTGAAAGATTTCAATTTGAACTTTCAAAACATCACAAGTATTTATAAATTCCGAATTGTATGAGAAGATTGTGCGATTTTTTGTTTATTAATAATATACTCAACAAAAGTGAGCAACTTAGTTGGGACTCTATAGAGTACAATTTGGGATTTAATTGTGCTCTTCTTGTCCAATCAGAATCAAGTAATTTTGTTTAGTGTATTATAAAGCTTGTTAGGATTTTGTAGAAGGAGGAAAAAAAAACAGAACCAGGAGAAAACCCTTGAATGAAGGGAGATACCTAGCAAACTCTACTTACATGTGATGCTAAGTACAGGAATCAAACTGGGGACTCCAGAGATGGGAGTTAAGTGTAATACCCCTACTTGGAAGAGTGGACGAAGCCAAAATTTTAGGGGGTGGGGGGCTAATTGAGTTTCTTCTGTCAAAACAACGGAAAACAATAAAAAAGCATCTAATTCTTCAGTTTTGGGGGTTTTTTTCTGCTGAAGAGGGGCTTCAGCCCCCCTCCCTGGATCTGCCCTTGACTCCTCCCTTGATTCCCTAAGACCCAAGATCAAGGCAAGAGGGAAGTGTAATACCCCTACTCCACCCTTAATTCCCTGAGACCCAAGATCAAGGCAAGAGGGAAGTGTAATACCCCTACTCCACCCTTAATTCCCTGAGACCCAAGATCGAGGCAAGAGGCAAGTGCATCTACACCCGCTAGACTGCCGACCTGCCCATCATTACCTGACAGAATTCCACAATCTTGTGTTCCACAGTAGATAGGGTAATGTGTGGAAATACCAGACATAAAACTGATAATGTAATGACCTAGAGAACGCTATTCCTATGAAGTTAGAGGTAAAGAGAACCAATACAAGCTATAATCAAAGTCAAGGTGTAATATATCATTTTTGAATCAAGAAAATGCTTACCAATTTGAATAGCTATTGTTCTGGACTGACTAGTCTCTTCATACATGTGAAAATGGTTTTATGTTTCTGCCTGAACACAAGGCTATAAATATTGAAATATTGTAAGGTTCCATGGAGATAATTGGCATTAAAGGATATTATGGGATGTCAAGCGCTGTGGTAGATATGGTCTTTTGAAGTATCCAACAAGACTTTCA